>NC_046658.1:119951229-119960514 GCF_010883055.1 Belonocnema kinseyi
AGAGATAAGTGGGGATGTGGGGAAGTGGGGAAGGGCAGGGAAGAGAGCAGAAGGAGAAGTAATGAAGTGAGGAGAGGAATTAGGAGATGTAAGAGGAGTGGAAGTCGAAGAGCGAGAATTAGTGGTAGGATTGGAAAGTGAAGGGGAAAGTAAGGGGAAAGTAAGGGGAGGGGTATTAGGGGAAGAACCTTTCAAGAACTACGGCCTACTATTTTGGACACTTTTTCCACCCCTCCCCTTCTACGTCACAGATCATCACACAAAACTTGAACCCCCCAGTATGACAACACAAATTCGAACAGCTGCCCTCTCTTTTTAATTAAAGATATTATCTTCGATTTTATTTTTATAATCGCCTACAACAAAGCACAAAGCATACAAACATAATTTTTGAACAGAAAGGGGGAATTAAAAATAGGGGAAATAGGGTAAATTTTTACAAAAATATGCGAATAAATTCTTCTGTATAAAATTAATGTGCTGGTACCATATTAAATTTAATATGGAACGTTTCATTTTAAGTCGAAATATATACAATTTTCAACAAAATAGATTCGGGCTTCTCAATAAGAGGGTACTCAATAAGAGCGCTTGTCCTAATCCAAAATCAATAAGTACCTCCATTACCGTTCGGGGAAATTTCATTATTAATGACTTCCTTGATCTGGTGACGCAACGATTTATAAAATAACAATAATAAAAACTGTATTTTATTCATGTATCAATCCGTGCAATCTTTTTCAGCAATATCGAGTTTCGATTTGAGAATATTTTTCAACTTAATTTTAAAGTTTTGATTACAATTTTTTAGAGACAATAAATTCACATGCAAACATATTGAAAAAATTATTTGACAAGAATAGTTTAAAATTACTATGATGCAAATAATCTGTTTAAATTTCAAATATTGAAGTGTAAGAAAAGTTGATTTTAGATAAAAAATATTTCATAGCGCTATATACGAACGAGAAAAATGAAGGAGAGTTGAAGCGCTCTTATTGTGAGACCCGCTTATGTTTCGAGCGAGCGAGCTTTTCGGTGGAGAGTGGCGGTACCACACTTTTTGGAAATTCCTTCCCCTACAGCTCGTGAGCACTATTATTGAGAAGCCCAACGTATTTCAATTTTTTAGCAACAAATAAAAAGAATTCATTTTCTACTAAAAGAGATTTATTTTGAACAAAATAGTAGTTGAGTTTTCCAGCTAGAAAGTCAAATGTTTAAAAAAAAGTTGACTTTTAAACCCTAAAAGAATAATTTTTAACTAAGAAAGATGATTTTTCAACCAAATAGTTGAAGTTCAAAAAAAAAATAATAATAATTTTCAACCAAGAAGTTGCATACACAATCAAATACTTAAATTTTCAAGCAAAAGAGGTGAATTTTTAACAATAATTAAATTTTCAATCTACAAAGACGATTTTTTAACTAAATGGTAAAATTTGATACAAAAAAATTAACTTCAACAATAAAAAGTTGCATTTTTAACGATATAGTTAAATATTTAATCCAAAAAGACGAATTTTCAACAAAACAGTTAAATTTTCAGAAACAAGATGACTTTTTAAAAAAAAAGTTGAATTTTTGATAAAAATAGAAATTTCCAACAAATAGTTGAATTTTTAACTAAACATGTACATTCACATCCAAATAGTTGAATTTTTAAGCCAAAAGGGACTACTTTTGACCGAAATAACTACATGTTTAATTAGGAAGTTGAATTTTCAACCAAATGGTCTAATTTTTAAGAAAATAATTAAAATTTCAACAAAGTCGAATTTTCCACTTAAATTGTGTATATTCAACACGAAAACTAATTTTTATCGCTTTTCATAAAGGAATTTAACCAAGTAGTTAAATTTTCAATATAAAAATATTACATTTCAACAAAAGAACATAATAGTTGAATTTTACACCAAAAAATATTTTAACTTTAAATAAAAAATAGACGAATGGAAGAAAAAGGATAAATTATCAACAAAAAATGTAATACGTAATTTATATTTCAATCAAAGAAGAGTTGAATAAAAAATAAAAAACAGTTATATTCGAACTAAAAGATGAATTTTCAGAAAAACGGTTGGATATATTTTATTGAACTAAAATAGATCAAGTTTGTACCAAAACTGATGAATTTTAAAACTAATAATATGAATTCTCTACTAAAGAGAGCTGACCTTTTAACTAGGATAGATTTTTCAGCCAAGAGAGAAAAATCATGTTAACAAAATTGTTGAATGCTACAACCAATAATTTAATTTGGAACCAAATATTTGTATTTTAAACTAAAAACAATCAATTTTTACCTAAAAATGGAAAATTTAAATATGCATTTGAAAAAATGTATTTTTAACAAGAACAAAAATAACCAATATTCAACCAAATTTGTGGGTTTTCCACTGAAAACGATCAATTTTCATTCATTAATGGAATAGTGCAATTTTTTGTTCAAAAAAATTAATTTACAAATCAAAAAGGAATAACTTTAACCCAAAGGGTTGCATTTTTAAGCAAATAGTCGAATCTTCAAGAGAAAAATACCCAGTCATCCAGAAAAATTGGGAGGAATTAGAAAAGCGGATAGACTAGCTAAACCTTTGAAAAATATTTGACAACTTCTCCAGAATTTCGGGACAAGACACTTCATAAGAAAATTAATTTCCTACCGAAAAAGAGCGAATTTTCATAAAATAGATCTATCAAAAACCACTAAAATCAATTTTTATCAAAGTAGTTCAACTTTCACCTAAGTATGTGAATTTTCTAACAAAAATATAAATTCTCAATCAAAAATTAAAGGTAGAGAGTTAAAAAATTCAATAGTTAAATTTTCAACTAAAAACGATAAATTTTAGGCCACACTCAACAAATGTCTGGTTAAATCAACCAGAATTCTGGTTAAATATGCCCTTAATATTTGTTCTGGTTAGTGTAACCAGACATTTTTTGATTGCACAAATGGATTAGTTTAATTTTTATTTAGGAAAATTAATTTTCAATTAAAAAATCGAATGTTCAACAAAATAGTTAAATTTTCAACCAAATAGTAGAATTATTAACTAAAAGAGATAAATTCTGAACATAAAAATGTAATAAGAGACTTTTCAATGATACAAAAATTAACTTTCAACGAAAAGTTATTGTATTTTCTGACAGGGTTCTATTAATTTAGTTTGCATTTTAGGAGAAAAAAACTGCAAAAGGGGCAAAAGGAGAAGTTTCTTGAAAAATTTGAAAAAATAGGAATTCTTTAAGAAATGGGCAAAGAGGGAAATAGGGGAAAAGGGGATTGCAATTTAAAAATGAAAAAGAATATCGATTTTCAATGAATTAATAATAAAAAAAATTATAAAATTGGCGTCACGGGCTGAAAAAGTATATATTTTGAAAAGTACAATAATCTGAGAAAGTGTAATGATTTAAAAAACTTACCCTTGTTTGAAATAATCCAGTATGTATATTTATTTTCATATAGTAGTGAATATTTTCTTCACTTTCCACACATAACATATTTTGTACAATTTCATTAAACATAAACTTTTACAATAGAGAGTATTATTCACAATAACTAATTGGACCAAATTCATTTGGTTTCCTTAAAAATTTGTAACATCTTGGAATTTATTACATTCCTTCAATTAAATAATTAGACAGTTTTTAATTAAATAATGGATCAATTATTACACGAGAAATTCAGAGATAATAATAACAATAACAAGAATAACTGAATAACTGAACTTAGTCTTATATTTTGAAATTTTAAAGCATTGTCTTTTCTAAACTCAAAAAACTACCCCTTGTTGACACCCTACTTAAAATGCAACTTCTGAAAAATCAGCCAAACTGATGACAAATTTATGATCGATCGTCTCTCCGTGCGAAGTAATCGTGTCGAGGTGAATTTCAAATCTATCACCTACGGCACTACTACTTAGCACTTAAATACAATCAAATTTGAGAGTCCATTCCTCACACTCCTCCAAAGCGTACTAATGTTCTTACAAGAGTATCCTGGTTTAAATACCCTTCAAAAAATAACAGGGTTCAAAAATCGCTGTTATCAGTAATGTAGAAAAAAATAAATTAGTCACTTTGCTTTCACTAAATTCGACCCAAAGAATTACTCGTAGGGTTTGTTCAGTTTGTCATACGTTATCCTTATCTGCTTTCAAGTGAGAACAATAAAAGGAAAATTCTTCACAGAAAATCATGTGTCTCCTGATTACAATAAATTGCATTATGGCTTAAAGATTTT
Source organism: Belonocnema kinseyi (assembly GCF_010883055.1). Lineage (NCBI taxonomy): Eukaryota > Metazoa > Arthropoda > Insecta > Hymenoptera > Cynipidae > Belonocnema > Belonocnema kinseyi. Next base: position 119,955,485 of record NC_046658.1, read on the forward strand.
TTATTTCAAATTTATCATTGAGAAGTGTGAAATTAATCAGTGAAATTTTAAACGATTTTCAAAATTTGTTAAATCCATTTTTCGTTTACAATTTTGGATCAAAAATTGATTTAATAATCACATCAGTCTTAAATGTTTTGTAATGATTTCTAAACTGTGGAATAAGTTTCTGCATTCACGCATTAAAAATGGAATTTTATGAAAATAAAAAATGATACAGTATAATATCTTAATGGGTTAGAAATTTAGTGGACTCTATCTAATATTTGATATAATATGTCTTACACGGCAATTATTATGAACAGTTTTTAAATTAAATTGAATTTCGGTAAAACTATTTTTCAAGATAAGCTTCCCCTCATTTGAAGAGTAAATATTTAAAGTCCATGTAATGGAAATCGGGGGTCCCTTTCTTCATTTTCATCAGAAAAGATTGGAACAGATGACAAGATTAAGATGGTTCAATTTTGTGAACGCAGCAACAAGCGTTATTCTTGTCCGCCCATTGTTGCGGTCACAAATCGAAACGTCTCCAAAATCGTGATGATCTCCAGAATCCAAGATTCATATCCTGAAAAATATAAAGAATGCGAAAATTCTCTCCTTTCTTCTGAATGCCTTATTTTAATACAGGGTTATGTCAGGTCGGGGAATTCCAGGAAGTAAGGGAAAGTTGGGGGCAATTAGGGAAAATCTGACAGCCAGGGAATTTCCGATGAGCTGAAGTTTATTTCATTATTTTACAGAAGTTGAAAAAATTGGTTAAAAGTTCATTCTTTTTAGTTGAAAATTCAATTGTTTTGTTGAAAATTCGTCTTTCGGTTCAGAATTCGAATATATTGTTGAAAATTCTTTTTTTTAGTTTTTGCTTGAAATTTACATTGTTGGTTGTAAATAGAACTATTTTGGATGATAATTGGATCGTTTTGTTCAAAATTCGTTTTTTTAGTTGAAAATTAATTTTTTGACTCTGAATTGAACTATTCCATTTTTGTATATAAACTTATATTTTTTAGTTGAAAATTCAACTATTTTGTTACAAATTTGTTGGAAATTCATCTATTTTAGTAGAAATTGCATCTTCTTTGTTTAAAAATTAAAACTGTGTGCTTGAAAATTAATCTGCCTTGGTTGACGATTCAATCATTTTGTTAAAAATTCGACCTTTTCGTTAAAGTCAACTGTTTTTGGTTTAAAATTAAAATCTTTTTTCATTGAAATATCAACTATTTCATTTTTCGTTCAGAATTCATTTAGTTAAAGACCTTTTTTTCGTTCAAAATTTAACTTTTTGCTCAGAATTTGTTCCTTAATTACATTTTTAACTAAAGATTATTTTTTTTTTAATCGATAATTTAAGTATACCATGGTTTGTTGAAAATTTATCTTCCTCAGTTGAAATTCGTCTTTTGTGGTAGAATATATTAATCTCCTTGGTGACTAATCTATATTTTTGATTGAAAATTTATTTCTCTGGTCACCTTTTTCACATATTTTGGGAATTTGTAATATTAAAATTTTGTATCAAACCCAGCAAATAAGTGCTTTTTTAATTTCCTTTGGAAAAGAATATATTCCGTTAACCACCGATTGTGTGAATCGCAAGCCAGATCGGAAATGATTCAGTAAGATTATTTCGTATTTGATGACACATATACTGCTCCAGAATGGAAAAAACATGCGTAATCGTCAATCTAGGGAAAAATTAGTTTTTTTGTATCAGCGTAATGACGAGTGTGCTAAGCCTTATCATCATATTTCAAATAAAATGTTTAATTATTTTTTATACAAAATTAGTGTTTAAAATTGCAGAAATCCTTTTCGGTTCAAAATTCAACTCTTTGGCTGCAAATTAATCTGTTTTGATTGAAGGCTCAACTATTTCATCGAAAACTTATTTATTTTGTTAAAAAATTAACTATGTTGTTAAAAAGTAATCTTTTTTTGTCAAAAATTCATAAAATTCATTACTTAAAGATTAAACTATTCTGTTGAATATTTTTTTCCTTGTTGAAAATTCGTTTTCTTTTTGGTTATAAATGTATTTTCTTAACTGAAAATTGAACTATTTCACTTTGGCAGAAAATATATAGCTTTTTGTTGGAAGCTCAGCCATTAAATTTATGAGTTCAATATTGATTCATTTGTTGAACATTCGTATTGTTTTGTTATTGAAAAATAAACATTTGAACAGATACTATAATTATTCCATTTTTGGTTCAAAATGAATCGTTTTTATTTAAAAATGCAAGTATGTATTTTGATGAAAAGAAACTTTTGTATTAAAAATTCATATTTTCGGGTTAAAAACTCGACTGTATTATAGAAAATTCTCCTTTTTAACCTTTAAATTTTAAACTTTTTTGTTGAAAGTTCATCTTTTTGTGTTTATAATTATATGATTTTGGTGTTTTAACTGTTTTGTAAAGAATTCACCTTTCTGGTTTGAAAATTGAACCATTTGATATACATTTTTTTATGGCTTATCTGAAAAATCTTTCTTTGTTAAAAAGTCTACTTTTTTGTTGAAAACTCGTCTTTTTGTTATGAAAATTATCTCTTTTTGCAGAAATTTTATCTTCCTTGGTTGAAAGTTGCTTGGTTAAAAAGTAATCTTCTTTTTTTGACTATTCAACTATTTTGTTGAAATTTTGAATTTTTTAGTTTGATTCAACTGTTTTTTAATTTTAATCTTTTTTGGCTGAAATATCTAAATATATATAAATTAAACTACTTGGTTGAATATTGAACCGCTTTGTTAAAAACTCTTTTTTTTTAGATTTATCATTTTAGTTGAAAATTCATCTCCTTGGTTAAAAAATCTTTTTTTTTTGTGTTGAAAACTAATTTTGTTAAGTGAAAATTTAATTATTCCAGTTAAAGATTCATCATTTTAGTTGAATATTCATAATTATAGTTGTAAATTCATCTCTTTGGTCGAAAGTTGAACTATTTTGTGGAAAATTCGTTTTTTTTTTGTTTCAATCATTTTTGGACTGTATAAATTTAATTTTTCCATTTTTGGTTGAAAATTGATCTTTTTTAGTTTAAATTTCACTAAGTATTTGAGCATTAATGTATTTTGTTCAAAATTCAATTTTTTGGTTGAAAATTAAGCTTGTTGGTTTTAAATCAATCTCTTTTGGATAGAAATTTTATCTTTTTTGATTGAAATATCAACTTTTACATTTTTTGTTTAGAATTCATTTTTATAGGTAAAAAATTTGAATTTTTTGTTGGAAATTCAACTGTTTTTGGTTGAAGTTTAATCTTTTTTCTGTAAAAGGTCAAGTATTTGGTTGCAAATTCAACTGTTAGGCGAAAAGTGCAACTATTTTGTTGATAATTTCTATCTTATGCTTTAAATTTAAACTATTTGGTTGAAAACTCTACTTTTTTGTTTAAAATTTAATTATTATTTTGAAAATTGTACTATTTTATTAAAAAGTCATCTTTTTCTGGTCTATATATCAATTGCTTGTCAAAAATTCCTCCTTTTGGATTGAAAATTAATCTTTAGTGGGTGAAACTAATAAATAATTTTTTTATTAATTATAATTTGAAATGACATTGATTTATTCCGTTGATAAAATATTTTATGTTAAAAAAGTTACAAGATTAAAATGCTGGCCTTTAAATAGTAATGATGATAGAAAATGAAAATTTGGTCAGAGAAATTTGACAACATACCCAAATCGGTTAAAAAATAGGAGAATATAAAAACTCATTTTTCCTTCCTATATTGAACGATATCTTTTCAGTTGTTATCTCTCACTAAATTTACTATTGTTTCTCATACATATTTCTTTAGATAAATTGAGTGAGAATGCTTGAATGGACGAAAGTGAAATAAATGAATAAGAAAAAATAAAGAAATATATTTTTCGGTATCGCTTATGATTCTTACTATTCATAACTTGAGGCACGAGAAGAGGATCGCCATTCACAAAGCAAATTACTGCTGGAGATTATGAATAGGTCCTCGTCAGTAAATTGGCCAACAATGAGGGTGTGTGTTGGAGCAGTTAGTTTGACGGAAGAAAAGGGCAGTTTGTTGATTAATGGTACACGGCTATGCAAACGGCTATGCCCTCATATCGTCATGGAATTCTGCGAGAAGAGATGGCCGGGGCAGTCTAATCCAGACTTTGTAATAATCAGAATAATAATAATAATTTAGTATGTATATAATAATGGTATCCCACGAAACGCCCCATCGGTTTTCCCATGCGGGCCCACTCTGGAACGATTTAAAATACCATGCACGACCCTATTCCGGTTCCGTTGTGCAACGCAATCGAGGACGTTATTGATGTATCCTTTTTCCTTTCTCCTACGGACAAACATTCACGGTCAATAAAATTCCTCCAATAGTGTTAAAATTCGATTAATATCTGTAGGGGCTAATCACATGGCTATTAAGAGTACTTATATCAGGCAACACAGTTTGACAGGATTTGATAAAAAAAATGGATTAATTTTCAATCCGTTTTCTGTATCCGAAATTTAAGGAATTTCCTTTGCTTTCTATCAAACGCTTTTGATAGAAAGTCTATCAAAATGAACACGCATCTTAAGCGGAAGTGTACCGAGTGGATAGACTTGCTATTAATTTCTATAATAGCAAAATGGGATAGTGTCCTAATAATTACTATACATTTCGATACGCTTTTTTATAAAAATGCAATCCAATCCTATCAAATATGCTGTCCCAATTTAATAAACATTTGAATAAGTTTTTTTAAACATATTCAATCTAATCCTGACGTCTTATATGACATCCCAGATTCTACCAATTTCTGTCCGTCCGCAAATCTTATACTTTTCTATCAACATTTCTCATTAATTTTCATTTATAGATTGATATTCGCATTCTATGTTCCAGAATCTTGGAAGTTTCTATCAAACTCTATCTGTAGAGGAAGCTTATACGAGGGTAGTTCAATAAGTCCTTAGAATGAAGTATAAAAACAATTTTTTTTGGGTAAATTTTTTTTTTATTTTTCAACATAATCTTCTTGGAGCTCTAT
>NC_046658.1:119960614-119967948 GCF_010883055.1 Belonocnema kinseyi
TATCTAGTCGGGAGTGGTGCTGACTGAAAACAGATGATTTGGAGCGATTCGCGCGCCATATGTTGGTCATTCTAAGGACTTATTGAACTACCCTCGTATGATTTTTAATCAACATTATCCCATTGAATACCTGTTCTAAAATCTGATACTTTCTCTATCAACAGTTTTTAATTTAAACCCCATCAAATCTTATCCAAATCAGACTAGTCTCAAATCCTATTTTCCAGAAACTGGGGCATTTAAATCGAATTTTCCTCGTTAAGAAATCTCATACTTTTCTACCAAGATCATTCAAACTCATATCTTATGCAATGCGAAAATTACGATATGAGAGAATCAGATTTCTCGATAGATAGAATTTGATAGAAATTTTCGAAATTTAGAATATATAGGATTTGATGTAAGTTCTGTTTGGATAAGATATGAGATACTGTTGGCAGAAAAGAATACGATTTCTCAACAGATATAATTTGATAGAAATATCCGCGATTTTGAACCATAGAAATTGATATGAGTTCTATATGGAAAAGATTTGATAGAGCCTCAATCAGAATCTGTTGATAAAAAAATATACGATTTCTCAACAAATATAATTTAATAGAAATAGCCAAGAATCGGAAATATAGAATTTGATAAAAGATTGGTGCCGTTAAGGCGTGAGATTTGCTGGAGTTTTAATAAGATGCTGTTGGTAGAAAAGTATAAGATTTCTGTACGAATAAAATTTGTTAAAAATTTCCGGCATCCGAAACATAGGATATGATACAACATTGGTGCCGTTGAGATTTGATGTTGTTCCAATGAGATGCTGCTGGTAAAAAAGTATAAGTCTTCTGTATCTTAACAGATAGGATTTTGATATAAATATTCAAGATTTTAAAACGTATGTTTTGATACCAGATTGGTGCTATCCAGATTTGATAGAGTTTCCATGAGTTGATATTGGTAGAAAAGCACAAGATTTCTGTATGGAAAGAATTTGATAGAAGGTTTCAGAATTCCGAAACAACGGTTTTGATAAACTATTGTCCGTAAAAGATTTGATCGAGTTTCAATAAGACTACTAATTGAAAATTATACGATTTCTCAACAGATAGAATTTGATAGATATATCCAAGATTCTGGAACATAAGATTTGTTACAAAATTAGTGTAGTCAAGATTGGATGGAATTTCAATGAGATGCTGTTTGTATAAAAGAATAATTTTTTTGTACGGTTACAATTTGATAGAAATTGCCGGCATTCCGAAACATAGGATTCTATGAAATTGTTGATTCAATAAGATTTAATAGAGGATCAATAAGACAATTCATGGAAAATTATACGATTTCTTAACAGGTAGAATCTGATATAAATATCCAAGATTTTGTAAAATAGGTTTTGATATCAGATTAGTGCTGTCCAGATTTTATATAGTTTCAATAAGGTGATGTTGGTAGAAAAGTATAATATTTCTGTACGGAAATAATTTGAAAGAAATTTCCATCATTCCGAAAAAAGATTTGATAGAATTTCAATAGAAATATTCGTAGAAAATTATACTATTTCTTAAAAAATATAATCTGATATAAATATCCAAGATTTTTTAAGATAGGTTTTGACACTAGATTCGTGCTGTCCAGATTTGATAGTTTCAATGAGAAGCTGTTGGTAGAAAAGTATAAGATTTGAAGATTTCTGTACAAATAGAATTTGATATAAATATCTAAGATTTTGGAACATAGTATTTGATACAAGAAATATGTAAATATATAGTATGTAAAGCTTAAAATTAATCTTTTAAAATAAAACCCAATTCATTTAGAATTTTTCCGGAAATTATATTGCCTGTTCTGGTCATTTTAATGATATCTTCATATCAAACAAAAATTACAATTAAAGTTTTCTCTTTTATCAATAATGCCTAGAAATTTAGATTGACTAAATTGATGATGCAGAAAATGCTAAATCTTTATTAAGTGATAAATACATAAAATCTCATTTAATATGGTCCAGTGTTTATGAATAAAATCCTTTTGTCATTTTCAAATCCTGTGGTTAAAAATTTAAGAACCGAATTGTCACCTTTATTATTAAAGAATGATTAACTATTTAAATGTTCTTTTTTTACAAATAAAATTTTAGAATTAAAATTCCTCAAAATTAAAAAGAAGAAACTGAAAACAGCCACAATATAGAAATTTCGAATACCTATTTTGATTTTTTAGGTTTATTTAATTTTAACGTTATATAAATAAATAATATTACGACAAACAATATTACAAAAAAAACGTTATTTTTCAAACAAATTCATATGTGAATTTTCTAATAACTACTTTAGACCCTAAAGTTGCAATTTTACCCAAGAAAAATGGTTTCTTAACAAAAAATGTAATAGTTGATATTAAAATCCAAAAAGATTTTTATTTTAAATACAAAAAAAAAAACAGTTAAATTCATAAAAAAAAGTGAAATTCTCAGCCAACAAAATATTTTTATTTTAAACCAGGCATGTGCTATCTTAATAAAAAAACGGATTAAATTTCTACCCAAACAGATGAATTTTCAAAAAATTATTTAAGTTTTTAATTCCTTTTTTTAAAGATATTTTGTAAAGTTATTATTGAAATAAACCGGAAAAGCGTAAAAATTAATTCGCTTCATTCGAATTGACGAGCGGGAATAGGGGGAGGATCATCTTGACCAGTCACGAACTCATTCTGGCGGCATACGGGTATTATTTTTGCACGAGGGACACGTCATTGTAACTTCACTCACAATGCCGCGTCGGGTTAATTGATTAATTATAAGACTCGAATCGCAGCACGAGGGTTTGTATTTCTTTATTCGTATATTTTTATAGGTAACGGTTCATCGCGTGACAAACCTTTTCAAAAAATATTTTTACTCAATAAGAACATTTTATTTTCAGTCTAAATATTTGTAAAAAATACTAATATTCTAATGTAAAAAAAGGATTAAGAAAATAAAAATTGTATCCTGGAATTTTTATTCTATTATTTCAAACGCAAAAAGTGGGTAATTGAGTTCTTTTATTTTTTGTTATTGTAGAGACGACCGAAAAATTGATAAATATGATTTAAATTACAAAAAAATTTTGATTGTTTAAGTTAGATACTTTTCTAGTGACGGGAATTTTTCAGTATCGGATATTTTATTATTCGGCAATTTTCTGTTTTAAAGTTTATTATTCGAGAATTTTCAAATACGGTACTGAATTATAAAATATTACAAACAGTCGGAAATTTTCAAATTTTATAATATTATAAATTGTTAGGGAATTTTATTATTCGATAATACAGTGTCGAGATATTTGTATTTTTGGAGTTTTCAGTCGTCCCTTATTGTAAAGTCGAAATATCAATTTTCATATTATTTACTGTTGTCCATGAAGTAGTAAAGTTGTTCACGAAGTAGCAAAAATGTGTTTTTTTATTTTTCGAACAAAATATATACAAAATTTTTCAGTCTTGAAAAATAGGCATTCTTAAAAAATTCGAGTCCCTTTTTTGTTTAAATTGTTTGAAATTGCCCAAAAATGTTAACAATGAGTGTAAATTATTTCTTTTGGAATGCTCAATTATATTGCTCAGCAAATATAAAATAAATTTTATTTGGTATACCGAAATTAATCAGCAAAAATGCTTTCTGAAAGATAAGCAGGATCCCGATAATTTATTCAATAAATTTTGCGATAAAAATTTTTCATTGCTTAAACAAAATTAATGAAAAAATTCACAATTCAGCCATTTTTTTAAAGTATACATTTTGTTTTTTCAAATGTGTGAAATATCAGTATCTCCATAATAACCTTCTACGTGGATAATTGACCAGAAAGTTACAAGTTTTTCTTTTAAATAGTTTTATATGTCTAAGCTATGAACAATTTTTACCGGAAAATAGAATAATGTCGAAAATTGTTACTGAAAAGTAATTATTAACACCAAAAATATTATAATAAAATTATACTCAATTATAATAAATAAAATATTATAAACACAATTTTATATTTACTCACCAATATAATAAGTGAGTATTCCTCGAAACAACTGCTACTCATTTTTTAAATTTTTAAATAACTGAAAATAGTTTGAACAAAATAGGAGATTTAAATGTATGAAAATGCACTTTTTTCATGACCGAAAATGTTTGAGAATATTTGTTACAAAAAATCAAAATATATATTTTGCTACTATAACTTCAATATAGCACTTGGGTCAAACACAAGAATAAAAAATTGTTTATTACATAAGCAATATAATAAATAATATTTCGTCTAATCAATATTAACCGAGAGGCAAAGAATCAAAATGCGGCCCTATTTTAACAACACCAATTTTTAATTAACAATATCTGCCAAATATTAAGAAATTTTCAAAAACCCCTGACATGTGTATTTCGTAACCCAACTACTGTAACAAATAACAAAAAGAAAAGAAACCCATTTAAGATCGTAGAAAACTAAACAAAAAGACAAAATCAAAATTTTTTACACGTTTTTAGGAGAAAGTTTGAATTTTTTATCAATTTATGAATATAGAAAAAAGAGTATTGAATTCTTATGATACCTATCAATGTCATTAAAATAAATTGAAAACTTACCTACTTATCGCATTTTAAACAAATTCATTAAAAAATTCAAAGTGACGTAATTTCCACAATTGTGCAATTTTCTTTAAAATATTTTATCTATCTAATACTATCATTTCATTAAAACTATGTAGGATATTTAAATCTGAGTTTTCCACGTTTTTTAGTTTTTTAAATTGGATCGTTTCAATTTTATAGTTAAAACTCTTCATTTTGTAACTTTTCTATTAAGAACTGTCTACATATTTAAGAGATTTTCAACTTTAACATTGGCAAAGGCTTTCAAAATTGTAAAATTTAAAATTATAAAATTTTAAACGCCTAAAACTCTATAAACTATTTTTCTTCAAGCTTAGAATTTAAAAAACCCAAAATTAGAATTGTTTCCAAATTTAACATCTTTCAATGGAAAACGTTTACCTTTCAAAAATTTAATCTTAAATTTCACACTGCAATTACACTTATAAATTAAATTATTTCATCCTTGTTACTTAAAATTGCAGCATTTTAATTCAAAGATGTATAAATAAAAAATTTAGTTTACGTTAAATCTCATGAAACTTCTAATGTGCTTCTGTTAGCTCTTCGCTTATTATCTTATTCGTTTACTTTATGATAATATATTTATAATATCTGCAGATAAAATTATTCATTAAAAAAAGATATATAAAAAACCGTTTTTTTTGTAAGGAAAATAGTTATATTTTGTGTTATATATCTTATTATAATTAGGAAAATTATAAGTCTGTTTATATTTATGTATTGTTAAGTTCTTTACGGCCAGCCATAGAAACGTTCCAGTTTTTTAACTTTCAAATATCATTTTTATTTTTTGGAACTCTATTCACAGTAACAGTATTTATTGTTCAAAGAAAAAATTGATTTAGCATGAAATACATTGCAAGAAACAGTTTTCCTTCTAAAATTCGTCTATGTGTTCTCATTATTTTTACATTTTCCTACTTCAAAAAATAACAATAGGTATTGAATATTAGTATTCTTTTAAATTTGTACATTCGAAAAATAATTTTTTTTTATAGCACAAATATAATTTCTTCAAAACTATAATATCTCACCTTCTTCAAAATGTAATGTTGGAAGTATGGCAGTGTTGGCAGCTTACGTTGGAATGGGTGTCATTGGAAATTCAGTCTTCTGAATATACAGGTGTTTTCTGAGATCACGTGTGCCATATGTTTCTTTTATGCTACCTCGGTCTTTATCATATGAATTTACTTTTTCTCTTCGAATTTGTTTCCTTATCAGTCAATTGATTTTTAAACTGCTCTACGAATATTTTGCAGCTGCTTCATATAAACAAAATTTTTCTATATTCTGCTATCCATTATCTAGTATATTATCTATAATTCATTTTACTTGTATGTAATTGGACCAAATTGATTTGGTTTCCTTAAAAATTTGTAATATCTTGGAATTTATTCTATTCCTTCAATTAAATAATTAGACAGTACCTAAACATTTTTCTGCGACACGTTGAATGATCTGTTGACGCACCTCCTCTGACCTCGTGTGATCTTTCAATACTGATTTCTGAATTTAAAAAATATATTGTTTATCTTCTTGATGTGAAGAAAACTTTTTTAATATTGGAAATACAACATTAAATATATATGAACTAATTGTTCGCGTTTTCGAGGCGCATCGATTGTCCAATTGCAGAACCTTTAATGAGCTACCATAAACCTACCAATTTCGTTTTTAAGTTTTTTAACCAAATTATTTTCCTTGTTAAAAAGATGTTTTTTTATATTAGAATATAATAGCAGTGCATTTTATGTAATTGTTTGCATCTTTGAGATGCGTGTGGATTAATCTATTGACGAACTTTCAATTACCATTCTTGATTAATCAATAGTGACTTAGAAAGCTAAACAAAAAGTTACTACATTCGTATAGTTAATATGTAGATTTTTTAAATACTTGAAAAACATACTTTCAGAACCAATTTGTAATATGTTTGATAATTTTATATAAACTATTTTATAAATGAAAAATAAGAATGTATATATGTATGAAACGTCTGGACTTTCGTGACTTCCAAACTAAAAATTAAAAATCTCTTAATAATATTTTATTTCTTATTTTCAATAATATTCGAGTTTTTCTTATTCATTATTCAAATTTATAAAATATATCTTTTTAGTCCTTCGTCTATAATTTTTTTCTTACAATTTTTTATGAGTCTTTTGATTCCTGGAGTTGTAAAAGAATTTTGCAGAATAGTGTCCGTTGAGGCACGTGGCCGACGTATTCTTACCAATAATAATAATAATGATAGTGATGTTTAATAAATATTCGTGCATACTAAGAACGATAGTGATCTCTTCCTGGATAACAAAAAGGCAGACCAAATTTTTATAAAAAATCAAAATAATTTGAATTTCCTTTTTAAAATTTAATTGGTCCTTTTATTTTATTCAAAAGGAGATTTTCATTGCGAATATATTAATCAATCCACACTTTTTAAATGTTACAACAAATTTGGCTGATTTTACCAAATTCAAATAGTCTGGAGGATCTGACCATTAATATTTTTAAATAAAAATTGTTTTCTTGTAATATTTTCAATACAGAATATTCTATAATGCAATAAACAATTTAAAGTGTTTACATTCCTTTATTTATTACGAGGGTAGTTCAATAAGTCCTTAGAATGAAGTATAAAAACAATTTTTTTTGGGTAATTTTTTTTTTATTTTTCAACATAATCTCCTTGGAGCTC
>NC_046658.1:119968048-119981928 GCF_010883055.1 Belonocnema kinseyi
TGCTTCTACGGGCCTTCCTGAACGTGGTTCGTCACTTATTGATGTACGACCACGCTTAAATTCATTTACCCAGTTATAAACCGTTGCTAAGGCAGGGGCAAAAAAAAGTTTTAAATCTTTTTCAATCTTTGAAACCCTACGAAATCCTTCACTTCTTGTAAACTAATTCTTGTAAACTAATTCTTTTTTAATTCCCTTCACATTTTTTTAAGTTGTTGCAAATTCCTTCGAATTTACATTCGACTCTTAGAAATTCTTTGAAATCTCTTTAGATTATTAAAAGCTATTGAAAATTAATTGGGAAGTTTTTTAATTATCTAACCTATAGGCTAATTTATTCAAAGAACGTGATTGAACTGATATTTTCATTTTAAAAAGTGGATATAGTGAATTTATCGTAAAAAGGGATTAAAAAGTGAAGCTCTGATTATTCTTACAAAATTTCGCTGAATTATGCATTTTCCTTTCAAAATCTCTGCTTTCCCGGACGAACATTCCCTGACTTTTCACTGGTTTCCAGATTTTCTCTGATTGCGGTTGTCTTATTTGAATTTTGTTTTATTGCAGGGATTAGATTATTTCCCCTATTCCCCTGTGGTTTCCCCTTTTTTCTTTAAATACATCATATAAGAAAATTCAATAAAAAATAAAAACTCTAAAAAAATTTGAAGCTGAAACATTTTATAACATGGTAAAAATGTGAAGAGCGGAAACAGAAGTTGTTGCCCAATGTAAAATTGAAACAATTAAAAAATTTATAGTAATTTTAAAAATAAGTACAGTGAAACTCTTCTATATCGCCGATTTTGAGGTTGACGGTGTGTGTGAACTAACTCATTATAGGCAGCTCCGCTTTTGTTTGTTCACGCCTGAGTGCTCGCCTGAGTGACAACCGCAGACATCGCGCAACCCGCGCAGTTCCCTTTGATTCTCGGAAGGGCTAAAGAAGGGAGGGCTATTAAAAGGTTTCACTTTATTAGCAAGGGAACCATTTTTAATTGAAAGTCTAATGTTCTGATTTGAACAATTGAAAGTCGAACGCTGTTTCAAATTTAGTTTTGAATGTTACCAAAATAAAATTTATAACTGCTTATTTGAATGATTTCAAACTAAATTATTTAGGATTTGAATACAACTTTGAATTAAAAATATTTTTTCGCTGAATCAATACAAATTAAATATTTTTGAAATGTAAAATATTTGAGGTGATCAAATTTGAAATTTTTTAAATTTGAGTTTAAGAGACTGAAAAGTGTAATTTCAAATTTACAGTCAAAGTATAGATTCTAGTAAGGCCGAAATGTATTTTTCAAAAGAGAAAATATTTTTGATTATGAGAACTGTTTTACACCTGTAAAGATATGGTTTATTCAACACTTTTTTCTTGACAAGCTTTCTTACGTACGTATGGATGGTTTTCCAACCTACGTATATCAATTTTTTAAAATAGATTCTTTAATGGGCACAAATCGTAAAAAAATTATTTAAAATTATTCAAAAGTACAAAATTTCTTATTTCTTAGATTATGCCTTCTTATCTACATTTAAAAAAGGTTTAATCTTCTGATTGGAGTTATTATATCTCTTTGAATGGACTTCCCTCGAGTTAAGTATATCATATTTTTTTAAATAAATTCTTTAATGGGTAGAAATCATAGAAAAATTATTTTAAATAACTCAAAAATATAAAATTTCTTACAAAAGATTATTTTTTCTTTTCTATATATACGTAAAAATTAATGTTCAATCTTTTTCCTCTTTCGTAAAAAAATTAATACTCTGCTAATACCTTCAAAGATACAATTGTTAAAATAATTATTTTAATTATAACAAAATTAATTGTACAATATGCTAAATTGTTTATAGTGGAATTATATACCAAAGTATTTAATATAATTTTTTATTTGGGATTTAAAAATAAAAAGGTTTTATCTTAGGACGAGGTAAAGTTTTGTTAGGTTTTCATTAAAATCCATTTGGACCACGAAGCAGGCAGCCTCGGGAGTAATTTAGAAGACTATTAAATTGGGTAGAATGCGATGCGTAGGCCTACGGGCTACGCCGGATACTCGGCGAATGAATCTCATCCAACGAGAGGAAGTTTGAATTAACTCAAGCCACTGCCAAGGGGGTACTACTTCGTGAAACATCGAGTTTAAACTTTAAAGTGTTTTAACTTGAGCTTTTTATCTCATGATAATCGATCCCAAAGTATTTTTAGCTACAGCAATAATATTTTCTATCGTTTTTAACAGAGTCCTCACAGTAGTCAAAGTTAAGGGCATGTGATACTTAGAAAATTGTCCATTTTACCAGTTTTAGGTTCCCCCGGCTTTTTTTCTAGAATAATAAATATTTTGTCTTAAAAATTTGGGAAATGATAGCGAACATGCTAACGGACGTCCCCACACACTTTTTTTGTGGGTTAATTAAAAAAACCTTTAATTTAGCAGAATGTGATTAATATGCACAGCGCTTAGGAAACAGTATCGATTTTTTCAGTGTTATATTCTCCCGGCTTTTTTCCTAGGATAAAAAATATTTTGTCTTCAAAATCTGGGTAATGATAGCGAACATGCTAACAGACGTCCCCACACACTTTTTTTTGTTTTTTTTTATCAAAAAAATTTTTAATATTGCTAACAACGTGCGTGTATATTTCCAGGTTATGTGTGTTACAATTCACCCGAGCGTTACTTCGAAACTACACAATATTTTTGGCCCAAAACTTTGGACTTATAAATAAACATAGTAACTAATCTCCCGGAACTAACCTTGTTTGCAGGCAATCAAAAAAGTTTATTTCAAATATTATTTTAGTTTTAAATAGTTTAAAAAATCTTTAAAATTCTTCAAAATTTTAATTCAAATTCTTGAAACATCTGAATGTTGTTTTAGATTTTTTCAATTTTTAACTTATTTTTAATTTTTTTCGGAACTTTTAAACATCTTTTTAAATTATTCGAAGTTTTCCTGAAATTTTTCTTAACATGTTGTTTTAATTCTGCTCAATTAAAAAAAAAGTCCTTGAAATCTTCCACATTCATTTTTGATAATTGCCTGGTAAATATTTTCTATTCTTCTGAAGCCTTTCAAAGTTCTTTAAAAGCTTCTAAATTCTTTGTTCGAAATCTGCTAAAATCTATATTTTTTTTATATCAGGCCGTGGGCTATTTTCGCATAATTTTGGTACGAATAGCCAAATTTTTTCGGTATACGTAGACACTTCATTTAAATTATTTGAAATCATTTCAAATAGTAAATTTTGTATTTTTTCAAAACTTCTAAATATCTCTTCAACTTACTTGAATTTTTTCCAAGAATAACAGGTGTTCAATTTTTACTTATACATCGAAATTCAACAATTGGACTTACAAATTAATTTTTTTTAATTAGAACAATTAAATTTGTAACGTTCAAAGTTTAGTTTTTTGTTAATTTTGAAGATTTAATTTATATTCACTGATTTTTAATGAACATTCATATATTTCTAAATATTAAGTAATTGTTATTTTTCTTAAATAAATTTGTTTTGAAATTTAATGGTTTAAAAATGGAATATTTTACAATGAAATAATATTTGAAAATAAATAAAAGCTTTTTATTGGGAATATATTATTTTAAAATTGAAAACAATTTCTAAATTTTCAATCGGGCGCTTACATTTCTTTAACTAATAATACTTACCAACTAAAACAGCTTATTTATAACATCAAAATCTAGACATTCTAAAATTGTAAACTGATTCTAAATCGTCTTTTAAAATCAATTATGATTCACTTTTTAAATCTTAAAGTACAGTTTAATTTAAACAATGATTTATTTCTATTTACAGCTGACCAACGAAATTTTTTAAATTCAAAATCTTCGTTTTTAAACGCTTCTAATTTTTGATTGGTTAGGTCTTTCAAACTGCATTTTTTAATTCTTTAAATTAAAATGTACGCTTAAGAATTAAAAACCTAAACTGGAAAATTTGTAATGTGAAAGATTTTCGAATTACGCATTCTAAACGGAATGATATAATTGAAAAAGATAACAATTTAAATAATTAATTAAAAAACGTTTGAAATGAAAGATGGACAGATTTTATTTCTACAAATTTGTTAAATTCCCAGTCAAAAAATATATTCACTGTCATTTCCCGGTCTCATAAAATTTCCGGGTTTTCCGACTTGACGGTCCAGCGGCTGCCACTCTGTATATATATTTTTAATCTAAGAAAATAGGGAATCATTTTCTCAACAAAAGAAAGGAATTTTAGATTTAAGGTTTTAGAAAATTAAAAACAAAGGATTTCCTGAGAAAAATGTTTGGGTTGACCAAAAATGCCAAAAAAATCTGTCTGGATTACTTTTTTGTACACAATTCGCTAAAAAACTATAAATAATTTTAAAAAATCATAAAATGACAAAAAAAGGAAACAGTAATACCACCACGTCTAAGTCGCGGTTTCTGGATAATGCTAAGAATGGTATAATTAAATAAATTACAAAAAAGATATTTTTTTATTAAAAATAGAAATGTCTTTCTGAGTCAATATAAATTTAGTGGTGAAAATTATGAAATTCCGACTTTAATCCAAGAAAAAAATTCCCGGTCATTTCTCGGGTTTTTCCCGGTTCGCAAACATTGTTCACGGTCAATGAAATTTAAAAAACTGAACACTGAATCTAAGAATTGTTCCATTGGAAATAATAAAAACTGAACTTCAAATTTAAGAATTGCAAATAAAATAAAACTTTAAAAATAGTAGTTTAAAAGTTCTTTCACTCAAGAATTTTGTATTCAAGTGCTCAATGATTCAATCAATCAATTTACACTTATAAAATGGAAGCTACTAACACTTTTCAAATGTACAATTAAAAATTAAATGCAGTTATACTGCCAAATAAAAAATTTTAAACTTTTATAAATTTTAGAGTTCAAAGATTCAAATTCAGTTCCAAAAATATAAATCCACGTTATCATTTTCAATGCTCTAAATTGAAGAATCAATCAATGAATTCAAAAATGTTCAAAATTATACCATTTTAAGTAAAATAATAATATAATAATAATATTTCAATTTTTTATGTTTTTAGCTTAAAATTGCTTAAAATAATATAACTTTAAAAAATTTAAAGTTCATCGATTGATTTCTTAATGAAGATAATAACGTGGATTTATATTTTTAAAACTAAATTTGAATTTTTGAACTCTTATAATTTATAAAAGTTAAAAATTCCCAAATACGCTGTTTATCTGCATTTAATTTAATATTGATTAATTGAAAAGTGCCGGTACCTTACTTCCATTTTATACGTGTAAATTATTGAGCAATTGAATATAAAATTTTATAATCAAAAAACTTTTAAACTTAAATTTTAAATAATTTAAAATTCAAGAGTTCCTCTTTGCGTGTTTCAATTTTTGGTGTATTTTTTATTACTTTGAATGGAAAAATGTTTCGCTTTAGAGTTCGAATTTTTTCATTTTATTCTCGTTTACGGGAAACGTTTTTCTTTCCAAAACATTTCTTTACAATTAACACTAAAAACAATTCGATTAAGTGGTAAATGCTTTATGAAGTATTCAGTAGTGTAGTCGAGTCCTGGTACGGCCTGGCTCTGCTCAGACACTTTCTTGTTACATGGAAAAATTTTCTAGTCATGGTTCATCCATAAACTAGGTTACCAATTTTATGATTTTTGAATTCCCCCGCCCCTGTTCTGCAACCACAGAAAGTACTCAGAATTTATTAAAAATTAAAAAATCCTCGTTCAGATCCGGAATTTTAATACTGTTCGAAAATTTTGCGTTTCTAATAAGAATTATAATTTTTTGTAAAATTCCCTGTTCCACTTCATAATTTTCATTTTTTTCTAAAATATCCCGTTCCAACTTAGAATTATAATTCATTTTATTAAAAAAAATCATGTTCCAGTTCATTATTTTTCTAAATTTTAACATTCCCAGTTTCAAGAAAAATTAGAATTCTTTTGGATAAATAACAGTTTCAACTCAGAATTAATTAGAATTTGAAAATTTCCTGCTTTAACTCAGAATTATATTTCTTTGGAAAAATTTCCTGTTCCAATTCAGAATTTCGTCCCTTTTCGAAAATTTCGAGTATTAGCTCGGAATTTGTTACAATTTGAAAATTCCCGGTTGAATTATTTTTATTTTAAATAGTTTAAAAATCCTTAAAATGATTCGAAATTTTATTTTAAGATCTTGAAACATCTACATGTTGTTTCAAATTTTTTCCAATTCAAAAATGTGATTAAAAGTTTTTCACAACCTCTAAATATCTTTTTAAAAAGGTGGGCTATTTACACCGAAATTTCGGTATTAATAGCCGGATTCTGACGATAAACGTTTACATTTCGTTTAAATTATTTGAAATAATTGCAAATTTTTAATCATTTCAGACCTTCTAAATATCTTTTGCACTTACTCGATTTTTTTAAAAGAATAATAGAAGTTCAAGTGTTATTTATGCATCAAAATTCAACAATATGGCATAGAATTTAAATTTTGTTACATAGAACAATAAAATTGTAACGTTTAAAGTGTGTTTTTTTTAGTTTTGAATACAGTCAGATATTTCTAAATATTAAGTAGTTGTTCTTTTTCTTAATTAAAAAATTTTAAATTGCGTGGTTTTAAAATTAAAAATAGTTTAGAAAGTTTCAATAGTTTTTTCAATCGTTTACATATTTTTAATGTTAAAACCTGGAAATTATAAAATTTCGAACTGATGCGGAATCGTCCTGTAAAATAAATTATTATTTATTTTTCAAATCTCAAAGTAAAATTTAATTTTAAAAATCATTAATTAATTTATATTCACAGTTGATTAGCTAAAAATGTTTTCTATCAAAAATCATCTATTTTAAACGCTTCTGATTTTTAATTCTTTAATTGGACGGAATGAAAATGATCAAATTAGTCGATTCGCTTTCTATGTACAGTGTTCGCTACGGAATAATAATAAAATAGAATAAATTTAAAAAAACCTTTTTGCTTAATTTAGAACTTTTTTAAATGGTCACAAAACCTTTTTTTTATTGAGACCTATGCACACATTTTGAAAAAAGTTGAATATATTGAACCTGACATTTTTTCAGCTTGAATCAAAGAAAAATGCTGTTATTTTGTTTAAAAAAAAATTAGTGTTGTTTCTAGAGTGTAAATATTGTCATTTTTATATTTTTTTGATCGATTTCTAGAAAATTCTTCTATGAGCTCTTTATTAGCTGCTCGCTAGCACCATACTTTTTTTATTCTAAAAGCTTAGTTTTTTAACAAGTCGTCAAAATCGCCCAAAAAAGGTAAAGTTTACAATATTTGAACGGAACAAATTTCAGGTTCGACATATTCAACTTTTTTCAAAATGTGTGCAAAGGACTCAATCCAAAAAACATGTATTTTGACCATTAAAAAAATTCTAAATTGAGCAAAACATTTTTTTTAAATTTAAAATTTGTTATTATTATGCCGTAGCAAAAGCTGCACATAGAAAAAATTCGACATCATTTTTGAAGCAATAGGGAAATTTTTTGGAATTTTCGAAATTTTGAATTTTTAAATAAAAAAAGGGAACAGAAGATACCACCCGATTTCAAACTTTTTTTTCGGATGTCAACCCACACAGTCTTTAAAAATGCATTTTAAAATTCTTTTAATTCAAATTTACACATACGAATCTAAAATGGAAAATTTTTTAAGAGAAAGATTTTCGAATTACGCATTCTAAACTGAATGATATAATACTTGAAAAAGATCACAATTTAACTAATTAATTCA
Organism: Belonocnema kinseyi; assembly: GCF_010883055.1. Taxonomy (NCBI): domain Eukaryota; kingdom Metazoa; phylum Arthropoda; class Insecta; order Hymenoptera; family Cynipidae; genus Belonocnema; species Belonocnema kinseyi. The sequence continues at coordinate 119,975,840 of NC_046658.1, forward strand.
AAAACGGTTGAAATCGAATTTGGGCAGATTTTGTTTTCTTTCTAAAAATTTGTCAAATTACCGGTCAAAAAATAAATTCACTGTCATTTCCCAGGTTTTCTGGTTGCCCGGTCCAGGGGCCACCCTGTGATTTGTTAAAAATATTACGTAAAAGTATCGATTCACCCCCCAATGTTTTATAATTTCTGAATGGCCCCTCTAGCTATAATAAAATTTTGATGCAAGACTGACCGATAAGTTCGAAAGTCTGGCGTGTGGTAGAGAGTTAAGGTTTATTAAAATCATTTGACCCCTATACATACACCATACTCTGCTCTTGATGGCTTTACTTTAATCGTTCTGGAAGAGTGAAGGAATTGCTATCTTGAAAAGGAAAGAGCGAGATAACAAGAAAAGTATGTGACTCCATGACATCTAAATTGTACTCTGACACTGTATTCAACCCCTGGGTACCTCGACCTGCGTGGGAGGTCGAGGCAGACGAACCAAATGAGAAAAGACCTTCTACAGGAAGGAGACATTTTTTAATTGCCCCTTGCTTTCATTTTTAATTCTTAGTGAATTCTAAAAGTAAGAAGACCCAAAAGAACTAGATTCAAAGACTGAAATTGAATAGGAATTTCAAATTTTATTTCATATTTACAGATAAATATTTGAAACTTTAATGGAATAGTATCACTGATTCTGTTGATCAACTCACTTCTCCTTTTGCATCAATTCCAGCATCAATTAATTCCTTTCGCAAATTATATCAACTACACTCGGTTCCATGAGAACAGGTTCCAAACATCTGTGAACTGCACTGCCCAGAATTTCATCAAGTAAAAAGTGAACCAAACTGCAAGATAAATAAATCGGTCAATTTAATCAATAAATTTTAGCGATATTTTGGATAAAGAAATGAGAAGTAGGCAGATTTGCTTACTTTTCATCAGACACGAATCTCCACAAGTAGAGTTGCAAGTAATGTGTATCTACTTGAATTTGTTGCAATCCGTATTTACTAAATGTGCGCAGTCGGACGCATTCTAGAAAAGTCTGCAAAAATACAAAATATTTTCTCAATAGACCAATAAAGTTAAAAGAACAATTTCGTTTTAAATCAGACAGAATGCTCCAGTTTCTATCGTAAAAATAAAGCATAACGTATTTCACAGTTTGATAAAAAACCATTTTTATTTGTTAGAATCATTCGAAGATTACCTGAGAATTCTGAAAAAATAAGAGTTTTTTTTTAATGCAGTATTTTCCGAACAAAAGTAGGTAATCTGGATTTAAACAATTTTTTTTATTTGACGTTTCAACTGAAAACCTACCCCAACATTAAAAATTAATAAAATTATAGTCATCACAGTACCTATTGTCGTCAAAAAAGGTGAATAGGTGACATTTTTTCTAAAATAGGTTGCAAATAGGTGATAAACAAATGTTAAATAAGACAAACAAACAAGTTTTAATTTGTTGTAAACCGGGAGATGACCAGAATTTTTTTTCTTCGATTAAAACGGCCACCCTGAAAAATGGAGTATTTAGATTTCCATTGAGAACTAATTTTTAATTCAAAAAAATTAAAACTATGTTTTTACAAAACCATTTCATTTCTTAACGAACAGTGAAATCCGTCAACAAATTGTTGAATTTTCAAGCAAAAAAGATTAATAGTCTGTATTTTTAAACCATAAAAGTTCAATTATTTACCAAAAAATTAGGCAGATGAATTTCTGTTAAGAAAAATTAATTTTCAATTAAAACAACAACAATAAAAACGAATTTTTTGCAAAAAGTTGAGTTTTATACCAAATTTTTTAATTTTCAATCAAATAGTTTAAACCTAAACCCAAAATACATAAATCTTCAACTAAGCAGTAACATTTTTAATCAAAAAGAGATTAAATTTCTAGAAAAAAATTGATTTTCCACCAAGAACAATTTTTTAATCAAAAATGGAAAATAATTTTAAACAAATTGTCGAATTTTCAACAAAAAAGATTAATGTTAATCAAAAAATGTTATAGGTGATATTTCCACAACAAAATTTTAATTAAAAATAAGAAAACAGTTAGATTTGACCAAAAAATATATATTTTCAACATGATTTGATTTTGACAAAAAAAAAATGATTTTCTACCAAAAAAATACGAATTTTCAACCAAAAAAAAAACATAATTTTTTAACCAAAATTTTGAATTTTTAACAAAAAATGGAGTAGATAAATTTTTCTTGAGAATGCATTTTCAATAAAAACAAAAACGAATTTTCTACCAAACAGTTAAATTTTATACCAATTTGTTGATTTTTCAAGCCAAAAAGCCTAAATCTCTATAAAAAATTTAATTTTAAAAACGAGAACATGAAATAACAAAAACAAAATTAATTTACAATTAATCAGTTGACTTTTCTAACAAAATATTTAAATTTGCAGTTAAAAAAAATTATTTACAACAAAAATAATTTTTTATTTAATTTTTCAACCAAAAAAAAGAACGAACTTTCAACAAAAATTATGAATCTTCAACGAAAAAAAATTAAATTAAAAAAATGTTCAACTTTCAACCAAGGACCGGAATTTTTAATGAATCATTTTTTTGGTTCAAAAGTCGACTTTTTGGTTACAAATTATACTATTTAGTTAAAGATTGAACTATTTTATTGAAAATAGAACTCTGTTGTTGAAAAGTAATTGCTTTTGGTCGAAAAATTATATTGTTTTGTAGAAAATTCATTTTTTTTATTGAAAATTCTTTTTTTTTTACATTGACCTTTTTTGGTTAAAAATTAATTCTTTTTATTTTAAAAATCTATTATTGTATTCTTGTTTAAGAAATAATCTCTTTTACTTAAAAACCATACTTTTTGTGATAATTCAACGATTTTTTTTAGAAAGTCATCGTTTTTGGTCGAAAAATTTACTTTTGTAGAAAATTATTTTTTTTATTGTTGAAAATTCATTTTTTATGTTTGAGAATTAATAATTTTTGTTGAAAAGTCTACTATTATATTTTTGGCGTATAGTTCCAAATTCTACAAATTGGTTGACAGTTTATTTATTTTATTGAAAATCGAACTAGGTTCTTAAAAAGTCACCTTTTTTTGTTTAAAATTAACCTCTTGGTTAAAAAATCTATTTTGATTGAAAGTTAGTTCATTTTATAAAAAAAAATATTATATTCCTTTTTCAGAATTAATTGGAATTCAACTATTTTGTTCAAAAGTTATATTTTTTCGTCGGAAATTCATCCTTTGGATTAAAAATTTTCTTTTACTTAAAAAATCGTCTGTTTGGGTGGAAAATTCAACTATTTGCTAAAAAAATATCACCTTTTGACTGAAAATTCATCTCTTGGTTAAAAATTCTACTATTTGGTTGAAAATTCAACTGTTTTGTTACAAATTCATCTTCTCTTGATCAAAATTGATCCTTTTTGATTGAAAGCTAATTATTTTTATTTGAAAAAAAAATATTTTTATTTTATAATTAATCTAAATTCAACTACTTTCTTAAAAAGTAATATTTTTTAATCAAAATTTCAACTTATTTATTGAACACTTGTATTTTTGGATAGAAAATCAATCCTTTTGGTATAAAAATCCTCATTTGTTAGAAAAGACATATTTTTTAGTTGAAAATTCGTCTCCCTTACTTCAAAATTAAACTGGCTTGTAAAATATTCATCTTTCCAAATTTAAAATTCAAGATTTGTCGATTAGGAAAGTGTAATTAAAACTGTATTTGGTATGAAAGTTGTAATTTTGAATAAAATTGTACTTTTTCAACTGAAAAAAGGTGACAAAATTGAAAATAGGTGACAAAAGGTGAATAGGTGACACACTGTGATGACTGAAATTACCAAATGTTGGCTATTTTTCTAAAATTCCTGAACGTGCTACGTATTTCCTGAGTTTTGTTTTTAGTAAACCACTGCTTCACACTAAGAAAAATTATTTCTGAAAAGTCGAATTTTTGAATTCTTCTCGGAAACAATGAAAGTACAAAAAAAAATTTACATAAAAGTTTACACATCTAGAAAAGTTCTAAAAAATACATTTTGCTCTTTTGTGGTATCTTCCATCGTTTAGAAATAAAAATTCTAATTAAAAAAAAATTCTTTTTGAAAAAATTCCGGGCCTCAAAAATGCTTAATTCCCGAGAAAACTAATAGGAGGCCTTCCTCATAACAGTAAAACTTGTAAGAAAATAGGAAGCAATTAAAAAAATGTGGGTTTGATCAAAATATCTTTATTTTTTTTTCGAATTTTTAAACCATGAAAAGATTGTCAAGAAAATCCCGTTTTTTATTTTTTGCAATGTTTTTAAAAAGTTTCTGCTGATATAAATGAGAGATCCTGTCAGTTTTATGCTATCAGTTTTTTAAAATCAGTTTTATTCATCTTTTTGGCATACAATTTTTATAATTTAGTTGAAATTCCTTTTTTCTTTCTTGCCTGAAAAATCTTTCTTGGTTCTAGATTCATCTTTTTGGTTCAAAATTTAACTATTTTGTTAAAAATTCGTTTTTTATTAAAAACGAACCCTTTTCTTTTAAATTAAAATTTTCGTTAAAAAATCAAATTTTGGAATAAAAATTATAAGTGCTTTTTGGATGGAAAATTCAACAATTTGAAAAGAAACTTTTTTCAATCTTGACTGCAAAATTTATTTTGGTTTAAAAATAAACAATTTATTTGAAAATTCGCCTCTTTTTGATTAATTCGACAATTTTTTATTTAATATTAAATTTCTTTTTTGTTGAAAATTTAACTACTTTGTTAAAATTAACTTGTTGGCAAAAGATTCATAATTTTAGTTAAAAAATATTTCTTTAGTTGAACACTGCACTGTTTTGTATAAAATTCGCCTTTTTAGATGAAAATAAAACAATTTGTTTGAAAAATCAATTATTTGGTTAAAAAATTGTATTTTTTAAAGAATTTAATTGTTTTTTCAAATATAAAGTAGGATCTTTTATAGTTGAAATATTAACTATTTATATTTTTCCTTGATAATTAATCTTCTAAGATGAAAATTCATATTTTAGGTTGAAAAATCAACTATTTGGTTAGACATTTAACTGTTTTGTAGAAAGCTTTCTGGCTATAAAATTTATCTGTTTTGTAGAAGATTAATCTTTTTGGCTTGAAAATTCAAAAATTTAATATAAAATTGTGTTCTTTCTTGACGGAAAATTTTTTGATTGTGAAATTACCTATTATGTTAAAACTTCGTCTTTTGGGATGAATTTTTCCGCTTTTTATTCAACATTAAAATATTTCTGGCTCGAAAATTCAACTATTTGGTTCAAAATTCATTTTTTGTTGAAGATTCATAATTTGAGTTGAAAACTCATCTCTTTGATTGAAAATGTAACTTTTCAATTGAAAATTCCACTGTTTTGTAGAGAATTCACATGTTTGGATTAAAAAACCAAGAATTTGATGAAAAAAATTTTCTCTCAGCTAAAAATCCTTCTTGGCTGAAAAGAAACTATTTTGTTGAAATTTCGTCATTGTCGGATAAATTCAACTGTTTTTAATTTTTAATTAAAATGTATGACTCTTTAACAAGATTTTTACATTTTTAACCACAAAGTGTTATTTTGGTCCAAAAAAAGTTTAAATTCTACTAAGACAGGTGAATTTTTAAATAAAAAAGACAACTTTTTGTTCAACACAAAAAGACAAATTTTCAGAAAAAAATAGTTTGCGTCAAAGAAAGACGAAAAGAGCTGAATTTTAAACGCACAAAAACGTTTTTTAAAAATAAAACCGTTGAATTTGCAACCAAAAAATGTCTTTTTAACAAAATTGTTAAATTTTCAAACAAATAATAAAATTTATAACTAAGAAGATAATCAAGGCTAGGACGGAAGAAGAGGTATGGAAGGTAGTAAATAGAGAAAGAAAAAGAAGAAAAAGAGTAAACCAAGATATTGAAATGATAGAATGGAAGAAATATTTTTTGGATTTGCTAGGAGCTGTAGAGAGAAAACTTGTAAAGGGAGGAAAATATGGTAGAGAAAGAGATGAGGAAGAGGAACTTTCAAGGGAAGAAATAGTTAAAGTTTTAGGAATAATGAAGGATGGAAAGGCAC
>NC_046658.1:119982028-119996668 GCF_010883055.1 Belonocnema kinseyi
TAGAGCGGGTAAGAGGGCATGGAAATTTGAGACAAAGCTGAGGGAGGGAAAGGGAAGGGAGTTGGCGAGAAAGTGTTTGATGGAGGTAGAAGAGAGGAGAGGAAGGGCGATCGAATTAACGAGATGGAAAGAAGAAAGGAGGAAGTTCTTTAATGATAGAGAAATAGAAGACGGGACTGGAGTTAACTATGAAGAATTGGAAAAAAGGGAGAGGGAAAGACAATTAACAGAAAGATGGGGGGCGATTGAGAAATCAAAATACAATAAATGGTATAAGATGATAAAAAAGGAAGGGATGCCATAGTATTTAGAAAAGGGATTGGGAGAGAGAAGGTGGACCAGAATAGCAAGATTTAGACTGGGAAACGAGGTAAGGGAGGGGATGTACTGGGAAAAAGAAGAGAACAGAATGTGTAGAATATGTGAATGGGAGGAGGAAACATGGGAGCATGTATGGGAAGGATGTAGGAGAGGAATGGAAGATAAAGGAAGCTGGCAAGAAAATGTGGTTAAGATTCTAGGGGAAGATGGTTTAGGAGAAGGATGGATGAAGGAGTTGGAGGGTGCTAGAGGAGCGAATGAGGGAGAATGAAAGAATGCACGTGAAAAAGGTAAATGGGGGTATAAAAAAGTTAAAGAAAAAGGAAACGGAAGTCGCTTAGATTAGAAGCGTGAAAATTGTAAGTAATGGTAAAGTAAAAGTTAAGTAGACTAAGATGCGCTTGCGTTCTCATGCTCTTTCTGTCTCGCTTTCGTTCGCTCGCTCACTCGCTTGCTAACAAGTCCTAAATTGCGCTATCGCAGGAAATAGAAATAAGGAACTAGATATAAGACTTTATGTAAATAGTTGTAAATAATTGTATAAATAGAAAGGATAAGATTGTAAAAAATATATAGATTTAAAAGGAAAGATTGTAAGGAATGGAAGTCATGTAAACCCTTAGGGGACACATTATGAATAAAGAAGAAGAACTAAGAAGATAATCTTCTCCCTGTTTCGTAGAGAATTCGTTTTTTGAATTGAAAATTAATTAATTAATTTCATTCAATGTTTATTCAAAATGTTATTATTTAGATCATCAAAATTCCTGTTTTGTTCAGAATTCATTTTTTCACTTAAAAATTTAATTATATTGTCAAAAATTTAATCCTTTTATTGAAAATTCAACAAGTTTACTGAACCCTCATATTTTTGGTTGATAAATTCATCTCTTTCTACAAAAATTTCATATTTTTTACTATAAAATACAACGGTTTGGTTAAAAATTTATCTGTTTCATTTGAAAATAAATTTTTTTATTACCTCAAATTTTCGGATTGAGATTTCAAGTGTTTTTTGTAGAAAATTCGTATTTTCAGTTAAAAATTCCACTCTTTAGTTGAAAATTTATCTGTTTTAGTTGTGGCTTAAAGTACTTTGTTAAAAATTCCTCTTTGATAGTTAAATTTAACTGATTTTTTATTTTAAGGTAGTTGTGCCAAAAGTCAGATATTTGAAAAAAAAATAGTTTTTCTATGACTTTAAAAATCAAGATATTATAACTGATGTAATTTCAAATAAAAAACATTATTAGTTATGACAAATGTTAAAATTCACAAAAAAAAAAAACATTCATTTTAACCACGTTTTTTTGCAATTGAATTTTTTCTGACCGTCGCTTCTGACTCTTTTTTGAAAAATGATTCCATTTTAATAAATTACGGCTTATTTGTTACAGGAAAGCATTCTCTACGGCTCTACTGTTTCCAATTTTTAAAATAACTAAATAGACATAAAATTATTTCTTTGAAAAGTTTTTTTTTTCATTTTTTCTATGATTTCAGCGATAGAAAAATTTACTTTCCAAATTGGGAGTAGGTAGAATTCTAGAGAATTCCCGGAAAAAACTAGCCATTATTTATTAAAATGCAATCATTTTCCAAAATTTCGGTAAGAAGCGTCAGTCAAAATAAATTCAATTGCAAAAAATATGGTTCAAATTAATGTTTCTCTTTTAAAATTTTTCATAAAAAATAATAATTTTTTTTTTAAATTACATCGGTTATAATATTTTTATTTTTTAAATCATAGAAAAACTATTTTTTTTTTTAAATATCTGATTTTCAGCACGACAACTGCATTAAGCCACGAGAAAAATATAGATGAAATAATATTGCGCAGAATGGGTGCACGTGAATCGAAATTCTAGCTTTGCCGTGACAGAGCAACGTGTCTCCACGATGTAAATTGGATAATGATCAGGTTATTTTATCATTGTGGCTACCGTGCAGCATCTGCACCGATTATGGTACCATCTCTGCTAAAAGTTGTAGCGCATGGATTTTATGCTACGAGTAAGTGTTTAATTAACACATATTACCTTCAAGCTAATTTTGATGATTCCCGTGAGGATGGAGGCTTTGTTAAATTGAACGGAAGAGAAAATTTCAATCCGTTCTGAGAACAATTTGTGGATATTCGTCACTAGGGAGGAATCCATGTGACTCGACGTGTAAGATGACCAATTCGATCGGTATTGATGTCTAGACATACTGACACTAAAATGAAAAAGAAATTTTATAAATAGATCAAATTTAAAATCGGAAAATGATTAAATAACAGGCTTCGCACTGAATTTAGATATAAAAAATAGTGTAGCTGGTGATAAATTTGAAAAAATAGTGTCAAAATAGTCTTATAAAATTTCTGTTGCTGCTTAAATCCAACTGTTTTTTTTTTGTAGGTTGATAACTCATCTTTTTGTGTTTAAAATTTAACTCCTTGGTTGAAAGTTGAACAATACCTTGTTGAAAAATCTTTTTGTTTTATAGAAGATTTAACACTTTAGTTGAAAATTCGTATTTTTTTTGTCAGAAAATAATTGTTTTATTTAACTATTTTGTGGAAATTTCAATTTATTGGTTGTAAATAAACTTTATTGTCGTTCATTCATATTATTGGGTTCAAAATTCCACCGTGTTTTAAGAAAATCTGTCTTTATGGCTTAAAAAATCCAACAATTTGGTTGAAAAGTTCGTTCTGTCTTGACTAAAAAATCTTTATGGTTGTAAAATTAACTATTCTGCTGAAAATTCACCTTTTTGGATTAATTCATCTGTTTTTATAAAAAGTAAAATCTTTTTTTGTTTGAAAAATCAACTATTTTGTTAATAATTCATTTTTGGGTTAAAGATTCATCATTTTACATGAAAATTAAATTTCTATGCTCAAAGTTAACTTTTTTATTGAAAATTCACATTTTTGAAATAAAAATTTAACTGTTTTGTAGAAAATTCTTCTTTTTCTTACGTGAAATTTTCATAATTTGGCTCAAAATATATTTTGGTTAAAAAATGACCTATTTTATTAAAAATCTTTCTTTGTGGATAAATTAAACTATTTTTTATTTTAAATTCAACTGTTTTGTTAAAAACTCACCTCTTTGGTTGAAAAGGTTAATATTTTATTGAAAATTCGTCTTTTTTTATCAAAAAATATTTTTCTTTAATCATATTCATATTATCGGGTTCAAAATTTAACTGTTGTTTCACCAATTTTGACTTTTTGGCTTGAAAAATCAACAATTTGGTATAATATTCAACTACTTGGTACACAATTAAACTATTTTGCAAAAAATTCGTTTTTTAAATTAAAAATTAATTAACTTACTTTTATGTTTATTTAAAATGTTTTTATTTACTCTGTAAAAATTCGTTTTTATTAATCACAAGCTTCACAGTCTTTTCGCCATCTCCCAATTTTCTCATTTTTCCACTAAAATGCGAATTGAATTAACAGAACCTAATAAAAAAAATCAAAATATTTTTGGTTGAAAATTTATTACTTCCAATTTTGAAGTCCACTATTTAATTTTTGGTTACGGATTCATTTTTTATTCAGAAATTTTATTATTTGGCTTACAATTTAATTATTTTGTTGAAAATTCCATAATTTTGTTAGAAAGTCATATTTTTTGGCTGAAAATTCAACTGTTTTTATGGGAAACTCGTCATTTATACTTGAAATTTTATTAATTTGTTTAACAGTTTTTTCTTTCTTGACTGAAAATTTTTTTTTCAATTGAAAATTCAACTAGTTTATTGGATTCTCATCTTTTCGGTTTGAAAAATCATCTATTTCAACAGAAATTTCATATTTTTTAGTTTAAAATTCAACAGCCTAGTTAAAAGTTAAACTGTTTCAGCTGTAAATTAACTTTTTGTGAAAACGCACATTTTCGGGTTGAGAATTCAAGTTTTCTGCAGAAAATTCGTATTTGCAGTTAGAAAATTCAGCTGCTTGGCTGAAAATTATTCTGTTTTAGTTGAGGCTTTAAGTATTTTGTTTAATATTCGTATTTGCCAGTTAAATCTAACTGTTTTTTATTTTAAGTTGAAATATTTATTTGCTAACTATCAACTATTGTATTTTTTGCTGAAAATTCATTTTTTTAGGATGAAAATTCAACTCCTTTGTTGAAAGTTGAAATAGTTCCTGAAAAATTAATTTTTTTGGCTATAGATTCAAACATTTTGTTTCAAATTCAGTTTTTGTTGTTGTTAAAAAGCAATTTTTTAAACTGAAAAATTAACTCTTTTATTAAAAAATCATCTGATTCGCTGTAAATAAACTTTATTGGTGTTAATTTATATTCTCGGATTGAAAATTATACTGTTTTATAAAAAAATTCAACTGTTTTATAAAAAATTCAACAATTTGGTATAAAATTCAACTATATGATACAAACTTAAACTTTTTTGGACAAAATTCGTTTTTTAAATAAACAATTAATTTTCTGAACGGAAACTTATTTTTGGTTACTTAAAATATTAAAATTTTTAGTTAAATAATGTTAGTAACGAGAAATAATTAAATTTTTACTAACATCAAATTCAATGTTCAAACTATTTAGTTAAAAATTCATTATTTTTGGTTGTTAAAAAGTATGTTTTCAACTGAAAATTTAAATTTGTTGAAAATTCAACGGATAGATTGTAAATAAACTTTATTGCTCTCAATTCATATCCTCGTGTTGAAAATTCAATTATTTCATAGAAAATTTGCCTTTTGGCTTGAAAATTCAACAATTTGATATAAAATTAAACTTTCATGTACAATATTTATTTTTTTCCAAGAAAATTTATCTACGCAATTTTTGTTTAAAAATTAATAAATATTAAAAAATATATAAACTAAAAATTAATCAAATGAAAATTCAACTCTCTTGTTTAAAGCTCAGCTTTTTGGCTTAAAAATACAATATTTTGGATCAAGCTTCTTTATTCTCTGAAAAATCTTTCTTGGTAGAAAATTCGCCTTCTTGGTAAAATTCAACTATTTTTTAATAAGAATAGAAATTTGTCCCAGGTAAGAAATTGAACTTATTTATCAATATGCCTAAAAACGTGGTTCGAAATTTAAGATAACAAAATTTAGCCCAACAGTTCAAACATATTTTTCGAGGAAAATTAAAGAAATACAGGATTAGTGGGAAATAGTGAGAAAACAGTGCCTTTAGTGTTGTTTTTTCTTCTTCGAAATAGTAGTAAAATAGTTTCATCGCTAAAAAAAGTGTCAAATAATGTAAATAATGTGGTGAGTCCGAGGCCTGAAATAATTCACTTCTATTTTTTTTTTAATTTAATGTAATAAACCTGTGAGTTTTTCGACTACTATCACTGCTTCTGTCCATTTGTCCATCCGAATCTTCGTAAAGGGCAGTGACCTGAGATTCGATTGCCGTAATATCTTCTACGACTCTTTTCATGACAGCTCTCACAGTTCTTGGTTCAATCGTATGCAACCAATCCCTGGTTTCTACTGACTTTCTTAACATTTGCGAAACAGCCAAACCCTGAAGACGCACGTAATGGTTCAACAAAGTTTGCGCTGCTTTTTGAAAATTCTCACAGATTTCGCTTTCTGGAGTTATAATATTGTCAGACCTGGAATATTCTTCTATACTAAACATTTCATCGGTGGCAGCGAGCTGAAAATAATTCACAATCAACAAATCGAATAACTTTTTTTTTCAAAATATAAAGAAAAAAAACTTAATCGAGGCATTTAGGCAATTTGAACTTTTTGTAATTTGTTCGATACTATCATATAGAATTAAGAATTTTAACAATATACGTTATAAAAATACAAAATTTACGACGGGAATAAAACATCTATTTATTCGTAGCAAACTTATCCTCAATCACAGACTGAAGTGATAAATATTAAACGAAACTACATCGGGAATATATTAATGTTAAATTACGTAGTGGCTCAAGGGCGGAGATGTCGAGATATTTTGTTACGATTTTTTACGGCAGGGAATTTTATTGGTCAAGAAAAAGTCAGGGATTTAACAACAAAAAATCTTGTAAAATTCAGGGACTTTCTACAACTTTAAATAACTGTCAAGCAGAATAAATTTGAAAATTTTAAGATTGTGGTTTCATGATTCTCGTCTTTGAATAATAAGAGGCAGGGAAAATGACATATTGGTCAAGGAAAAATGAGAGAATTTTGAAAATGATGTATTCCGGTAATCCTGATATAATATTGTTGTTAGTAATTTATTTGCCTTGTATTTATATTTACATTTCTTTTTTTTCAGGTACTTCTGCCTGAGAATTATCTTTTTAGTTATACATTTTATTATTTGTTTGGAAATTTAACACTTTTATTGAAAAGCCATCTTTTTTTGTTAACAAAATAAACTATATTGTTAAAAATTCGCCTTTTTTGGTTAAAAAAACCTTGTAAAATTTAGGGAATATCTATAACTTTAAATAGGTATGAAGCAGAATATATTTGACAATTTTCAAATTGTGGTTTAAGATTTTGGTTTTAAGATTCTGGTCTTTAAATAATAATAGACAAGGAAAATGAAAAATTGGTTAGGTAAGAATGAGAGAATTTTTTAAAATAAAGTTTTGCGCTAACCCTAATATAATATTGTTGATAGTAATTTATTTGTCTAGTATTTATATTCATATTTCTTTTTTTCCAGGTAATTACTACTGCCGATTATGTTTTTAGTTATAATTTTATTATTTGTTTAAATATGTATAAATTTGGTTGAAAAGTCATCTTTTTTGGTTAAAAAATCAACTATTTTGTAAAAAATTCGCCTTTTTTGGTTTAAAAAAAATCTTGTAAAATTTAGGGAATGTCTATAACTTTAAATAGGTATGAAGCAGAATATATTTGACAATTTTCAGATTGTGGTTTAAGATTTTGGTTTTAAGATTCTGGTCTTTAAATAATAATAGAAAGGGAAAATGAAAAATTGGTTAGGTAAAAATGAGAGAGTTTTTTAAAATAAAGTTTTGCGCTAACCCTAATATAATATTGTTGATAGTAATTTATTCGCTTAGTATTTATATTCATATTTCTTTTTTCCAGGTAATTACTCCTGCCGATTATCTTTTTAGTTATAATTTTATTATTTGTTTAAAAATGTATAAATTTGTTTAAAAAGTCAACTATTTTGTAACAAATTCGCCTTTTTTGGTTTAAAAAAAATCTTGTAAAATTAGGGAAATTTCTGTAACTTAAAATAGCTGTTAAGCAGAATAAATTTGAAAATTTAAAGAATTAAAAAATTCTTGTAAAATTAGGGGAATTTCTATAGCTTTAAATAACTATCAAGCAGAATATATTTGAAAATTCTAAGATTGTGGTTTAAGATTTTGGTTTTAAGATTCTGGTCTTTGAATAATATGATAGACAGGGAAAATGAAAAATTGGATAGGTAAAAATTAGAGAATTTTTTTAAATGAAGTTTTGCGCAGTAATTTATTTGCCTAGTATTTATTTATTTATTATTTGTTTAAAAATGCATAAATTTGGTCAAAAAGTCATCTTTTTTGGTTAAAAAATCAACTGTTTTGTAACAAATTCGCTTTTTTTGGTTAAAAAAAATCTTGTAAAATTTAGGTAATTTCTATTAATTGAAATAACTGTCAAGTAGAATAAATTTGAAAATTTTAAGAGTTAAAAAAATCTTGTAAAATTAGGGAAATTTCTATAATATTCAACAGCTGTCAAGTAGAGTAAATTTGAAAATTTTAAGAGTTAAAAAATCATGTAAAATTAGGGAAATTTCTATAACTTTAAATAGCTGTCAAGCAGAATATATTTAAAAAAATTTTAATTGTAATTTAAGATTTTGGCTTTAAAATTCTGGTCTTTGAATAATAATAGACAGGGAAAATGAAAAATTTGTTATAGTAGAATATTTTAATTTGTTGATTAAATTAAAATTGAATAAAATTAATTTTAAAAAATTTAATTAATTTTAATACCAATAGAATTCTTCTAGAAACGAAATTTTTTTAACGAAATAGTTCAATCTTTAATTAAAACAGATTAATTTTCTACAAAACAGTTACATTTTCAACCAACGAAATTAATTTTCAAATAAATAACTCCTGCCGATTATCTTTTTGGTTATAAATTTTATTATTTATTTGAAAATTCAAAACTTTTGTAAATATAATCTTTTTTGGTTAAGAAATAAACTGTTTTTTTTACAGATTCGTCTTTTTTTGTTGAAAATTCCACTATTTTCACAGAAGATGTACTTTTTGATTAAAATTCATATGTTGGCGTTGAAAAGTCAACATAAATTTTTTTTGGGTGAAGATTCAACTATTTTATTTCAAATTTGTCTTTCCGTGTTTGAAATTCAACTGTTTTAGTCAAAATATCATCTTTTTTTTGTTAATAAAGATACAGCTATTGGTTGAAAATTCAACAGTTTATTTCAAAAGTCGTCCTTTTTGGTTGAAAATTCGACTTTTTGGGTTGAAAATTAAAGTATCTTCGTGGAAAATGTCGTTCTTATTTACACCACATACTTTGAAATTGAAAAGTCAAATTAAAGTATTTTTTAAACGAAAATTCAATTTTTTGTTGTTAAGAAATTGGTTGTTTAAAATTTTCATTAAAAATCATTTTTCATTTGAACATTCAAATTTTTCATTGAAAATTCATCTCTTTCGTAGAAATATTAACTATGACCCTTTTTTTATTGAGAATTCATCTTTTTAGGATGAATATTCAATGGTTTTAATGAAAGTTTAATTACTTTGTTCAAAATTTAAGTGTATTGTTAAAAGTCATATTTGATGACAGAAAAGCCTTTTTCTATTAAACATAAATAAATAAATTTTACATTTTTATCTAAATTATTGTTTTATTCTATTTATAAAAGACTATATTAAAAATCTTACAAGATCAAAATGCTGGTATTTAAATTTTTTTATCTTAAATAAGCCACAATGAAGTTATTTGATCAATTTTTAAAGAATATATTGCAAAAGTACTGAAAAATTCAACTTTCCCTTTAAATTTAAATAAAACTGAAAATATTAAAAAAATTTTCAATGTCCTTTAGATAATTCTAGAGGTAAATTTATATAAAAACACACCAAATGATCACAATTATTATTGGAAATTTTTTTTTACATGCTGCAACATATTTAAAGTTCAAACAAAAATGTTGGAAAATTGTACATATGTTTTCTGCTGATTATGAAAATATACATACATAAATTCATTTTATTTTTCTAAAGATGAGATGTCTTCGAATTTTTTCAACTCTTTTTTAACAACTTTGTAAAATGTTGAATAAGGCAAATGTTCCAGTAATAATGACGGCCCCAATAATCATGAAACTTGGTTATAATTTGAATATATATAAAAAAAATATTAAAAATTACATTTATAGATAAAACCTATTTATTTCTAGCATTTTATAATAGCAAATGGAAATTAAATGCAAATTAAATGTGTAACTTTATACCAGCTTTCTTCACTCTCAAACTAATAATAATAAATAAAAAATCAAGATTACTGAGACATTGCCTGATATTAGACTTTATTTAAATTTTCAGAAAACATTGAAATTTACAATATTTTTGCAATGTCTTATTAAATAATTAACAAAATGCTTTTATCCTAGCTTCTTTTATAGAGAATTTTAATATCTTTCTAGGCGTTTAATAGAAAAAAATTAATTTCCGAGATTTTCTGGATTTTCCGGTCAACTAGAAAACCTGGATTCAGGAAAATTAAAATAATTTGCAGAAATAAAGGCAAGTAAAAATATATATCGTGGAAACGTGAACTTATCAGAAGTATTCGTGATATCTACTTTCCTCCCTCAGAAATGTTTTTGTCAATTTTCATTTTTTTTCATTTTTCTCGAAATTGATATTTTAGTTAGGTTCCCTTTTAAATAACGGCTTTAATTATTTTTTCAATAAATTGAAAATAAATGCAAAGCATTTTAGAATATTTACTTCAGTGAAAAAATTATGATTTAAAGATCTTGTGGCTTTAATTGTAACGTATTTTTATGTCTTTGTAATATATGTATTTCTCAATTTAATTAATAAATTTTTTGAAAAAATTCAAAACGAAATAATATATTGCATAAAGTACTCGAAAAGAAAAACAGATTTTTTAATGAAAAGTCGTAACAAATCTTTTTTAAAGCTTCTAAAATGTGATTGAAAAATGTATGTAGACAAAAATTTGCCTATTTCTATCTCCCTATCATATTTTTAGGAGCAGTATACTTGTTTCAATTAAAATAGGTTGTTGGTAAAAATTATATATTGAAGAACACAATGACAATAGTTTCCCTGTACAAAAATGTTAAAAATCCAGTGTTTCGTTTTTCGGAAAACAAGTTAATATTTAATATTCAGTATTTTTTATACCTTCTACTAAATTTTATAACAATTTGAAATTCAATTGTTTTAATTATTATCTTCAAAAAGAAGTTATGATCAAATCCTTATTCTTATATTAGAAACAATTAATAAATAAATAAAAATTATGAATTATAATTAGAAATAATTAATAAATAAAGTTAAGAACTTACTAAATAATGAACACTGCTGTCTTTAAATTCTAGGCACATTTTGCTCAGCAAAAGCAGCAATGTAGGAGGGAATTTCGGAACATCAGATCCAGTGCAAAATCCACTTGCAGTTGCTGTTAAGTGGTGCAAGAAACCAACAACCAAACTTTCTCTGACTTCGTCGACGCAGAAACTTTGTAGAAATTGAGGCTTTAAGCTGAAGGACAAGTCTGATTGCAGAAAGACCTGCAGAATTTTTTTAAATAACTTTTTTTATGTACTAATTCTTGAGAAAATTGAAAAGGATTTCTCAATATTTCAGACAATTCAAATCAAAATTTTATCCAAAAAGTTAATTTTCCACTAAACAGATTTTTAGTTCAAATCAGAACCAGTAGAATTCTTCTAGAAATGAAAAAATGTTAACGAAATAGTTCAATCTTCAATTAAAACAGATTAATTTTCTACAAAACAGTTACGTTTTCAACCAACGAAAAGAATTTTCAACTTAAATGATGGATCTTGAATTTTTTAAAATGAATTTTTCACAAAAACTGCAATTGTTGATATTTCAACACAAAAAGATTTTATATTAAATCAAAAAGGGTTTAACTCACCCAGTTAATAAGAATTTTTAATAGAGTAGTTGAATCCTTAATCAGATCAGATTAAATATCTACCGAAAGAGAGAAAATTTCAAGCATCTTTTAAACTGACTCGAATTATTCGTCAAATTGAAAAACATCTTTCCAAATTAAATAAATTTAATTAAAAGATTTTTTTAGACATTTTTAAAAATCTTTTGATTTTTTCTTAAAGGTTCTTTGAAAATTAACTTTTCAAAATGAAAAATCATTTTAAATTTTTCCAGGAATTTTAAGAAAAGTTGATTATTTTCTTGAAAATCTTCAAAATTCTTAAAAAGATTCGAATTTTTTATACAGAATCATCAAAAATATAAAATTTGTTTCAAATTTTTTTTAAAGCATTTCAAGTTTTAAATTATTTTTGTATAATTTTAAAACTTCTAAATATCTCTTAAATTTACTTCAAATTTTGTAATTTTGAAATTTTTGCTTTTAAATCTTCACAGTTTTTTCGCAATTTTAGGAAATCATTTGAAATTTTTCTAGGAATCTAAATAAAAATGTACTCTCTAACAACCATTCAAAATTCTTTTAAAACTTCTTCTTTTCGAACTTCACAAATTTACATTTCGTTTAAAAAATCTTTACAAAACTTTTAAATATTTCTTAATCTTACTCGAAAATTTTCTTAAATCATATAACCTTGCAATATTGAAAAATTTTACTTTGAAATCTACATTTTTTCGACTATAGGAAATTATTATAAATGTTATGAAATCTTTGTCACTTTTCCCTTAAAATTCAGTTTTCAAAAGAAAAAATCATTTCAAAAATTTCCAGGAATATTAAGAAAATTTTGTGATTCTTTTAGAGCCTTTCGAAAATCTTAAAAAGTTCTTTCTAATCTTCCAAAATCTATATTTTGTTTTAAATTTGTTTAAACCCTTTTAAGTATTCAATGATTTTTGTTGCAAAGTTGAAGTCTTCTCAAGATTCAAATTATTTTCGAATCTTTTCAAAACTTCTAAATAATTTTTGAAATAATTCAGCTTTCTTCAAAAATGTCAAAATCCTTTAAAATAAAAAAAATTGTCCTAAAACCTTCCAGATTATTTTTTGAGATGTTTCCAAATCTTTAAAACTTAAAACTAATCTTTTAACATAAAACCTAAATTATTACAAATTATTCCAAAAATCTTATTATTTAACCGACAATTTTTTTACAGGTAGTGACAGCGCATACATACATTTCGTAAATTAAAAGATTATAAGTAAGATGTTTACAAATTACACTGTGTTAGCAAAATGTTAAGAAGATAATTATTTCCAATACTAAAAGATCATTAGCAATTAAAATTTGCTCTTTTTTCTATAACACTTATAAAACATTTGAATATAAATATTACCATGAAATGAAATTACTTCTTTGGCAATTTTAATTTACAAAATAGATGCACCAAATTCGTAAATTTTACTCATAGATAAAAAAAGCAAAATTAAAAAAAAAAATTATTGATAAGTCGTAATCTAGAATCGGTTAAACTTTTTCGAAACAACCGTTATTTATTATTTTAAAATAGAGTAATGGATACAGGGCCACCCCCTCCCAATTATTGGTAATTTGCTTGAAATTACGTAATTAAGGAATATTCACAAATAAAACTATTGATAAATAGTTCCAGGATGTTCTCAAGAAACTCCACAATATTTATTATAAGTTTTAAATGTCAATGTTTTTAAATATATGATCATTTTGAAGTGGCCAAATATTGTCAAAGTTGGCCAAATATTGCAACAGGTGGCCAAACATTTTCAAAGGTGGCCAAACATCTCCAAAGGTAGCCAAACATTGTCAAAGGTGGCCAAATATTACAAAAGGTGGCCCAAAATTACCAAAGGTGGTCAAACATTGTCAAAGGTCGCCAAATATTGCAAAAGGTGGCCAAATATTGCAAGAAGTGGTCAAATATTGCAAAAGGTGGCTAAACATTTCCAAAGGTGGCCAAACATTGTCAAAGGTGGCAAATATTGCAAAAGGTGGCCAAATATTTCAAAAAGTGGTCAAACATTGTCAAAGGTGGCCAAATATTGCAAAAAGTGGTCAAACATTGTCAAAGGTGACCAAATATTGGAAAAGGTGGCCAAATATTTCAAAAGGTGGCCAAACATTGTCAAAGGTGGCCAATATTGCAAAAAGTGGCCAAATATTGCAAAAGGTGGCCAAATATTGCAAAAGGTGGCCAAATATTTCAAAAGGTGGCCAAATATTGCAAAAAGTGGTCAAACATTGTCAAAGGTGGCCAAATATTGGAAAAGGTGGCCAAATATTGCAAAAGGTGGCCAAATATTTCAAAAAGTGGTCAAACATTGTTAAAGGTGGCCAAATATTTGAAAAGGTGGCCAAACACTTTAAAAAGTTTCCAAATATTTCAAAAGGTGGCCAAACATTGTCAAAGGTGGCCAAATATTGCAAAAAGTGGTCAAACATTATCAAAGGTGGCCAAATATTGGAAAAGGTGGCCAAACACTGTAAAAAGTGGCCAAACATTGTCAAAGGTGGCCAAATATTTAAAAAGGTGGCCAAACACTGTAAAAAGTGGCCAAATATTTCAAAAGGTGGCCAAACATTGTCAAAGGTGGCCAAATACTGGAAAAGGTGGCCAAATATTGCAAAAAGTGACCAAATATTGCAAAAGGTGGGGAAACACTGTAAAAAGTGGCCAAACATTGTCAAAGGTGGCCAATATTGCAAAAAGTGGCCAAATATTGCAAACGGTGGCCAAATATTGCAAAAGGTGGCCAAATATTGCAAAAAGTGGTCAAACATTGTCAAAGGTGGGCAAATATTGGAAAAGGTGGCCAAATATTGCAAAAAGTGGCCAAATATTTCAAAAAGTGGTCAAACATTGCTAAAGGTGGTCAAATATTTGAAATGGTGGCCAAACACTGTCAAAAGTGGCTAAATATTTCAAAAGGTGGCCAAATATTGTCAAAGGTGGCCAAATATTTCAAAAAGTGGTCAAACATTCTTAAAGGTGGCCAAATATTTAAAAAGGTGGCCAAACACTGTAAAAAGTGGCCAAATATTTCAAAAGGTGGCCAAGCATTGTCAAAGGTGGGCAAACACTGTAAAAAGTGGCCAAACATTGTCAAAGGTGGCCAATATTGCAAAAAGTGGCCAAATATTGCAAAAGGTGGCCAAATAG
>NC_046658.1:119996768-120025853 GCF_010883055.1 Belonocnema kinseyi
AAAAGTGGTCAAACATTGTCAAACGTGAGCAAACACTGTAAAAAGTGGCCAAACATTGTCAAAGGTGGCCTATATTGCAAAAAGTGGCCAAATATTGCAAAAAGTAGTCAAACTTTGTCAAAGGTGGGCAAACACTGTAAAAAGTGGCCAAACATTGTCAAAGGTGGCCAATATTGCAAAAAGGGGCCAAATATTGCAAAAGGTGGCCAAATATTGCAAAAAGTAGTCAAATTTCGTCAAAGGTGGGCAAACACTGTAAAAAGTGGCCAAACATTGTCAAAGGTGGCCAATATTGCAAAAAGAGGCCAAATATTGCAAAAGTTGGCCAAATATTGCAAAAAGTGGTCAAACATTGTCAAAGGTGGGCAAACACTGTAAAAAGTGGCCAAACTTTGTCAAAGGTGGCCAAACATAGTCAAAGGTTGCCAAAGATTGGAAAGGGTGGTCAAACACTGTACCCATTACCCTATGTTGTGAAAAATGGGGAAGATGGAGAAAAGTACAAACCAGTAGGTCTTGAAGAACGCCTTTAACTCTTTCGATAATGGGCATAACGAGTGTAGCTTGAAGTTCGGCCAAACCACCATCGCCTTCCTGAGTTGTTTTTGTTGCCAGAGTTTGCCTTACCTTGGCTAAAGCTTCACTCAAGTGCTGCTTTAGTGAAGATAAGTGATTGCGACATTGCTTCCTTCCAGCGTTAATCACTATATCAACGCTTGACCTACAAATTTTATTAGACAAAATTGCTCGCAGACCAGCCCTGAAAGAGGCTCTACGCAATTCTTTTGGAGTTCAAAAGAGGTTAAAAGATTTGAAAGACTTCAAGGTATTTAAAAGGTCTTCAACAGATTGTAAGAAACTTTCATGTAAAGCAAAGGATTTCAGCTTTTAAGAAAATACACAGGATTTCCAAGGATTTTAATTATTTTAAGGAATGTTCTAAGCTTTAATACGTTTTAAGGACTTTTTAAGGGATTTCAATACATATAATAAATTTACTAAACATTTTGTAATATTTCTATAAATTTCAAAAAATTCACAACAATTAAGAGACTCCATAGGATTTTAAAGATTTTCAAATATTTTAGGATATTTCACATTATTAAAAAAATTCCAAACGGGTTTGAAGAATTTTTTTGAATTTCGGAAGATCGGAAGGATTTCATGGGATTTATAAGACCTTAAAATATTTTTAAAGATTTCAAGGGACGTCAGAGGATTTTCAAGATTTCCAAATATTTTTAAGGACTTTTCAAAGGAATTTCAACGGATTTCAAGGGATTTTAAAAGCTCGCAATAATGGATTTTAATGAATTCTCCAGAATCTCAACAAATTTGATCTCGACAAATTTTATAAGAACCTACAAAAACTCTAGGGATTTCAAAGGATTAAAAATACTTTAGGGTACATTAAAAGCTTCCAAGTAAAGTTTAAAAGGTTTATAACATTTCAAGGAATTTAATGATTTTAAGGGATTTAAAAAAATACATGTGTTTCTTAAAATGTGAAGAGATTTAAAATTTTTTTAAGATATTTCTACAGATTTTAGGATATTAAAAAATATTCGAATTTGCAGGCTTTTTTAAAACATTTTATGGAATTTTCAATATATTTTAAGAATTTTCAAAAGATTTTAAGGCATTTTAATATATTAAGAAAGTTTAGAATTTTTAAAAGATATAAAGGAATTTTTAAGAATTCAAAAAATATTCAAAGAATTGTTATGGGATTACAAGTAATTTTAAAGGGATTTCAATAGATATAATAAATTTAGTCAACATTTTATATTTATATAAATTGCCACGGACTTCAGTATAAATAATTGTAAGAGATTCCGCAGGATTTTAATTATTTTAAAAAATTTAAGATGATTTCGCATAATTTCAAAAATTTCAGGCGGTGTTAAAGAATTTCCTTGAATTTCGGAAGATTGTAAAAATTTCATATCATTTATAGGATATTTTAAGGTTCCAAGGAATTTCAGAGGATTTTCAAAGTTTTTTAAAACTTCGAAGTATTTTTTAGGAATATCAAAGGATTTCAAGTAAAGGCTCTCATTTAGGTATTTTAATGAATTCCCCAGGACTTTAGGAATTTTTTATTGATGTCAAGAATTGAAAATTGAATTGAAAAAAAAAGGGTTAAAAAAATGACATGTGGTTTTTAAGAATGTGAAGAGATTTTAAAATATTTAAAGAATTTTCAATAGGTTTGAAGATTCTGAAACGATTTCAAGCGATTTTTGTAGATTAAATTTTTAAGGGTTTTTTAAAAGATTGAAAGGAATCATTAAAAACTTAAAAAATGTAAGGGGATTTGAAATATTATAGGATATTTAAAAATATTAAAAGGAATTTCAGGGATTAAAAAAAAATACGTGTGGTTTTTAAGAATAATCACAGATTTCCACACATTTCAAAAAGATTTTTATTATTTTGGGATACTTTAAAAGATTCCAATGAATTTTTTACTGATTTTGAGAATTTCTAATATATTTCAAGAATTTGTAATGATTTTGAAATGATGTTAATAGATATAGAAAATCTTAGGATATTTTAAAGGGTTTTAAAGAGTTCCCCAGAAATTTAAAAAATGTCGAGGGATTTTAAAGGATGTTAAATATATTAGGATGCTTTAAAAGATTTAAGTAATGCAGTGATTTTAGGCAATTAAACAAAATTTCATGTGGTTTTTAAGAACGAATTTTCAAAAACTTTTTAACAAAATTTAATGAATTTCAAATAATTTCAAATATATTTTTAATAAATTTTAAGAATTTGAAATGCTTTTCATAGATTTAGACAATATTAAGGTATTTAAAAAGATTCTAAGGAATTTTCAAAACGAATTTTAAGTATATTTTAAAATATACCAAGGAATTTTAAAGAAATTTAAAAAAAATTAAAGGATTTCCAATCATTTAAAATATTTTAGGATATTTAAAAATATTGCAAAGAGTTGATTGATTTAAAGCGATTTAACAAAAATATATGTGGGTTTTTAAGAATATGAATAAATTTTCATATATTTCAAGGTACTTCCAAAGATTTTTGAAAATTGAAAAAATATTTCAAGAAATTCTCATAACGAATTTCAAAACATTTCAATATTTTATGGTGCCTATTTTAAAATATTCCAAAGAAATATTCAAGAATTTAAAACAATGTAACGGATTCCAAATGATTAAAAATATTTTAGGATATTTTAAAAAATTCCAAAAAATTTAATTATTTTTTACGATTGAACAAAAATATATGTGATTTTTTAAGAATATGAATAGATTTTCATATATTTCAAGGTATTTCCAAAGATTTTTGAAAATTGAAAAAATATTTTAAAATATTTCAAGAAATTCTCATAACGAATTTCAAAACATTTCAATATTTTATGGTGCCTATTTTAAAATATTCCAAAGAAATATTCAAGAATTTAAAACAATGTAACGGATTCCAAATGATTAAAAATATTTTAGGATATTTTAAAAAATTCCAAAAAATTTAATTATTTTTTACGATTGAACAAAAATATGTGTGATTTTTTAAGAATATGAATAGATTTTCATATATTTCAAGGTATTTCCAAAGATTTTTAAAAATTGAAAAAATATTTTTAAATATTTCAAGAAATTTTCAATGCGACTTGAGAATTTTCAAAAAATTTCCAGAATTTGAAATGATTTTAATATATTTATTCAATTTTAGTGTATTTAAGAAGATTCAAAGAAATTTTCATGAACTCTAAATAATTTAAGAACATTTCAAAGGATTTAAAATAGATTTTAGGGTATTTTAAAAGATTTTAAAGAATTTTCAACGAATTTAAAGAAATTTAATGATTTTAAGGTGCTTAAAAAAATGCATGCGGTTTTGAAGAATTTTCCAAGAGTTGCAAGGATTTCATAGGATTTATAAGATTTAAAAATGTTTTAAAAGATTCCACGGGATTTTAGCGGATATTTATAAAATTTTTGAGGATTTAAATTAATACAACAGACCTTAAAACTCTAAATATATTTTAATACATTTCTCAAGGTTTCAGGAACTAAAAAACTTCATGTAATCGCAAAGGTTTCTCAAAGGATTTTAACGGATTGTAAAATTTATATTTAAAGTGATTTTTAAATATTTTGAGGAGTATCAAGGAATTTGACACGATTTGAAAGATTAAAATAGGATTTCTAAAATTTAATTAATTTTTTTTTTAATTCGCAGCCCATCGGCGATAGTACCACCCTTATCTTCTGTCAAAACTCTTTAGAAATGACCTTTATCCTAATTCGGGACCAAATTGTTTTAAAAATTTTCAAAATAAAAAAATAATTACCTAGCAAAATCCGTTTCGCTGCAAAGTGTATTCATGGCTTGTAGTCTTCTATGAAATCTATCGAGTGCTCTCACCAAAATTGCTGTATCCGAGACATCTTCTACCCTTTTTCCTATCAATTCAAAGTAATTTTTCATATTGTTCATGATAAATGTATTGAGGCGAGAAACCGCTTTCGTATCAAAATCA
Source organism: Belonocnema kinseyi (assembly GCF_010883055.1). Lineage (NCBI taxonomy): Eukaryota > Metazoa > Arthropoda > Insecta > Hymenoptera > Cynipidae > Belonocnema > Belonocnema kinseyi. Next base: position 120,001,282 of record NC_046658.1, read on the forward strand.
TCGCTAAATTCATTTTCATCTAAAGGTTGTCTGTTGATGAACATATCGCTGTAGGATGCAACGATTAAACACAAATCGCTGAGAAATCCAGAACTTCCCATATCAACGAATTCGATGATATCGTTCTCACACATGTCTTTTAGCGTTTCCAGCTGTCCTGTTAAACGAATTTCGGCATAAGTTAGAAATTCGGCGCATAGAGAATCGGCTGGTTCCTTTAACTGAAGAAGAAGATCAACACTTTCGGCTAGCGATTTGGTTGAGGCATCTCGTTTATGAAATTGCGTACGAAGCTTTGATTTTAATTCTTCGACTATTTCCTCGCAGTCTTTTTGAATTCCTTGGAAGGATGGCATATTGCCGTATTGGTTGAGGACTCGTTGAGCGTGCATGTAGTCTTGGACTGCCTAAAAACGTTTTTATTTTGCGTCGATGATTGTTAGGGTGATTTATTATGTGAGGCATACAAAATAATTTTTCAATCTGAAGACGCAAAATAGCCCAAATTGTACCTTGTTAGTCCAGGATGTCTACTCAAATCCTGGGAAAAAATTCCCTGATAATTTCAGGGTTTTTTTTCCAGGTATCACAAGTATTCCGCATTTTTTTAAACAATCCGAAATATATAGAGTTTCGCGAGTTTATTATAAACAATTTTTTTTTCAGTTTCTCAGGATTCAATTCACCAATGCGCCTTTGATTAATTAAATAATACTGAAAACATAACTATTCATTTCTCGCATTTGTCTCAGAAGAACTAAATAGTGAAGTTTCAAATAAAAAAGATCAATTTTCAAACAAATAGTTGAATTTTGAACTAAAAAATATCAGTGTTCAAGAAAAAATGGAACAGTTAAATTTTCAGTTAAAATAATTAATTTTCCAAAAAACAAATTTTTTAACCAAAGTGATGTATTTTATAATAAAATGATGAATCTTCAACTGTAAAGATCAATTTTAAGCCGAAGATACATTTTTAACAAAAGAGTTTAACTTCCAACCAAGTTGTCTCATTTTCAAGAAAAAAGATCAATTCACAAATAAAATGATGAATATCTAATTGAAATACTTGAAATTTCAACCAAGAAGATGAATTTTCAAACAGGAAGATTAATTTGCAAACAAGAACATTACCATTTTTACTAAAACAGACGTTTCTTCAACAAAATACACGCATTTTCAACGAAATAGTTAAATTTTCAACTAAAAAAGGCAAACTTTCAGTCAAATAGTTGGATTTTGAATTAAAAAAATATAAATTTGCAAACAAAAATGAAGTAGATACATTTTCGGTTGAAAAAAAAATTAATTTTCAACCAAATTAATAAATTTTTAACTAAAATAATGAATCTTCAATTGGAACAGTGGACTTTTCAACCAAAAAGATAATTTTTAATTAAAATGATGAACATGTAACTGGAATAATTGAATTTTCAACCAAAAAGATTAATTTTTTAATAAAAATATTAATTTTTTTAACAAAAAAGGCGAATTTTCAACAAGATACATTAATTTTCAACGAAATAAATAAATTTTGTACTAGAAAAGATAAAATTTCAAGAAAATAGTTGAGGTTTTAACTAACAAATGCAAATGTTTAACCTAAAATAGAATATTTAAATTTTCAGTGGAAAAAAATTAATTTTTAGCGAATCTGATGAATTTTTAATTAAAATTATGAATTTTCAACTGGAATCGTTAAATTTTAAACCAAAAAGATAAATTTTCAACTAGAAACATGAATCTCGAACTGGAACTGCTGAATTTTAAACCGAAAAAAATGAATTTTCAACCATGAAAATTAATTTCTAACAAAAAAGACAACTTTCAATTAAAAAAAGATATTTAAAAAAATTGAAGTTAAATTTTCGGTTAAAAAAGTAATTTTTAACTAAAGTGATGAAATATTTAACTGGAATCATTACACTTTTAGTTTAAAAAATTAAAAAAAAAAACAATTTTGAACAAGATAGCAGCAAAAAATTAATTATCAACCAGGGAAAAAACACATTTTCAACAAAACAGCTCAATTTTCAACAAAAAAGATGCATTTTCAAATAAAATGAATCTTCAACACAAAAAATTAATTTTTAATAAAGGGATTTAACATTTAACCAAGCAATACAATTTGTGTTCCAGAAAAGATAAATTCTGAATGAAAAATGTAGAAGTTGACATTTCAACCAAAAAACACTTTAATTTTCATAATTAAAAACAGCTCAATTCATCAAAAGATGAATTTTCAACACGTGTGGAATTCTTAACTGAAAAATATTTTTCTGTCAAGGGAGAGAAAATATTGCAAACAAACTGGTAAATTTCCAGAAAAAAACATGCAATTTAAACAGAAAATTATAAGCACGCTCGCAAAAAAATTTCCTGACTTGAAAAAAAATTCCCTGAAATTTTCAGTTTTTTTCAGGTATTTAAAAATTCCCAGAAAATTCTAGGTTTTTCAGGGAAGTAGATATCCTGTACTCAACAAAAAAAGAAAATTAAAAGCATCATTTAATGAAAATTTTTTTAACTTAACTAAGGAAAATAATATTTTCTATATATATATATTTAATATATTTTTCTATGAGAATTTGGCATTTGGTTTACCGATTACAAAATACTACAGGCTAATATAAAAAATTACTTAACATAGAAAAATATTGAACAAGAAAAAAATATTATTTTTCTAAGAAATGAGTTAAAATTTTCATTAAATTATTAACTATAATTGTAGTAATGTAAAAAAACTATCACAAATAGCTTTTAACATATTTCTTATTTTGATTTCACAATTGTCAAATTAAAATATAAGCCTAAATTTAAAGTAATATAAAATATATTTAATAATCATAAATAAAAAAAGTACCTTAGAAAAGCCACATCGGCTTTCATACAATTTTAATTTAATTTTACTTTTAATCCACTTTCAGTAATCTATATAAAAAATCTTGAACTTTGAATTACAAATTCTCGAGTTTGGAATTGAAAATTATTTAATTTTCAATATTTATATATTGCAAAGCTACATAAATTTGACTTTGAAAATTTACAATAGAAAATTTATCAATTTGTAAGATTTGCACTTGAAGATTCATCAATTTTAAAAATACATAAATCAAAATTCTTAAATTTGGATGATTATGAAGATAAAAAGTCGAGGTATTTAATTTATTTTAATTGCATAGCTTAAAACTTGCATAATTTTTTATTGTGAATTTTCACAATGAAAAAATCTTCAATTTCGATGAGTTGCAATTTAACGGTTTTGAATTTTGAAACTATTGAATTGAAAAGCATCCAATGTTTGAGATTTATATTTTAAAGGTTTCTAATTTTAAACGTTTTTATTTTGGAATGTTTCAATTTTGAGGATTTACAGATGAAAATTCACAAAATTGAAAGAGTTGCATTTTAAACTTCTTCCCTTTTAAGATTTAGAATTGAAGATAAATTAATTTGGAATGTTTGTGGTTTAAAATCAAGTAATTCTTAACTTTATTTTGAAATACGTAGTTCAATTTTGAAAGATCACGATGGAAAACTCTTTAAATTGTTCAAGATTTGTAACTGAAGAAAATTCAATATTTAATATGTATAACAAAAAAATTATGCAGTTTTGAATGACTCTTTGAAATAATTCACTTCTCAAAATAAAAAATTGAAACTTTTCTCATTGAAAGCTATTTAGTTTTAAAGATTTAAAATTTAAATTTATTCAATTTCATAGATTTTTAATTGAAAATTCTTCAATTATGAAAAAAGGCTGCAATAATATAATAATGATATTATAATCATATCCGATTTTTACTTTTTTAAATTGATTTACTAAAAATATACAACTTACATTAGCATGTGTTTTCAGATTCGAAAATTATTATTTTTAAATCACCCTAATTATAATTTAATTTTTAATATAAGAACATTACGATAATAATTAACAAATCAATCAAATATGAAGATAAAAATGGAAAGATTTTTCTTTGAATAATACCAATAAAAAACGAGCATACCTGATTGTAATTTCCTGAAATCATCTTGTCTTTGAGATTACTAGGTAATTTAAAAAGAAACTGCAGTTTCTTTAACAACGCATGCACAGACGACAATCTAGCAATTTGCTGGCGTGTTCCTTGCAAAGTAGAAGAAATTTGCTCAGAAAATGAAGTAATACTATCCATATTTGTAGCTAAAGAATCCATACTTTCTTCCATTTGATTAAAGTCACTTTTCATCTACAAAATTCAACGAATATCAAAGATTTGGACTAAAGTATTTATAATGAAATTAATGTTTTAATGATCAAAATTAAATCATGATGACTGTAAATATCTGAAATTAAGTACATTTGAATTAAAAATTTTAACGATATTTTTTCGTTTAAAAACTAATTTTTCCTAAATTATATATTTTTCAATTACAATTTTTCCTAACTATATAATTGTAAAATAAAAAAGGTTAGAGTTAGAATAACCGCATGTAATAGAATTCGAAATGATTTCGTTTGAAATTATATAATTCAAAATTGTATAAATTTGGATTTACAATTTAAACGTTTAACTTTTTAATCTTAAAATGTTCAAAATTGTACCATTGTAATGGAAATCCTTCAAATATCAATAATTGTAAAACAGATAAGGTTTAAATTCGAATAATGTCATGTTGATAAAATCGAAACTGTATAATTTATAAAAGAAAAGCCTTTCAATTTTGACCGACTATAAATTCAATACTCTAAAAGTATCAATTCAAAATTTAAGCATTAAAAACTCTCCGTGAAAGATTTTTTAACCCAAGAAAAAAAAGGTTGAATTTTCTATAAAAAAGTTGACTTTTTAACCCGAAAATATACATTCTCAACAAAATTGTTAATTATTAACCAAAAAGTTGAACATTAGACACAAAAAGAGGATTTTTCAACCAAGAAAATTGATTTTCTACCAAAAAAGACGAATTTGCAACAAAAAACATGACTTTTTAACCAAACAGTTGCATTTTTACTAAAAAATATATAGATTTTTTAGAAAAAATTAAACAGTATAATTTTAAGTTTAAAACATTTATTTTCAACTAAAAAAAAAGGAAATTTTTACTAAATAGTTATATTTTCAAAAAAAAAGAAGATATTTCAGCTAAAATAATTAATCGTCAACCAAAATAATTAATTTTTACAAAAGTACTTCTGATCTCAACCAAGTAGTTACATTTTCGATCCAATAAAGATTTTAATTTTGAGAAAAAAAAGTTAAATCCTCAACTAAAGCAGACTAGCTTTCACCTAAAAAGTTCAATTTTTCATGACAAAAGATGAAATTTCTACCCACAGAGATGAATTTTCAACTAACAAAGATTTTTCATTCGAAGAATAAACAGGTTATATTTAATATAAAACAGTTCACTCTTCAACCGGAAGATATGAATTTTCAACAGAATAGTTTAATCTTCAATCCAAAAACATGAAGTTTGAACCAAATGGTTGAATTTTCACCTCAAAAGACGATTTTTTAACAAAATAGTTAAATTATAAATGAAAAAGGATAATCTTTAACAAAAATAGTTGAATTTTCATGCAAAAAAGACGAAATTTCAATTGAAAAGGGTTATTTTTTAGATAAAATGGTTGAAATTTCAACAAGGTAATTAAATTTTTTATCAAAAAGGTGAATTTTAAACCAAAAATGTTGATTTTCTAACAAAAAGACGAATTTGCAACAAAGTACATGCATTTTCAACCAAATGGTTGAATTTTCAAATTTAAAAAATGCAATACTCAACCAAAAATGAAATTGTTTAATTTTAGGTTACAAAAATTGATTTTCAACTAGTGAAAAAATTAATTTTCAGGCTAAAATGATGCATTTTTATATGAAAAAGATAAATTTTTAACAAAAAATAAAATGGTCTAATTTCTAGTAAAAAAAAAAAGATTTTCAACTAACAAAAAAAAAACTAATTTTCAACTAAAATTATAAATCTTCAGTAAAAAATCAGATTTTATTTTTAAACCTAATCGTTGAATTTTCAACTCAAAAGACGAATTCTTAACAAAACAGTTGAATTTTTAACCAAAAAGGATTACTTTTGAACAAAATTTTTGCATTATCAATAATATTATTGAATTTAATATTTAAAAAATATATTAATATTATTATACCTTGAATGATCAGTAACCTCTATTTTTTAACAAAATTGTTAAAATTGCAACAAAATACTAGAATTTTTAATCGAATAGTTGAGTTTTTAATTAAAAAGTTACATTTTCAACCAAAAATTATATAGATTAATTTTAAGTTTAATAAATTGATTTTCAACGTAAGAAAAAAAAAGAACTTTCGACCAAATAGTTAAATGCTCAACGAAAGAGATGAATTTTCAACTAAAATTATGAATCTTGAATTAAACGAATAAATTTTTAACAAAGTAGTTCGGCTCTTATTCAAGTAGATGAATTTTCAACCAAAAAATACGAATCCTCAACGAAAATGTAATAGTTGGTATTTCAAACCAACCATATTTTTATTTTAAATCAGAAATATTTGCATCCTCAACTAAAACAGATTAATTTTCCACCAAAAAGTTCCATTTTTCGCCATGAAATGTTAGATTTTTGACTGAAATATTTAAATTTCCACGGCAAAACAATTTTTCTTTAACCGAAAAGGATGATTTTTTAAAACAAAATGCTTGAATATTGAACATTATAATTAAATTTTAAACTAATTTTGCTATTTATTTTAAGGATAAGCAATACGAACCTATTTGCTTTTCTGAGAACTTTAAAACTTAAAAAAAATTTGAACAATAAAAGCCTTATACTACAATCAAAACAAAAATATTTTGTTTTGACAGCACTAGTTTAAAACCTAAGAGCATATGTGAAAAAATACCTTTCGTATTGTGTCAGTAGCGGATATGAATTTGTTATAATTCTCATAAACTAAAGTTTGCATATCCGAATGTAGCGTTTGCGTATTTTTTATTAGTTCAGTCTCGTGGTCCATTATTTGTTTGAGAGAACATTCCTGAAAGAATAATTTAATAAATGACAATACTTGATTGCAAAACAAGCGTGTAGGAAAAAAAACAAAATAATGATTATACTTTTAAGATTCTCTGCAGGTACATATCGTTATTGAAATGTGGACCATTGATGTCATAAGGATTACTCGTATTTTCCGTCATTTTTTCGAATTATTCGATTAAAAATAAGTATGTTGACAGTTCCAGCCTGATACTCTATTCTTTGTTGTTGAAATTTGTAGGTTATGCTCCAAGTGACATAAGCTAGTTTTCTTTTCTATCGTTCAGCGGCGCTTCAGAAAGAGCGCGGAATTTTAAATATATAAGACTTTCTAATAGTATATTCATACACACAATATTGTATGATAAAATTAATAATCAAAAATGATAGAACATACCGAATTTATGCTATCTGAAACATTAAATTCTTAAGCCTTTTATCCTGATTTTAATTGATTTTAATGAATACAAGCAGCCCGCCAAACATTTTTGAACGCGGACTGCTCCTCTTCCGGCATCTCACTTCGTCGGTCTTGACGCGCTGTTAACATAACCTCGTTATCATAAGAACCATGAAAAAATGTTTATAGTTTTTAAACAATGTTTATAAAGTGGTGGGTTGGAATCTATTAATTTCTTATAATTTAAAACATTTTGTCATCAAGGATAGAAATATTGAGTGTCACTTTTTGTGCAGAGACAGAATAAAGGCCAACAGACAAACAGTTGTCACATTTTGATTGTGTTCTGCTTACTGCAATAGTTTCTAAATTGCATTATTGCAAAAGCTCAAATGATTTTATAGTACACTCTAAAAAATACAATTTTATGTGTGAAAAAATGTCGCGCTCGAAACAACTTTCTAAAATCAAATTCTGAGCTGACTTAACCTCAAAAATGATGTTTTTTTGGTGTTTTGCATTTGACCACAGAGACTGAAGACTGAAATCACAAAAATAGTGGAAAATGCCACATCCTTGTGTCGTGTGTGGTCGTTCTCGGATGAATCCGAACAACAGGGAAGAGGAATACATGTTTTTTGGTTTTCCCGTGAACGACGAGCTTCGGTGCAAAAAATGGTTGGAGTTTTGCTGTCGAGAGGATCTTTACAAACTCACGAAAAAGCAGCTTTTGCAGCGAATGGTGTGTTCGAAACACTTTGAAAAACAGGATTTCTTGAACGACTATTATGATCGTTTAAACTGTGGCGCGATTCCATCTGTTTATGATCCAAAACAAAGTTTGTACAACATAACGTGTATTTTGTGCGGTCGTTTTCGAAAAGATCCTCCTACTGAGGATTACGATGGAGCGACATTTCACCACTTTCCAGGAGAAGAGTTTCGTTGTTTGGAGTGGTTGGACTTTGTGGGTGTAGACTCGTATTACAGGCTTACCAGAAAGGAAATCCTGTTTTGTTACATTTGTTCGAAGCATTTTGATCGTTCACAGTTTATGCAAGGATTCCAGAACAGACTTGAAGACTATGCAGTGCCCAATATTCGCTTTCCGGATCAAGGAGGCGAGGACGAACCTTTCATCATGGAACTGATTTCAGAACCGAAATTATGCAGTACAAATGAAAAGTTGAGGAAACTGGATCCCTTGCCTACTGTCGTTTTAGAGAGTCAGGCTTGTGCTGCCTGTGGACGATCTAGGTGAGTTGATTTTTTTTTCATTTAAAGTCAAAGGTTTAGAAATTGTATGCTTCTTATGTTTTAAATTATACAATTTTGAAACTTTAATTAAAATGATTAACTTTAAGGATTTTAACATCTAATATTTTATTCAATTATGCATCATTTTTATTTTGGGCATATATTTTGTTTCACTGAAATCTATGGTCATACTGTTATTTTTTTCGGAAATTCGTCCGCGGTTTCGCTGAAATCGAAATTTGGATTTCTATTTACACACTTTTTTAAATTCTCTTTAAAATAGTATTTATTTTTCTCTGACCAATTTTTCATTTTGCCCGACAATTAATGTTCAAAGACCAGCCTTTTAATATTTTTCAAACGGAATAAACCAATAAAATTTTAGATTTAAACAAAATACTCAAATTCTCTAGTAAATATTTGCATTTTAAACAGATTTTTAAACCAAAAAACGAATTTTCAACCAAGCAAAATAAAATTTCTGCAAGAAACGATAATTTCAAATGAAAAAAATTATATTTGAACAAGAAAGTTTAACTTTAAAAGATGAAAAGGTGAATTTTCCACAAAATAGTGGAATATCTAACCTGAAAATACAAATTTTCACTTAAAAAGTTCACTTTCAACGAATCAGTTGAATTTTCAAATAAAAACGATTAATTTTTGACCTAAAATGGAATAATTATATTTTAATTTTAAAAAGTTATTTTTCTACATGAATCTTTAAAACAAAATAAAAGGATCAAAGTAGTTCAATTTTTATGCAATTAGTTGAATTTTCAATTTAAAAAAAGAACAATCTTTTAAAAAATAGTGGAATTTTTAACCGGAAAATTTGAATTTTAATTCAAAACGTTAATTTTCAACTAAATAGTTGGATTTTAAAGTAAAAACTATTAATTTTTAATCCAGAATCATTTGAAAAAGTTATTTTTCAACAATAACTAAAAACAAAAAATGAAAAAAGCACTTAAATTTTTAGTCCTAAAAAATGAATTTTCAATTAAAAAAAACTTAATTTTTAGACAAAAATGGAATAATTGTATTTTGAAAATTTCCTAATTTTTTCTTGATTAATTTTTGACTTTTTTTTACTATCAATATTAAAATACCAGAGTCTTTATTTTGTAACATCTAAAACATTATAAATATTAGTAACATTACAAACGGAATAAAACAATTTTTAATTAAAAATTTCAAATTTACTGTACTAGGAAGTTATTGAAAGTGTCTCGTGTAGAAATTCTCTGGCCTTTGTAAGATTTTTTTTTCAAATTCCTTGACTTTCTTCACGATTTCCAGGGGTTTCTTTACCTACGGCCAACCTGGTAAAAAATACTTTATTCTAGTTTCTCGTATCAAATTTTATCGCCTGAAAAATAAAATTCATTGAAATAAATATACATACATTTTTGAACAATTAGTTTGATGATTTTAAATTACAAATATATTTTTATCTCCAAAAGAAATTTTATCGTAAGGTACATAAGCTTTATATTCAAATTTTCAGGATTTTATTTTAATATTTTAAAATAGCTTAATAGATACTTGTTTTTGGAACAGGAATGATTTGAATTTTTCAAATGTATTGTGTTTTTTCCCTAAAACTATGATCAATACCTTATAATGATATTTATTTTATATATATAATGTATAAAATTAAAAATATCTCTTCAGGCAAGTTTTTGCTGATTACAAAAGGGGAAAATTAAAATTAGAAAGGCCAAAGATAATTTTGTCAAATTTTTAAACAAGAATCTTCTCAAATATTTTATAAATTTGACTAATGTTAGTTTTTAACTATATTAAATATTTTCTGGTTAAATCTGTACAATTTAAATATTTTTGAAATAAAATATATTAAAATACGACGGGCTGTCTGAACGCATTGGAAGTTCTTTAGTTTAAGTTTGAATACGGATTTTTATTATGTTAAACCCAAGATTTACAACTGATCAATTTTTGATTCAAAATTGTTTTATCCCTCAGTCTTGAACAATTACAAATGATAAGAGTTTGAAATTAAACAATTCCTATTTTTTAATAGACAATATTTCTAGGCTTTTGAATTCAACAATTTCTGAATGATTAAGTGTACATTTAAATTTTTTCAAATATTTCTTAAATTATTAAAATCGTGTCAAAGATTTTTTAAACTTAATATTTAAGATTTGATATTATGGATTTTTAAAAATTTTATGTTTTTAATATTTGAAAATAAAAATCTAGGGACGCGAAAGAATGAATTTTTAGACAAATTGAGATAATAAATTAAATTTTATTTAAGGGATGTGAAAAACATAGAAAAATTTTAAAGGATATTCAAGATAGTAACTTATTTGAAAGATTCCATTAAATTTTAGAAATCTTAGTATTAAAAAATTTATTATTATGGATCTTTAAATAGTTTGTTTTTAATATTGGAAATGAAAATCCATGACGTAAACTAATATAGAAGAAAAATTAATTAACAATATTTTTAATATATCGTATCCTTATTTCATAAGATTTGGATTGTACAATGTACATTTTCAGTTTTTTTTAGAAAAGCCTTTGCAAGTTTTAATATTTTAATTTAAAACACTCACTGTGGTATAAAATATATTTTTGAACAATTTAAAAATAAATTATTTCTAAATTTAAGAATATTTTAATGTGTTGATTTACTATAAAAAGTTTCAAATTATAGAATAGACCGAGTTTAAAAAGATATTTTGGACAATTAGGGGGTTATCTACTTTATCAAAGTACCTTTAAAAAATGTGAAGGCCAAGAAATCGAAAGTGGAAAGAAACATGTTTTACACATAGCCATTTTTATAGGCTTTAAATTTTTTCGTAGCTGTAGCTTTAAAATTTGTCTTTTAAATACCTCGTAACTTCGTACTGATAAAAAATCACTAAAAAAGTAAGTTTTCAATTTCTTATTTTAATCATATTTTATTCAGCGAAGCTTTAACTATATTATTTTAAATATCTATTTTTCTAAAGGTTTTCTGATAAAAATTGGCTATAAAAATCAATATGGCTAGAGAGTAAAAAACTGTAAATGCAGATATTTTGATCACCCATTTATTTTTTTGTCTAGATCGCTTTGAAAAATCTTTTCAATAACTCATGTCTTTTTACTGACAGGAAAAAACTGTAAAAGAAATTGACAAGACGAATGCATAAAAAGTGCAAGTGAAGCTAGTGTTTCATATGACAGTAATTTTCAGTTAAGCATTTTTTTCTAGCTACTTTTAAAAATATTTTTAAAAGCCTCATAACTTTGGATGATAAAATACTCAGATAAAAAAATGGGTAAACTGAATTTAAAAAATGCTCAGTCTTGCGTTTATATTTTTTCAACTCCTTACATTTTTTTCTGGTGGTTGTTTTATCATTAGGAAATTCTGAGGTATTTGAAATAATTTTTTAAGCTAGCTGGATTTAAAAGAATTGATAAATTTACATTTTCTATTATCTAGAGATATACTATTTTTTTAGCGGATTTTTATCAGCAGAGATTCCTCAAATGTGTTGTAAAAATTTCTTATAATTTCAAAGGTGTTATTCAAAGTACTAAATATAAAAATATTTTTTGTACACTTTCAAGCCTATTTTTTAGAAATATAATAATGACATTTTAAAATAATTTGAAGCATGTACAAATTTGTGATATTTGAAAATACTGCAAAATTAATTTATCGTGTTTGAAAGAAATGTATTAATTTTATTGGAATTAGTGGAATAGAAATTAGTTTTTCATCTTTGCAAATATTGAAAATTCAGAGCTTAATTAGTTTCATTATTTGCGATTATCCTTCTTTAAGGGCATGTGCTACTTCAAAAATGATCGATATTACCAGTTTTAGACTCCTCTGGCTTTTTTTCTAGAATAATAAATATTTTGTCTTAAAAAATTAAGAAATGATAGCGAACATGCTAGCGAGCGTCCCTGAACAATTTTTTTAAGGTTAATTAAAAAAATGGTAATGTTGCTAAATTTGATTAATTTGCATGGCGCTTAGGAGTTAGTATCGATTTTATCAGTGTTAGATTCCCCCGACTTTTTTTCTAGATTAACAAATATTTTGTCTTCAAAATTTGGTGAATGATAGCAAACATGCTAACGGACGTCTCTGCACACTTTTTGTGTGTGTTAATTCCAAAAAATGTTGATATTGCTAAAAACGCGTTTGTATATTTCGAGCAATACGAGGTTTCAACAAATGATAACATAATATTAAAATAGCACTCATATAAATAAGGCTTACAATTTACAGTTTACACAATAAAATCTTTTAGAAATGTAAAATACCTTCATGAATGCAAAATTATTAATATAATGTTATGAAATCTTTTTACTTTGAAAAAAATAGACTGGTTTAACAATTATTTTCATTTGTACAAATAGAATTTGCAAGTCCATAGGATTTGTATGCCCAGAAAGAACAAAATTCTAGTTAATACAAATTGTTTTTTATTTGATATATTTTTCTATACGCATAAAGGATGGCGACTTGCCCGGGAAACCGAGAATTTTATTTGCCGAGGAAAATAGGGAAATTATTTGAATAATTTTAGTCAGTTCACAAAAGTGATTTCTACTTTATCTAGATTCGCAGATTTTTCAGATTATCTCAGTTTACTCTATTTAAATCATAATTTATCTTTGAACTTTGATTTTTTTTTTACTTATTTATAAATTAAACTAATTGTTTGAAATTTTATGTACTTTGTGAAAAATTCGCCTTTTTTGTAGAAAATCAATCTTTATGGTTTAAAATTAATCTTTTTAGTATAAAATTCAACTATTCCAGTTGAAGATTAATAATTTTAGTTTAAAATTCATCCGTTTGGTTGAAAATTGACCATTTTTTGTTTAAAATTCAACAATTAGAATGAAAATTTATCTTATTTAATTGAAAATTCAACTACTTCGTTGAAAATCCACATATTTGGTTAAAAATTCATTTTTTTGGTAGAGAATTATCTTTTTCTTTGCAAGGCAATCTTCTTGTTTAAAGATTCTTCTTTTCGGTCAAAACTTCAAGTATTACAGTTAAATATTGATCATTTTAGTTGAAAATGCATCTTTTGGTAGGAAATAAAATTACTTGGTTGAAAGTTCAACTCTTTTGTTGAAAATTAATTTTTTTGGTTGAAGATTCATCGTTTTAACTAAAAATTAATTTATGTTGTCAGAATATGAGCTATTTGATTGAAAAAATTGTTTTTTCTTTGAATAAAAAGGAATTTTTGGACAAAAATTCAATTATTTTGTTTAAATTTTAAAAAGTTATTAGGTTTCTTGACCAGGGTAGTTTATAGAGATTTTATTTCAGTTATCTTAAAATGACAGTGAGGGATGAGAAGAAAAATACGGTTCTTAAGAAAAGTTTTCTAATGCAAAAAATAATTATGGTGGCTTCTGCCTAACTAATTAACTAATAAAAACAATCAGTGGAACAAAAAAAAATATCTCTATTTTGTAGAAAATTTGTTCTTTTTTTTAATTGAAAATCATTTTGTGTTTTGAACTGAAAATGTATCCATTATCCCAGTTGAATATTCCATAAGTTTATATAAAAATACATGTCTTTGTTTGAATATTTATTTTTCGTCTGAGAATTTAATTATTCAATTTTTTGTTGAAAATGATCTTTTTAGTTGAAAATTCATATTTTTTGGTAGATATTAATCTTCTTGATTAAAATTTCTACTTTTTGGTCAAAAATCAAATTATTCTAGTTAAAAATTCATCTTTCTGGTTTAAAATCAATATTCAATATTCCATAGTTTAAGTTGAAAATTCTTCTGTTTGGTTGAACATTCATTTTTTAAACTTAAAATTAAATTATTTAGGTTATGATTCACAATTTATTTTTTTTTAGTTAAAGTTAATTTATTGTTATGGAAAATCAAACCTTTTCAGTTAAAGATTCATTTTTTTAGTCAAAAATGTATCTTTTTGGTTTAAAATTCAACTATTCCAGTTGAAGATCTATCGTTTTATTTGAAAATTCATCAGTTAGGTTGAAAATTGAACTATTTTCTTGAAAATCCGTTATTTTTAAAATAAATTTGTTCAAATAAAAGTTTAACTACTACATTTTTTTGTTGGAAATTGATATTTTTATTGGAAAAAATGTTTAGAATAAACGTCATGAATTAAAATAAATGTTTGTGCTTGGCAGCAAGTATGAATATGTGACTTAGTTGACAGGGAAAATTGAAAATCTTGACCGGGAGAAACCGGAAAATGACCCAGAATCTTAAATTTTTCACCGGATCGACACCCTGGTATAACGTTTGATCTAATTTTCTTCCTTAAAAAATATATTACAAATTCGAGTTCTTTATCTAAAGCTGTTAATGTTTGAAAAAGGAAAAGTATTTAAATCATATAAGCAGATTGTATAACAACAATGAACCAAGGAAACATCCAGATGCTGCGTAATACTGTGCTTCAAAGCCCGTCCGGGTCTTTAAATGTACAGAAAATTTACATATTTTTTCATATTTTGTTAATTGTCGTAGGTGCAGTAGTACTGAAGACTTTTTTCTCTCTTTTAAACCGCTTTATGGTCACGTTTATGAAAATATTTAATTTTCTGAAAAAGATATAAGTTAAGCATGCAATCGACACAAAAATAAAGACACATTGTCATGCATTGTAGAGTTTTTTAAACCCATTTTTCTTCTCTGAGATATTCACGCCCAAAGTGACCGGACTACATGAAAAAATAAGAGAGTAGTTGATTTGATGCTCACTATTTAGCTATTATTTTTCAAAATGTAGCCCTATACTTTTTGAATTGAACAATTTTCAATGATTTGAGTTTGAAAGGCTAATTTTTGAAGATTTTAAAATCTAATATTTAAAAATAGTGGCCATTTATTCTTATATATTTCCAGGTCAGATCCGAGGAATAAGGCAGAAAAATACAAATTCCATCCCTTCCCAGCCTACGAGATAGGCAGGTGTTTGCGATGGTGCCAATTTCTTGGTAGAGAAGACATCCTGAAAATGTCTCCGAATCAAATTCGCAAACTAGTCCTCTGTTCCAAACACTTTCAAACTGGTCAAAATTTTCATAACGCAGGACCTTGTGACGCTGTGCCGACGATCAGGGACATTCACGAGTTGACCCCCGAGGAAGCCTTGGAACAAATGGAAATGGAACAGGAGGAACTCGAGGAGATGAATCGAACCGGAAAGAGGGTATTGTCCCGACCTCTAGTCTCCAGTAAGAAACCAAAGGTAGACAACAAACCAGCGCCACTAGCGAAGAAACGAGGAAAATCGAGACGACCCACTTCTATCAATATTCCAAAACCTGAATCCCTTAACTTGGATACTCGACCCTTCATCAGAAAACTGCCAATACCAGCGTCAGCTAACTGGAAGTTCCAGTTCTCGAATCAATTCCAACCCATATCAATCGGGAATAACATCGGCCCAAATTTATCGAATAACATCCCCTCGGATATTAAAAAGATGATTCTACCGTTCACGGGTGATATTTCGAATCTGGGCGCTCCTATTCCAGTTCACAGTCTTTCGAGTATGCCACCGGGTTTATTGATCAAAATAAATCTTCCTGATCAGGGCAACAGTGTGACGAAGCCTGGCCGAGGCAGAGGTCGGGGTCGTGGTCGTGGTCGTGGTCGAGGAAGAGGAAGAGGGAGGAAATTATCAGTGGAGTCGAGAACGAGAAGAATGAATAATGGTTGTGTGCCGAAGACGCTGAATGTAATAACCGAAAAAATAGAACCGATCGAGCCAATGGAGAAACTAGAACGTGAGGAGGACGAGTATGAGGATCATTCTGCTGATATGTCGGAATTACTTTCGTTCTCCACAGAAGAGGTTGTCGAAGAATTCATAGAAAATGATATGGAACTGCATGAAGAAGTTATTTTGCCCGATATGGAATCGCATGAAGAGCACGAGATTCAAATAAAAAATGAGTTTTTCTTCGAAAATCAGGAAGAGGTACAGCCAAAGAGTCTGAAGCGGAAGAGAGTGACGGCGAGAACACGACGGACAATTTTACCCATTCGAAACGAGCTTCAGCATTTTCTTCGAAAACTTAAACCGCAGTTGCACAGACTTCCTAAAAATGCCCGGGCGAAAGTGAAACTCGCGATTGTCAACAAGGTGATAGATTTCTTGTAATTTTTGTTTTGTCTCAGAGTTGTATATTCGATTGAGGAGAAATGCGTGATAGTTTAGCTTTTATTATCTCAGATGAAAGTCAGTTATTTCTTTTAAATTGCAAATATTTTCAATTTATAATAATTGTCGACTAGCATGCTATAGAGTCAAAAGAGAATTCGATTTTTTCGTGAGAATAATTTAAGAAGATACTACTCAAAAGATTAATTGTGCTTATCACATTTATCCGATTGCAAAAAATGTTGAAAATTTTATTTATTCGGTAGAGTTTTTTTTGAGGGTACGCGTTTTTTTAAATCGCTAAATAAGAATTTGGGCTTAAAACCCAGAAATTAAAAAAAAGCAACCTAAATTTTGGAAATAGGGTCATCTACTAACTTTTTTATTTTTGAGTATGCAACTAAGTTCCTCTAAAATCAGTAATAATACGAGTATAATTGAAGAAAGGCTTTTTCGGATTTTTATTTGAAAAAGAAAAATATATAGCCCTTTAATGTTTGTATTTGTGTTGCGCTATACGCCATTACGTTTTCAATATTTTCATGCAATGATCCTTTACCGTCTGATAAAATAATACATTAAAGCGATTTTTTTTACAATATATGCAAAAGCTCCAATTATTTTAGCCAAAAAACTTTGATGATTAATTATTTTTTATTGTTTTTATCAAACTGACGCATGTATTTTTTTTGAATTTTGAAAGCGTATGACTTGACAAAATATAGGGGCGTGTAAATTTCGTTAAAAAATCGACATTTCTGGTTGATGTTTTGCCACTGTTTAATCAATCATCATAAATTATTGAATGAAAATTAAGTTTTATTTTTATATTTAAATTCTTTGGTAAACAAAGTTTATAAAAATGCAACTTAAAAGAGAAAAAAAAGTTGTGTGTGACCCTATTCTATGTAATTGATAGATTTACACGAAAGTCAACATTTAAAAATTCAAAAATTTGACTTAAAACTTGGAAAATGTTATTAAATTGGCAGATTTCCATATAAGTCATAAGGAGGGTTTTTTTCAGTCTTACAATAGAAATTAGGTGTCAAAATTAAAATAACACAAAATTTGACTCAATATTTTAAAAATTTCATTAAATTTGCCAATTAAATAAAATTTGGTGCATTTTAAACAACTTTTTGAATATCGACCCCAAATTTGTGTTATGTGACTCCAAAGCCCCTATCGCACTGACTTTTAGTAAAATATAGCAATTTAATATAATTTTCATAATTCGTGTCTTTTTTTTAAAACGAAATTCGTATGTTTCGACTCAGAAATCCTTTCATTACCGGCACTGATAAAAATCTTCGAATTTATTGAATTTTCTCAAAATTTTTTATTGTTATCTTGAATTTTTGAATTTCCATCAAAAATACGTATTCTGTAACTCGAAAAATCCATTAGCACTGACTCCTATAATTCCCCGGATTTATTGAATTTTTCCATAGTTAGGTTGCTTTTTTAATTTTAGAATTTCTGAACGGAACCGCTTTCAGAAGGAAATTTGATAACTTTACGAGTTTTCATGACAATAAATATATTCTGTATATTATGTATATATTTAGAATCTGCATCAAGAAGTATTTTTCGAAAATCAGTTTTGACTTTCACACTTATATGTAAATATGTAAAACTGTTTAAATAAATTATTTAACTTAAAATTGATGAATCTAAAAGAATTTATATTTAAAGTTTCTTATAATTACCTTTTACTTCAAAAAATTTTAATTGCTTTCCTAAAACTTTGAAATCTTATGCAGATAAAGGATTAGAAACGCACTTAATTTTTTGAGTAGTAAACAAGCCATATTTAATATGAATAATAATATTTTTCCTCCAACTTCGCAAAATCGACACCTAAAATCTGTAGATTTAAATTCCAGCTATCTGAAACGAAAGTCAGAAAAAGGATATCTTTAAGTTTAACCGTAAGTTTACATCTGTATGGATGTATGTATATTTTATAGGTATATGCAAATAATGTTTAAGAGAGAAATTCGGTTGTTCTCATTGTACATTTGAAAGTCAAGTTATATAAAGAAATAAGTACTGTTTGCAAAAAGAGTGTTTTATTGAAAGGGGCAATTCAAAAATAACGTAGCACATTTTTTGCCATTTTTTTAACTCTCCCCTTCCCTATGTAATAAGTCCAGGGTACATTGTAATTTAAATAATTTTAAAATGCAGTTTTAGGCTTGAACAGTTAAAAACTAAAAGCTTTTAAGATCGAAGATTTTTGATAAAAAAATTCAGTTTATCAACTGTGAATATAAATTAATTAATGATTTTTAAAATTGAACTTTACTTTAAGATTTAAAAAGTGAATAATAATTTATTTTACAAGAGAATTTGGTATCAGTTCACAATTTTAAAATGTCCAGATTTTATCGTGAAAAATTAAACTACCTCGATTGGAAAGTCTGATTAATTAAACAAATCTAAACGCATGATTAAAACTTTATAAACTATTTTTTATTTTTAAATAATTAAAGACTTTTAGTAAATTAAAAATATTAAATTATTTCAGTCTAAAATATTCCATTAGAAAAAATTCGAGTAAGTTAAAAATATTTGGAAGTATTAGAATAATAAAAAAATTAGCTTAAAATTTAAAATGATTTCAAATAATTGAAATGAAGTGTCTACGCGTACCAACAAAATAAGCCTATTCATACCAAAATTTGGTCCAATAAAAAATTTTGAAGCTTTTTACGAAGTTTGAAAGGCTTCGGAAGAATAAAAAGCATTCTCTAGAAAAATTAAAAATTATTTTTCACTTTGAAAAATTTTTTAAAGAGGATATTTAAAAAGATTTAGAAAGATTAAAAAATTATTAAAAATAAATGTGGAAGATTTTAAGGAAATTTTTTTAATTTGGCAGGATTTAAAATAAATCTGGGAAGTATTCTAATTGTTTTAAAAGATGTTTAGAAGTAATGAAAAAATTTTGTTTAATAATTTAAACTTTGAAAAAATTTAAGAAATCAAGTAAATGTTTCAAGATTTTGAAATAAAATTTTGAAGAATTTTAAGGATTTTTAAATTGTTTAAAATTAAAATAATTTAGCTTTTAATTTACGAAGTCTTCAGTTTAAAAAATGTAATTGTTCAATTTTAAATGCTTCTAGTTTAAAATTGCTTAAAATAATACAATTTAATGTTTTTTAAATTTATTCATTGGTTCTTCCATTTAGAGAGCATTGAGATTTATAGCATGAATTTATATTTTTTGAACTGAATCTGAATCTTTGAACTCTATAATTTATAAAAGTTAAAGATTTTTAATTTGGCAGTTTAACTGCATTTAATTAAAAATTGTTTAGTTGAAAAGTGTTATAAGTTTTCATTTTATTCGTGTAAATTATTTTGAGCATTAGAATACAAAATCTTGGAATTAAAAACCATTAAATTTAAATTTTTGAATTTTAAGAGTTCAGAGTGCTTGAATTCACAGCGCCGTTTTTATTAATTCAAATGGGAAAATATTTATCTTCAGATTTCGATTTAAAATTGTTATTGCCCGTTAAAAATATTTGCGGACCGGGAATTTTTTCTTTGATTAAAACGGCTACCCTGAAGCTCTAACAAAATTGTTTGCCCCCCCCCCTCCTCCCCCGGCAAAGATTACGCAATTTTTCCAAATAATTTCAACCATGTATTCAATACGATTTAGTTGCCAAAAAGACCTGAATTACCAAATACTTATTAAATAATTATTGAAAAGGAACTTTAAACTCATGGAAAATTAAAATGTATAAAAAGCTGTAAAATGTCGATATTCTTTATTAAAAGTTTTACATATTTTTACCTTCTGTTTAATCTGTCATCAAATCTAGAACTCATCAAAATTCTTTAAAATTTCTTTAAAATGATTGAAATTCCTTGATATCCTGTTAAATATCCCACAAACTCTTTTAAAGTTCTCAACATTACTTAAAATCTTTTTAAATACTTCGAAATTTGTTGAAGCTATTGAAAAGTCCTCGAAATCTTTTCAAATATCCTACAAGTTTTCAAATTATTAAAAAGTTGTTGAAAGCTTTTTAAATACCTTGGAATATATTGAAAATATTTCCAGGGGTCATTAAAAAAATACGTGATATGTTAAGGGGAGGGGGGAAGTCTTTCAAATTATAGTTTTCCATGTTAAGTGCATTGGGAAAAGCAACACGCCGGGGGGGGGGGGGGGGAGTTTAAAGTCCTTGAAAAATGTATAATGTATTTTGCGAATGGTCCCTCCAGATCTTTGAAATTTAAAAAAATCCCCCAATTATTGTGAATAAATTCTCTGAACTTTAATTGAAAGATTATAAAATCTCCTGAAATTCCGTGGAGTTAAATGAATTCGATGATTTTCCCTGAAATTCTTATTAATCTTATGAGAATTCCTTGACATTTCTTTAAACTTCAAAATTTTTTTGGAATCTTTTGAAAATTCGCAGACCTTTAAAATGTCTTGAAAATGATTAAAATTCCTTGAAACCTCTAAAAGTATCCTACAAAAAATTACATACTTTCACATTTTTTCAAATCTTTGGAATACTTTAAAAATCTCTCAATTTTGGTGAATAAATTCTTTAAAAATTCCTTAAAATATTGTAAAATCTCGTGAAATTCAATAAATTAGATAAAATACCATAAAATCTTTAAATTACTTTAAAATTTATTGAAAATTATTTAAGCTCTTGAAAATCTTCCAAAGAAGCCTAGAATATCTTAAAACTTCTTTCAAATCTTTGGAAATACTTTGAAATCTTTGAAATCCCTCAAGTCTTTTAAATAAATTCTTTGAAATTTCACTAAAATATTATACAGGGCCCGGCACTCGAAGTGTAACCAACTTCAGACGGCTCGCGCAGCTGACGCATGAGCATCAGCTGTGTAAAAGTTTGCTGAATGAAAGTTCGGAGTATTGTTTAGAAGCGCACAAAAGCATTTTGCTAAAAGTGAACGCGGCAAAAACTCAGTGATGGATTTCAAACGTAATATTGTGATTGCTTTATATTTAGCTGGAAAATCACAACCAGCGATTGTTCGTGAGCTCAGTCACCTTAAAGTGAATAAAGTTTTTGTTTATCGCACCATAACTCGTTACAATAATACTGGTAGCATCGCAAAACGTCATGGAGGTGGTCATCAAAAGACTGCAACGTCACGTGAGATGGTTCAAAAAGTGAAGAAGTGACTTGAGCGAAATCCCCGACAAAGTGCCAATCAAATGGCAAAAGAACTGAAAATATCCCACCGTAGCATTCGCTGCATACTAACAAATGATCTTAAGGTCAAGCCTTACAAGATCCGAAAGGCGCATGATCTCACACCGAAGAAGCAACAAGTTAGACTTAAGAGAGCGAAGGAGTTGCTTCACTTGGCCGAAAGCGGTCAATTTCCGAACATTGTGTTTTCTGACGGGAAAATTTTTCCAATTGAGCAATTCGTAAACTCTCAAAACGATAGGGTTTATTTGACCGACCGTTCATACGAGAATTTAAGTCATCGATTGGCCAGCAGGAGACAGCACCCGCAACATATAATGGTTGGGGCCGCTGTAACTGCAGATGGGCGCTCTCCAATCGTTTTCATCGAGCCTGTCGTCAATGTAAATGCCAAATATTATCGGGAAAGTATTCTGGAGGTTGCTTTGAAGCCGTGGGCGGACAAAAATTTCGGTAATAGACCATGGACGTTTTAACAGGAGTCGGCACCATCTCACGAAGCTTGAGTGAACCAAGAATGGCTGAAAAACAACGTTGTCTACACAATGGCTCTCAAATTCGCCAGACGCGAATCCAATGGATTCTCTTTGGGTCATTTTGGAGAACAATTTCCGAACTAAAAGATACACCAGTCTCGAGACGGTGAAGAAAGCCATTGTCCGCGAGTGGGCCAAAATACCTGCAAGTCACATTCGGGCAGCTTGCGATTCGTTTTTGGACCGTCTCAAGGCCATAGTCTCAAGGCAAAAGGTGGTCATATCGAACAAAAGTAAATTGATTCTGAATTTTGTATTATTTTCATACATTTTGTGCTTTGAATGAAATAAAAGTAACTTTCCAAACTGAATTTATAGCCTTTTTAATTGGTTACACTTCGAGTGCCGAACCCTGTAAAATCTGTTGTAATCTTGCGAAGTTCAATAAATTTGATGATATTCCTTGAAATTTTTGTCAATATGTAGAAAATTCCTTGTGATGTTTTGAAGCTCTTGAAAACTCACTAGAATCTTTTAGGATACCATAAAATCTTTAAAATACTTTAACATTTCTTGAAGATTCTTGAAATTCTTGCACATCTGTTGAAATATTCTAGAAAATCTTTAAAATGATTAAAAATCTTTGGAAATACCTTGAAATTTTGAAAATCTTTTTAATTAAAATAACTACATTTTTGTGAATAAATTCTTTTAAATTTCATTCAGATATATAATTCCTGGAAATATCGGGATGTTAAATGAATTCGATGTAATTTCTTGAAATTACTTCAAACGTTTAAAAAATATTGTAAAAATCCATTGGAATCTTTCAAAATATCCTGAGATCTTTAAAATCTTTTTGAAATTTCTTGAAAATTATGTAAGTTCCTGAAAATATTTTATACTAACCTAGAATATCTTTAAAATTCTTTCAAATCTTTGGAAATACCTTGAAATTTTTGTTAATATTTTGAAAATTCCTTGTAATTTTTTGAAGCTCTTGAAAATTTATTGGAATTTTGTAAGATACCATAAAATATTTAAAATACTCCAAAATATTCTAGAAAATCTTTAAAAATCTTTAGAAATACCTTGAAATTTTGAAAATCTTTGAATTGCTTTAAAATATCTACATTTTTGTGCATAAATTCTTTGAAATTTCATTAAAATATTATAAAATTCCTTGAAATATAGGATTGCTAAATGAATTCAAAGCCATTCCTTGAATATACTTCCAATTCTTTTCAATCTTTGGAAATAGCTTGAAGTAGAAAAATGTTTTCGCATCATTGAAATGGCTTAAAGTATCTCAATGCTTGTGAATGAATTATTAAAAATTTCATTAAAATATCATGAAATCCCGTGAAGTTATATGAAATCTGATGATAATCCTTGAAATCCCTTGAAATATTTGAATTTCTATATCCTAAAACCTTATGGGTCCTTTAAAATCCTTCCAAATCTTCCGAAATTTTATGCCATTTTTTCGAAACACAAATTAAAAAAAGTTCCTTGGAATTTTTTTAAATACCCTAGAATATATCTGTTGAAATCACTTGACATCTCTTTAAATTCTGGAAATCTATTGAAATTCCTTGGAATATTAAAAAATATCCTAAATCTTTTAAATTATTTAATATATTTGAAATTGAATTAAAATATTATGCAATACCAGGAAATTACATAAAATCCTACAATAATATTTCTTGACATATTTGAAGTTCTATGAAATCCCTTGGAATCTTTTCAAATATCTTCCCTTAAACCTATAAACTTAAAAAATGTTTAACGATTTTACGGGTAGTAGTAATTTAAAAAATTGTAAAAATAGGCTTTGTTGTTATGGATATTATTTTTTTACATAATGATGGACAAAAATCAAATTACTAATCAAATTATATTGATATTGAAGTATTTATAACTTTATATTACAATATTTTATTGTACTTGATGAATATTATTGCTGTATACTATCATTTTTCAAAAATGGAGTTTCTATATCGCTTATTTATTGAAAATATTACTTTATAGTATCA
>NC_046658.1:120025863-120030559 GCF_010883055.1 Belonocnema kinseyi
CCCCCCCTTCAATAGATCACGCCATTTTCCCAAACTCTCTCTCCAAAAAAGCTGTTACGTAATTTATAAATGGCCCCGAGCCGAAATTCCCGTTTTTTTTTCATTCGCCCTATAAAGTTTAAAGCTTTTATTAAGTTAGTATGGATATTTTCCAGTGGAGAGAATTAAAGATTCTGCCCAGATGGTGAAACAACCTTTAACTGATCTAAATTTTGTTTCTGGTTCGTCTGTCATTTCCACTGGAGTCAAATGTGATCCAACACTCCAATCAATGTCTTTTCTTTTTACAGGGTGACCTCGATGTGGTAACATATCAGTTAAAGTGTTAATTTCCGTGGATCCTGTAGTCAAGTCTCCTTGATGGTGGAAACTCAGATTTTCAGGTAATTTCCTAAAAGAAAAATCAGAAAGACAAATTTTTATTCTTATTTTAATTAACCATTTTATTCTGGGTGTCTACTCAAATCCTGGAAAAAAAATTCCCTGACAATTCCACGGTTTTTTTCTGGTATATCTAGATTTTTCCAGGTATAATTTTTCGTAATACGGAGTCATTTTTGAAATTTTTTTGGATTTTCGAAAACAATTGCCTTAGAATATGTATACGAGTTTATTGCAAGTTTATTATAGATAATGTTTTTTTTTCATTTGTTTCTAATGATTTAATTAATATTTTTGATTTAGAAAGCTTTTACAAATTATTAAATTATATACTCGAATATATTTATTATTACCATCGAATAATTGAATCAATAATACTAAAAACATGATTAATAATCTATTGAATTTTTTCGAAAAACAGTTGAATTTTCAACCAAAAAGGATGAAGTTTTAACAGAATAGTTAAATTTAACGAAATGTCTAGTGTTAACACCATTCTTCATTAGTCGATTAAAAATATTAACAAGCAAAAACACCAATTTTTTAAATAAAAAATGGTCCGCATTTAATTGTTTATAATACTTGTTAAATTGATTGATATGTTAATTGAGTAATTTTTTTTCAAACTTAAATTTCCAATTCCCTAATCCCTATTCCAATTTTAGTTCATAATTTTTTTTAATTTGTAAATTCCCTGTTACAACTGAGACTTGATTTAGATTTTGCAAATTCCCTGTTCTAAAACAGAATTAGAATGTTTTAAAAAAATTCTATGTTCCAGTCCAGGATTTTAATACTTTTCGATATTTTGCAGATTTAGTTCAAATTTGTTACAATTTTGAAATTCCCTGTTTCAAGTCAGAATTATTATTCTATTAAAAATTACGTGTTAAAACAGTTGAGAATTTTAATTCTTTTCCAAAAATACCCCGCTTCAACTCCGGACTAGAATTCTTTAAAAAATTTGCTTGTTAAAATTCAGAATCTTAATTATTTTCAAACATTTCGAATTTTAGCTCCGAATTGTTTTAAATTAAAAAATTCCGTGTTCCAATTCAGAATTGATTTATACTTGAAATTCCCTGTTCCAAAAGAAAATTAGAATTCTTTCGAAAAACTCACTGTTCCAGTTCAAGATTTTAACTCCTCGATAATTTGTAACACTAGCTCAGAATTTATTAAATTTTGAAAATTCCGTTTTCCAACTCAGTGTTTAAATAAATTAAAAATTTTCCTGTTTCAAGTCGGAACGGTCATTATTTAAAAAAATTTGTGTTTAAATCCAAAAATTTAGTTCTTTTCAAAAAGTCTCCATTTTAACTCAGAATTATAATTCTTGAAAGAAGTTCCTTGTTACAATTCCGAATTTTAATTTTTTTCGAAAATTCCCTGAAATTTTTTGAATAAGTTACAATTCTGGGAAATTTGTACAATCATTTAAACTACCGTGAAATATTTTGAAATCCCATAGAATCCGATAAATTCCTACGAAATTCCTTGAAATATTTTGAATTCCTGTGACAGGATCTCCACCTAAATTCTTTTAAAAAATGTCCTGCCAATTCCAGAGTCTTTACAGGTATCTCTAGATTTTTCTATTTATTATTCATCTGGAAATGGTTCAATTGTAATGAATTAAATTCATTAAGAAATCGTACAATTTATTTAAAAATTGGGAAAAAGTATAAAATAATTTCAGGAGTTTATTAT
The DNA here is from genome assembly GCF_010883055.1 of Belonocnema kinseyi. Classification (NCBI taxonomy): domain Eukaryota; kingdom Metazoa; phylum Arthropoda; class Insecta; order Hymenoptera; family Cynipidae; genus Belonocnema; species Belonocnema kinseyi. The sequence goes on from NC_046658.1 coordinate 120,027,955, forward strand.
AATTAATATGTTTCAATCTCTATAATTATAAAAATGTGTAGAAATGTTACATTTTACCAGTAAAATTTAATTAAAATGTTTTTACCTTGTGAAGGTAACTTAATAATATGACAGGTATTTTATTAATATTATACATTTAAATTTAATAAAAAATTAATTCTAAATTCCATGAATTAAATTAATAATTAAAATAAATTTTTATATCATTTTCATATCTGAATTTAAAGTAGATACTTAAAATTAAGTGCATATTTAACACATTAATATTTCCAATAAAATATATTTTCGTGAGATTAGTGAAAATGATAAGTTTGGTGTAAATAAGTAATAATCCAGCACTATAACTCTACGTTTAGTAATAAAAAATATCGTTATTTAATTTAATATCACAATTATTCAAATAAATTTAGGCACGCTAAAAAAATGTCCTAACTTTTCCCTGCCCAACCAAATTTCCTGACATTTCCAGATTTTCCAGGTGAGTAGACACCCTCTTTATTACTAACTTTGGCGAAAAAAGGTTATTTTGAGGTATCCATTTTTGGATTTCCGTTTCTGAGAGACATGAATCAATTTTGTTCGCTTCTTTTATAAAATACTCAATAACAGGTTTTGTTGGGTTTACGTTTGTCTCAGTTTTTCTAAGAACCCACACAATCTTCATTGAGGGCAGATCTGCATTAAATTAAATTAAAACAATTTTAAATAATATTAAAATTTTTCTTCAGGTACCTGTGGAAAACTTCGGCAGATAAGGATTTATAATTCTTGTTTTAAAAATGTTTAATGTTTCAACTACATTCTTGTATTCTTTGCATCTGCACAGGATTCCGAGAGAATGTTCAATGCAAATGTTCATTATTCTTCTTTATCTTTGATGAAAATGAAGCTTCTAGTGCAGATTATAACCTTTTTTTTGACTTTGACAATTCCGTTTTTAAATTAAAGTTTTTGACACTTGCGGTGCTAATGTTTCTTTGGAAAATTTTAAGTTATAAATTTAAAAACATATGTAGAAAAAGGTTTTAAACTACCTAAACAAAGTGGTGTAACGATATATTTCGAAAATCTCGTAATCATTTTGGTTTAAAACTTGAATGGCTTTTCATATTACTTGGAAGTTTTTTTATATCTTAAATTTGAAAATTAAATCTACAAATAATTTTTTTTTATAAGAAAAATCATAGAAAATATTATACAAGTTAAGAAGCATTTGTGTTTTTGAATACTCTTGTGCTCTTCAATTAAAACTTTCAGATATTCTAATAAATTGATTTAAAATAGTATATGCATGTTTTATATTATTATTGATTTGCTCTAGAAATAAGTTTTTTAAAAATCATTTTTATATAAAATTATCCTAGCTTCGATTTCTTTTTATTGGAGGTTTTTTTAGTTTTTTTCATCAAAAATTGGTACATAATTTTAACAAAAATCATCATCAAGATTTCCCATCATCAACAATTTTATATTTTTTCTCGGGTATTTTACACAAGAAATGGGGGCTTTTTAAACACATATTATTAGATTCCAAAGATTGCATTTTTTAAAAATTATTTTACTGTTTTTCTTCGAAATATGACATTTTTAATAAAAAAAAATGGATTTAATTTAATATAAAAATAATTATAGTTTGAACAAAATTCTTAATTTTTGAATATTTTCAAGTTATATCAACGATTTCCAAAGAAAATGAAGGTTTAAAATAAAAAATCATTAGATTTTATATTTGCATCATTTATGAACATTTTAAAATTACGTTAACATTTTTAAAAAAATCAGTTTGAATCACAAATTTATTATAATTTAAACGAGATTTAGAATCTTTTAACAATTCTGGATTATATGGTAGAGTTTTTGTCTAAAACTATTTATATTTTTTATTTAAAAATACGAACAGCTTTCAACTAAAAGAATAACAAAATTTTATTTAAAAAAGATTAACATGTTTGAATAATATTAACTTATTTTCATGAAAATTATGTTATTAAAAAATATTTACAAGTTTCCCACAACTTGAGGTTATGTTGGTATATTTCAAATAAAATTTGAAAAAAAATCTTTAGATTGGTGTCCAATGATATTTGTTCGAAATAATAACATTTGCAAACATGATGAACTTGAAACTATGTTAGTAATTCTAGCCGGGAATCGAAAATTTTATTAAAAAAATATTAGATTTGAAAGTATATTATTATTAAAGAAAAAGTTTTAGGTAATAATAGCGTTTTATAGGATAAAATGGTTATTTTGAAAGAAAAATCATTATAATTTGAAGAAGATTGAGAATATTTGAACAATTTTTGATTATTTTTACTGATTTTTGTCAAAACTGGTATTTTTAATAATAATGAAAAAATACATTTTTAAGATTCACGGATCTTAACCATTTGTTTTAACAAGATTTAAAATGTTTGAATTAATATTTTTCAACGGAAAACGGTTAGTTAGGAAATGTTAGTATTTTTATAACGAATTATTAGAATTCAAAGAATATTTTAACAATTTTAGGTTATGTTGGATTTAGAATCTTTTAAAAATTCTGGATTATATGGTAGCGTTTTTTTTCGAAAACTATGTATATTTTTTATTTAAAAATACGAAC
>NC_046658.1:120030659-120083808 GCF_010883055.1 Belonocnema kinseyi
TTTTTAATAATAATGAAAAAATATATTTTTAAGATTCACGGATCTTAACCATTTGTTTTAACAAGATTTAAAATGTTTGAATTAATATTTTTCAAAGGAAATTAGTTAGTTAGGAAATGTTAGTATTTTTATAACAAATTATTAGAATTCAAAGAATATTTTAACAATTTTAGGTTATGTTGGTATATTTCACGTGAAAGTTGTCTTTTTAAACAAAAAATCATTAAATATAAATACAATGATTTTTGTTTAAAATAATAAAATTAGAAAACTTGAAGAATTTCGTACTGTATTAGCGTTTCTCTTCGAAAATTGATTTTTTGATTCAAAAGTTATTAGAGTTGAAAGAATATGATTAATTTTTGAACAATTTTAGATTCATTTTAGAGTTTCATAGGAAAATTTATTATTTTAAAAGAAAAATCATTATTTGAACAAGATTAAAAATACTTTAACCATTTTTCTGTTACTGTTTTTCGTCGAAAATTGGTATTTTTAATAAAAACAACAAAATTTGTAATGTTTAAAAAACTTAATAGCTTTAGTTTCAGCAAGATTAAACATTTTTTAACTAAAATTTTGTACAGGTATCGGTAATTTAAAAAATCTTCGTTAGTCTTTTTCGATGGAAATTATTAGTATTTTTATAGTTTATTAGATGTCAAAGAATATTTACAATTTGCATCAATTTTAGGTTATGCTTGTAGATTTTACCTGCAATTTGTATATTTAAATCCAATAATTTCCCTTCGAAATAATACAAATTACAAACTTGAACAATTTTGACAAAATTGACATTTTTATTAAAAAATTATTAGCTTTGTTTGAACTTTGAAATATTCTCAATTTGTGAACAATTTTAGGTTATGTTAGTGTTTTACAGGAAAAATTGGCATTTTAAAACAAAAATCGTTACAATTTTTAACAAGATTTAGAATCTTAACAATTTCGGATTATTTTTGTCGGAAATTGGTATTTTTGATAAAAAAAAAAGATTTCGATGAAAATTCATGTTTTTTAAACACTTTCAGGTTATGTCGACACTTTTTGACTGAAAATGCTAGAAATCGGTGATTTTAAACAAAAGACGTTAGGTTTAGAAGAAAATTTACAATTTTAAACAACATTTTCTTTCAAGTTTCGATTGTTAATAAAAATTCATTTGATTTTTCAGAATATTTACAATATTTCAAACAATAATGGGTTACTTTGTATTAATTCTGAAGTTAAGATATCAATTTTTATCAGTTACCAAAAATATTAACATTGCTTTTATTTTATTTTCGATAATAGATACTGTGAAATACAAAATTTTTGTATCAATAATAAATCTATATTTTAATTAAAAAATGTCGCGAGACAAAATAAGTATCACGCGCATGTTTATTTTCTAGTTTAAAAGTAAAAAACATATTTAAGTCTTAAATATTTATTACATTCAAGAAAGCCAGCCTACATACAATATTTACACCCGAGAATCAAAACTGAGTTATAATGCAGTTAAATTAACAAAAAGTTAAAAAAAAGCTATTAAACTCCTGCTTTTCTCAAAGTTGAGAATTCTCTTTTGCTGCACTCATAAACTTTTCCTACAGATCTATTTTTAAATATTTAACATTTTATGCGTACCATCATCTCTCGTAAAAGTATAATACATTCCATAATTTAATCATTCCTTAAATTAGTTTATACAATTTTTAAGCTTGGTTTTAGTACAGTTAAAATACTTTGTTCCACAATTTGTTATGAAATCTTCTGTAAACATGAAAAATCTACAAAGCAGGCTTCGGAATAAAAATACAAGATTGTGCTCCCATTTCGAGAAATTCTACCAGGGTTGCTACAGAATTTTCTCCCCAGTCTTTCTTCAAAATCCGGTGAATTCTGAATAATTTTTAATAATATTTTAATCAAAATTTACAAACATACTAAAATTATAATAATTTTATTCTCAAATTAAAAATTTTAAAGTAAGCAAAGTAACAAAATAATGATAAAAACTTTGAAAATACATAGGAGACTAAAAAAATTAGTAATTTTTTTTAAAAATTCCAGGTCTTGAAGCAACCCCAAATACGTATATTGCGTGAGAGTGTCAGATTTTTTACTCGATATCAAGTAATACGAAGCAAAAAGAAGGAAGTTAACTACAAAAATAGTTATGCCATTTTTTTACGATCCCGCAGTGCTCGAGAAGATTGATTAACTTTGGAATAAACTAGATGGGAGGAAAATTGAAAATCCCCCTAACTACGGAGACTCTGCAACCGATTTTTCATTTCCTCGAGTTCTTTTTCGTCGATATCTTTGTCTGTCTCCTCTTCTTCTTTCGAAGTTGAAGCACCTATTGTGTCCGTTACAACAGCTGGAGCTCTGCCCATTTGTCCTGCAGTTATTTCCCATAAAATCTGTAAATAATTTTTTTTTAAATAAGATAAAAAGGTCTCGGAGCCTATTCAGAGATAAAAAGTGTCAATAGTGACATCATTTTTTTTAAATTGTAGCTTCTGATAAAAAAGTTATAATTAATAATTTATAATTATACTAATTTTTTAAATAATAAATTTGCAACCAGGCACCGGATCGACTATAATGCTAGGTGGTGCTTGTAGTCAAAGAAAAAAAATCCCGGTCATTTATCGTTTCGCAAACATTTTTCACGGTCAATGGAATTTAAAAAATCGAAATTTAAAGCTCAAAAATTTTCCATTTGAAGAAATAAACACTGAGCTGCAAATTAATGCATTCGAAGTGGAACTCTTGAATTTTTCAACTGAACAGTTTTAAATTAAAGGCAGTTATACTGCCAAATAAAAAATTTTTAAATTAGATTCAGTTCCAAAAATATGAAACCATATTATCTTTTTCAATGCTCTAAATTGAAAAATCAATCAGTAAATTAAAAAAAATTATCATTTAAAATAATTTTAAGCTGGAAACATTAAAAATTGAACGATTCTTTTTAAATAAATGAAACACTTCTTAAATTAAAAGTTAAATTATTTTCAAAGTTTAAATTATTTCAAATTTTTTTCCAGAACTTCTGAACATCTTTCTAAATTATTCGAAATTTTTCTCAAATTTGTCATAAAATTTTTTGTAAAATCCTGCCAAATGAAAAAAAGACATTATTTTTTTATAATTTTTTAAATCTTTTTAAATATTCTTTTAAAATTAATTTTTCGAAATAAAAAATCCCTTTCAATTTGCCCGAGAAAATGTTTTTTTATTCTTCTCAAGCCTTTCAAAGGTCTTAAGACGCTTTTAAATTTTATTTCAAAACTTCTAATCGTCTTTTTAAATGATTCGAATTTTTTCTAAAATCGTTTCTACAAACTTTTTTAAAATCCTGTCAAATTAAAAAAAAATGTCCTTATAATCTTCCACATTTAATTTTGATAATTTTATGAATCTTTCTAAATCTTTTCAAATATTCTCCTACAATTAATTTTACAGAAAAAAATCATTAATCATTTTCCAAAAAAATGTTTTTTATTCTTCTGAAGCCTTCGTTTAAATCATACAAAATGATTTCAAATTTTTAATTATTTTGAATATCTCTTCAACTTACTCGATTTTTTTGAAGGAATGATAGGTGTTTAATTGTTAGTTATAATATAATTTAAGAATTTGAGTTACAAATGAAAAGTTATTAAATAAAACAATTGAAATTGTAACGTTCAAAGTTTATTTTTATTTGCTTTTAGTTTTGAATGTTTGGTTTATAATTACTGATTTTAAATGAACAGTCAGATATTTTTAAATATTAAGTGATTGTTATTTTACTTAATTAAATTCTTTTAATTGAATAGTTTAAAATGGATAGACTGAAATAATAATTGAAATTTAAGAAAAACCTTCAATTATAAATATATTATTTTGAAGTAATTTTAAAATAAAAAATAGTTGATGAAGTTATAATCGGGCGTTTACATTTTTTTAACTCAATAAGATTTTCCAGTGGAATCAGTCTAACTTTTAACGCTAAAATCTGAAAATTTCAAATTGATAACAAATCGTCTTGTGAGATCAATTATTATTTATTTTTTAAATCTTAAAATACAGTTGAAATTTAAAAATCATGAATTAATTTATATTCACAGCTGATAAACAAATTTTTTTAATGAAAAATCTTCAATTATAAATATATTATTTTGAAGTAATTTTAAAATAAAAATTAGTTGATAAAGTTATAATCGGGCGTTTACATTTTTTTAACTCAATAAGATTTTCAAATTGAATCAGTCTAACTTTCAACGTTAAAATTTTTTAAATCTTAAAATACAGTTGAATTTTAAAAATCATGAATTAATTTATATTCACAGCTGATAAACAAATTTTTTTGATGAAAAATCTTCGATTTCAAACGCTTCTAACATTTGATTGTATAAGTTTTAAAAATGGCAACTTAATACAAATAATTGAAACAACAAAAGGCTTCTGATATTCTGGAAAAATTAAATACTAAAATTACTTCCTTTTAATTAAAAATTAGAACTGTGAAATTCAAACATTATTAAAAACATAAATCCTTTTAACCCGAATTATTTTAATTTTGAGTGGATTCAAATTAATGAATAATTTCGAATATTTGATTTACACATAATTTCTGATTTTAAATTAACAGTCAAATGCTGATAAGTTTAAAAAAAAATTCTTCTCTTTTATAATTACAAAAATGGAATAGAATTTGAAATGTAATAAAAGCCTTTAATTAGGAATCAATGATTTATAAATTATTTTTAAAATTGAAAATAATTGATAAAGTTTCAATCGGAAAATACGATTTTTCTAAACAAAATACATGCATTTTCAACTAAAAAATATCAATCTTAAAAAAATTGGAAACGTTAAATTTTCAGTACAAAAAAAAAATTAATAAAAAAAAAAAACGATTTTTAACGTAGAAAAATTAGAAACCGAAAATATGAATTCTCAACAAAGTAGTTCAACTTTTAGCCAAGTAGTACAATTTTCAACCAAAAAAGATTCATTGTCAGCGGCGAATAATGTCATAATAAATATATCAACTAAAAAATATTTTTATTTTAAATAAAAAACAGTTAGATTCAACCAAATATAATAAATTGAATCAAAATAGTTGAATCCTCAACCAACAAAGATTAATTTTCAACTAAATAATACTGACAAAAGTATTATACCAGATTGGCTGCAAAACTTCATTTTTCCCTGATCATTAATATCTAAAAACGAGAATTTTATAAGCAGAATGTACAAATTTCAAATTGATTAATTATTATTTTTGAAAGTTATTTTGAAGCGCCTATTGTAGAAATTGCCTGCATTTACCTTGTCGACTTCTTCGTCAGCCTCTTCCTCCATATCTTCGGAATCTTCGATAGATTCCATAGTCTCGTCCATCATTTCTTCGATGATTCCGGCCTTCATCATTTCTTTCGACAACTCTCGCATTGTGGCTGCGACTTCTGGTACTTTGACCAACGACTGCATTGCCTGCATCACTTCAGTTGATTTTGAAACAGAGCCGGCTACTCTTATTGTTGCCAGCTGGTTTTTTAGTTGCAGCGATACGGAATTTAGGTGGGCTTTCGAGGTGTGTAGCTTTCCACATGCTTTCCGGGCACGGACCACTTCTTTGGCTAAAATTTTACACACATCTCGGTCACCCTTTTTCGCTGCGTCCTTCAGGGAACGTTTAACTTTGTCCTCTTCTCGCTCAATTGCTGAGGAATAACGATTACTTTTTTAAGACACTAACAAAAAAAATTTCCAAATTTGACACGCTTGGAGCAAAAGCGAACTTCAAAAAAAAGGTGCGGAAAAGCGAATTAAAAACATGCGAGAGCAAAAACGACCTAATAATTAGCGAGAGGTAAAACGACACTAGAAGGAAGGGAGAGGATTCCCCCCACTTTGCTCCTGCGAAAAACAGCTGCTCCTCAAATTTATTCTGCTTTTAAAATCCTAAGTTACCTAGAATTATTAGATTTGTTGCGAAAAGGAAAATATTATTTACTGATGTAAATATATATAGGAAACAAGATTTCAGGGCGGTAAATAACTATAAATACATTTTATTACTGAAATTTTTAGTTTATACTTAAGTTTCCACTTGAAAAAATTAATTTTAAACTTTAATTAATTTTAATTATATAATTTCATTAATTAATTATAAATTAATTTTTCGAGAAAAAAAATCTTTTCAACAAAATTGCTCAATTTTCAACTTTAGAAACGAGTTTTAATCTAAAGCAAAAATATTGAATCAAAAATCGAATAGTTGAATGCTTGGATAAAAAATGGAATTTTCAACGGAATAGTTCAATTTTCAAACAAAGAAATTAACTTTCAAGTGAGAAAGTAAAAAAAAAATTATTACCTACAAAAAACCAAGTTTCAACAAAATATTAAAATTTTCAAGAAAAAAATTTCATTTGAAAACAAATAATTTAATGTTCAAACCAATAATTTTCTACTGAAAACATAAATCAAAATTTTAAAAATCAAGCTTGTAACAAGAAAAAGAAAACAAATTTCGAACAAAATATAATCTCAAACTATATTAAAAAAGCTTTTACAAAATGGATGCATTTTCAACGAAAGAAATGAATTTTTGACTGAAATAGACGAATTAAAAAGAAAAGAATAATTCTCTAACGAAAAGAAATGAATTTCTAACTGAGAAAGTTCAATTTTGAAGCAAAAAAATGACAGAAAATTGTTCAATTTTCAAATTAAAAAAAATTTCAGCTGAAGATGATACATTTCAGGGTTCAGTATAAAAAATTAAATTTCAGCAAACACTTGAATTTTCAACAAAATAGTTCAATTATCAACAACAAAGGAAAAAGAATTTTTAACCAAAATAATACATTTTCAAACAAGAAGAATAATTTAATTCCAAAACAGATGAATGTTTAACTGAAAACGGTCAATTTTCAAGCAAAAAAAAAAAAAAAAATAAATTTCGAATCAAATAGTTCAATTTTCAATGAAAAAAGAAATAAATTTTCAACTAGAAAATATAAATTAAAAAAAAAATTATATAATTAAATTCTCAGTTGAATTTTTGTTCAGCCCAAAAACAATCATATTCTTAACAAAATAGTTGAATTATCAATAAAAAAATTAATTTTTAATGTCAAATATAAATTTTAGACCAAAAATGAAACAGTTAAATTTTCAATTTAAAAATCAATTTTGAACAGCAAAAACAATCGAATTTACAATAGAATAGTTAAATTTTTAAACAAAGCAGTAAATGCACAAACAACAAGAGTAATATTCTAGTAACAAGATGAATTTTCTACTGATGAAATTAATTTTCTTTAAAAACGACGAATTTTGAAGCAAACACGAAAGCAATTTTCAACTTTAGAAATGAATTTTAATCTAAAAAATAAGTATTCAACCAAAAATGGAATAGATAAAATTGACTTTTTAACAAAATAGTTTAATGTTCAATGAAAGAAGTTAATTTTCAACAACAAAAAAAGAAATCTCTTTAACCAAAACTGGAACAGTTAAATTTCTAGCTACAAAAATTAATTTAAAAAAAATCGAATTAACAACAAAATAATTACATTTTCAAACAAAGAAATGAATTTACAAACATGAAGAATAATATTCTTATAGAAAAACGAATATTCTAAAAAATGCATGAATTTTCCGTCACACAGTTGAATTTTCAACAAGAAAAAAAGTGTTGAAAAAAAAGTTTAATTTCCAGCCAAAAATGAAATAGCTATATTTTCAGTAAAAATATGATTATTAACCAAAAAAAGTAAGTTATAACAAAATATAAAAATTTTCAACAAGAACAAAATGAATTTTCAACGAAAGAGTGGAATTTACAACCCAAGAACGAAATTTTTAATAAAAATACATCAATTTTGAAACGAGAAGAATAATTTCCTATCAATGAAGACGATTTTTCAACTACATAGTTGAATTTCCTACTAAAAATAATTCATTTTTAACAAAAAATGGAATTGTTAAATTTTCAGTTCAAAAAATCAATTTTCAACCAAAAAGGCTTTTTAAGTCCAAAAAGAAAAAAATGTCAATATGAATTTATAACAGGAAAGTTCATTTTAAACCAAATAAAAAAATTTTCAACAAAAAAAGTTGAAACCTCAATAAAAAAAAAATATAATACTAGAAGTTTCAAATTAAAAAGAAGTGCCTTTAATAAAAGAGAGTTAGACTTTCTTATTTGTTTCTATTAATAATTCAGTTCGCATTTGAGGCGAATGACGAGAACTATTGTTTAAAATTAACATTTAAATTCCTTGTTATGCTGTCGACTAATGTAGTGAAATGGTTTTTTGTCGATAGAATGATGATTTTTGATCTACTTATTTAAATTTTTTTTACAGGAAGAGAATAAACATTTTGGTTAAAATTTCTTTTTTTTTGTATGTTATTCTTGTGTTAAAATTTAATTTTTTCAACTGAAACCTTGAGCAAAAAATGGAATTTTCAGTTAAAAAGTGTTTTTTTTTTTTAGTTGAAAGTTCGTCTTTTTAGTAGAAATTTTTCCTTCTTCTTCGAAAACTGATATTTTTGATAAAAAATCATGATGTTTTTGTTAAAAAATTTTTTTTTAGCTGAAAATTGAACTATTCCATTCCTGGTAAAAAAGTTTGTTTTTTTTAAAAAACTATTTGTTTAGAAATTACTTTCCTTGATTAAAAATAAATTGTTTTTTGGTTGAAATAGAATTTTGTTTTAGTTGAAATTTCGGCTTTGTGGTAAAAATTCATTTATTTGAAAATTCTTCTTTCCATTCAAAAATAAATTTTTTTGCCTTTTTATTAATTTTTTTTTACTGAACATGTATTAATTCCATTTTTTGTTAAAAATTGATCCCTTTTAATTCAAATCCAAGTATGCATATGGTTAAAAATCCATCTCATTGTTAGAAAATTATCCTTGTTGTTTGTGAATTCACTTTTTTGCTTAAAATTCCAATCTGCAGTTATTTTTTTAGTTTTAATATTAATTTATGAGTTAAAAATTTGACAATTTTGTTGATTAAAAAAATTTTTTTTTTTCAGTGGAAAATTCTTCTTTTATAGTAGAAAATTATCATTCTTGTTTGAAAATTAATCTATTATGGTAAAAAATTCATTATCTTGGTTGATCATTTTAAATTTTTAATAAAAAATTCGATTCTTTCGGTTGAAAAAACATTTTTTAACACTTCAATTTTAAGTGAATCATTTTTTATTTCAAATATATCTTTTCTAGTTGAAAATTTATTTATTTTTTCATTAAAGATTGACCTATTGTGTTAATTTTTTTTCTTCTTAAAAATGGACTGCTTTCAGTTATTAAAAGTTAATGTTTTTTTATTAAATTATTCTTCGTCTTTCAAAAAGCATCTGTTTTGGTTAAAAATAATTTATTTTGTCTTCTTGAAAATTCTAATATTTTGTCCATTTTCCGTTAAACATTTATCTTTTTAGTAAAAAATTCAATTATATGGTGGAAATATTTTCCTCTTCACAACAAATCTAATGATTCTAGGTAACTCAGGATTTTAAAAGCAGAATAAATTTGAGGAGCAGCTGGTTTTCGTAGGAGCAAAGTGGGGGGAATCCTCTCCCTTCATTCTTGTGTCGTTTTACCTCTCGCTAATTCTTAGGTCGTTTTTGCTCTCGCGTGTTTTTACTTCGCTTTTCCGCACGTTTTTTTTTTTAGTTTTCTTTTCTTCTGAGCGTGTCAATTTAATCCTTTAAAGTTCTAAATTAATTATTTTAGGATCAAAATGAAATCTATTTTGGGGTAAAGTACGTTACAGTTTTTTGGGGAGGGAGGGAAGGCGGGTAAATTGATACTGTTATGTATTATTTTTAACAAATAAAACTTATAGAAAATCCGTGAATCCAAAATTATAGCAATTCGTTAAAGTTCAGCAATTATAACAAAAGATTGTAACGACGTCATCAAGACTTCAGTATTGGTATAATTTTATAATAATGATAATAATAAGAATAATAAAATTATACAGATATTTTAGTCTTTATAACGTTAGTTTCGTATTTTGATTATTTTTCATCATTCTGTCAAAAAATTCCCAGAAGAACAAGTTATTTTTTTTAAATTACATATAATTTTCTAGTTTTTAAGACATATTAAACAGGAAGTAAAGATACTTAAATCCTTTCGTAAAGAATTGAATAATTCAAATGAATTGAATTGAATAAATCAAAAATATGTTAAAGAAACAGTTTCTTTAATTTAAAAGAAATATTTTTCCAAGTGATTTTGACATTTTTAATCTTTTTGATGTTTACCATTTTCGACACTGACCTATTTTCAATATATTTGCAATTAAAAATCCTTTCAACTTCTTTAACTTTTAACGTTAAGAGTTTAAAAAAAATTTTAAACACCTTAAGGTTGTAAAATTATAGGTTCGTTAAATCCTAATGTGTATAATTTAGAAAGATGTTGTTTTGAATATTGTTTTTTTTTTAAATATTTTTTATTAAAGGTTCCTAATTTTAAATATGCATTAAACAACATTTTTTTAATTTGGATGATTTTCAAGATCAAGAGTAATGTTTTTCAATTATGAACCTGAGAAATGAAAGAAATTTCAAATAAAATCAGGCATAATTTTTTAGTGTAAATTTTCAAAATTAAGAAAACCTCAATCTAGAAGATTTACAATTGAATGCTATACAATTTTTAAGAGCAACAATTGAAAGTTATGGATTTTTTTCAATATTTTAATGAAAAGTATTCAATATTCAATATATATTTTTGAAGGTTTTTGATTTCGAATGTTTGTTTGGAATAGTTGAATTTTTTAAATTTACAATTGAAAATTCTTCAGCTTTAAAAATTTTCAATTTAAAATTATGTAAAATTAATTACACAATTTTCAATGTTTTTTTTGAAATAGTTAATTTTTGAAGAATTAAAATTGAAAATTATTCAATTTTGAAGACTTAAAATTCATACTTATTTAATTTTATAGACTTGCAATTTATAATTCTACAATTTTTAAGATATACAACGGACGATTTAATAATTTCGAATTTTTATGATTTAAAATTATGTAATATTGAACTTTTCCTTGAAAAATGTACTTCCATTGCGAAGATTTGCAATGAAAATTTCTTCAATTATGAAAATTTGCAATTCAAGATTCTTCAATGTTTAATGTGCATTATAAAAAATAAAGCCAATTTAAATTCTTTTTTTTTAAATAGTTCAAGTTTGACGATTCAAAATTCTAAAAATGACAGTGCTGACATATTTTTTGAAAATATTTTATAAAAAGTAACATAGGCTGGGGGACGGGGGGTCCAACATTTTAGGGAAAATTTGATTAATTTTAAAAACATTAAAAAGTTTTTAAACATTAAAAAAAATTCTTTAGAAAGATTTTTGAAAATTTCATTAAAATTTATATTTTTTGAGTTGGATAGAAATCTCGTAATAATTTTTTTTCAGGATTGTGAAAGGTTTTGAGATAAGTACAATTTTTTTTCTTAAGATGCCAGAAATTTTTAAAAATAATTTCTTATTTTCAGGGTGGCCACTATTTTTCAAATTTTCGTCCCCCGACTTTCTCCCGATAAATATTCGTGATTTTTCCCAGTTTAGAAAAAATATACTACTCTCTGTGCGACACTCACAGTTTTTTCAAACATCTAATCATTTGCGGAAGTCGATAAGCATCACCAAACCTTTTTACAAGAAATATATTGACTTTGAATCATATAATAAATAGGATAAGGAAAGCGTGTGTCTAATAAAGGAAGATACTGAGACACGTTTTATTTCTTAATATGAAAAATATAAACGATTAAGAAAAACCATTATTAAAACAATTTTTAAATATTAAGAAATTATGTTTTAAAGATTATTGAAACAATATTTAAAATTTTTATTTTAAAATTTTAAATAATATTTTCGAATTGAAAGCGTCTGAAAATAAAAAAAAAACATATATATATATATTTAACGATTTTAGACAATTTATTTAAGAAAAGGAGTTGTATAATTTCTAAGTCGAAGCACTAAACATTAAAAACATGTATTTTGATTTGAAAAATCACAAAAATGAATGAATTCTGATTTAAATTTCGAAATTTTAAATTTAAATTAATTAAAAATTTTCTACTCTGGAACCGTGATACTTCAACGAATGCAAACTTAATTTAAAACTGGAAAATATCTTACTCGCCAAAGATTGTGATATAAAACTTATTTTATACTCAAACCCTTTAAAATTTCAATTATTTTATGTACATTTAAATCGCTTAAAAATTAATAATTTTCAAATTGTTAATCATACTTTCCAAAATTCAACTAATTCTCTTTTAACCGAAAAATTAAAACCCACGGAAGGGAAAAATTAAAAGTTTTGTGTTCAACATGGAAATACAGAATTCTAAAATTGCAACCATTTAAAATTACCGAAATTATTAAATTACTAGCGTATCAATTTTAAATAGTTTCTTTAGAATTATTATTTACAATAATAATTCAATTATAATTAATATATTATATCATTAATTTAGAATTATTCTTAATTCTTGAAATTTGTAATAAAAATGTTTTCAATTTCAAACGATTTTTGTTTTGTTTAAATCTGAAGTAAACAAAAACGAACAATTCTGACAAGCCTATTTTTAGCCGACACATTTATTAATATCAAATGAAGTTATTAACAAAAAAAAAAAACGAGTAAATATAAAAAAAAATAATGTAAATTAAATTAAATCATGAATTGTAATTAGAACATCACATACCAATTTGTACACTGTCATTTCGTAGAAACCAAGAAAATGTATAGATAACATTTTTCAAGGTTGTGAGGTTAGGAACACCCAAGTCTCTAATTGCTCTTATTACTCTCGAAAGGCATACGTATATTCAATAAAAGGAAACAAATAAAAAAAGCTAAGATGGAATTATCATTTATCGAAATATTTTTAGTAAATTACTCACCTCTAACTTGTCTGTCTATCGAATAACCTTCTTTTCGTAATTTATGTGACCATTCCTGAACCTAGAAATTTCAAGATCAATATTAATAAAAAAGTTTCTATTAAATTTTCTGTGTCACAATCTAACCATTTCTTTGGGATTCTTCTCTTGAGATTTTCCGAAAAGACCCATTTTTTTGGAAAAACCGATAAGAATGATAATAGAATTGACAGATGCGATTCAATTAATTTGTTGATGGTTGATGTGGATAACGCCTAGCCTATGTGCTTGTGGTTTGTGCATATGCGTATAGGGGCGCCTAACCAAACTTTTCTACCTTACCCACCGTGCCGCAAGCTCAATCAAGCGCGAAATTTGAAATTAATCGATATGCATCAAACACATTACATACCTAGATTTAATGCTTTCACGATGATTAATTTGGATAAAAAGAGATATTTCGGGTTCTAATCGTGTACAAAACTACGAATTTTGCCGATGTCTTTTTAATTGAGATTCCATTTTTAAACTTTACACTTCGATTCATATAAAGTTCTATTTTCAGTGCTTCATTTTATTATTATTTTTTATTTAGGTGGGTCAGACTTTTTAACATTATATTTTGTACTAAAATTTAAGATCTAACTTTTATTATGAAAGTATAATTTTTTTAAGTTGAAAATTTTGATGCATATTGATGAAAGATGTCAAAATTTAATTTCTTCTACTTTGTTTATTGATCGTGGAATTAATGTTAATAAAAAATTCTATATAGGTTTATTTATATCTATTAAAAATTTTACAAATTACGGTACGATTTATTTTATAATTCAAAATTTTCGAATAAGTAATATTATTTTATGATAAAATTTATATCTAAATGTTTTTAAGCATTACTGATAAAATAGAATTGATTGCAAATGATATTTTAATCATGAAAAATGATTTTGTTCTTAACACTTGGCTACTATTTTATAGTTTATTAAATGTTTCAATCTTTATATGAAATGAGAACAATTAAATTATGGAAATTTTTTAAAATGAATTAGCTCGTATTTTACAAGATTAGTTTAAACTTTTGAATATTTCAACTAATTTGAATATATGCCGAAAAAAATCTCGAAGATTTTGAATAATTTTTTTATTTTGCAGGATTATAAAAAACTGTATTGAAAAGATTTGAGCAGATTAAACACTTTTTTTTGACTGGCGATTTATAACAAAATTTCAGTAGAAAATTAATTTCTTGGGTTGAGAATTGAACTATTTTGTTTAAGTTCCTTCTATGTAAAGAAAATTTATGGTTTTTGTTAGAAATCCAATTACTTTTTTAAAAATTAATTTTCTTCGGTTTCAAAAAAATGTAATATAATTTTCTAAATTTAAAAGGAAATTGAAGATAGAAAAATGCGTCAAGAGATTCTTTTTTAGCTTTTTGAGAGAAACAACTTTGCTGTTTTGACTTTATTTTTACCTTGTCACGATTTTATAGAAAAATAAATAAATGATCATAATAACAATAATTGGATAAATTGAACTAATTATCAATAACGAAAAGGTAAAACAACGTCATAAGAAATAATGTCAACTTCGTTTACAAAAAATATGATGTTGTTTTCTAAAATGTGACATTTATTCTCGAAAATTTCTTATCAGAAAATCTGCATTATCTTGTATCAAGAGAATACAGAACCAATTGTTTTTTCACATTAAATTTTTTTAATTGGGTTAATAATAAAAATTAAAATAATACATAAATTAAAAAATATATTTATCAAATAAATTTGTTTTTTTTTATTTATTATTTACCATTTTTTGTTTTATTATTTAACCATTTTTTAATTGTTTAGATTCGCAAATTTTCAAATTCGGTAATCTCATAAACTTTGAGGTATTTTAATATTCGAGAATTTAAAAATTGTCGGCAATTTTTTAACTTCGTGAATTTCATATTTTGTATATTTTTCTTTCGGAAATATTTTTAATTTCATGAATTAGTTGTTAATTTAATGGATGACGAAAAAATTTAGATAGAAATAATTCTGGAACTGTATAATTTCAGAAAAAGACAATATTCGACATAGAAAATGGCTGAAATACCAAAATATCCGACACTGTCCAATTCCTGACCAGCAAATTCTTAAAATTCAACAATTAAAAAATTAATTTGTTAATTTATTCACTTGAAAAAATATAGCAATTAAATATTTTGACGAAAGAAACATTTTTTCTAATGTTTATGTATTTTTTAAATTATTGATTCCTCGGATAATATAAAATGATTTTTTATTCTAGAAATAATTTAAGTAAAGTTTAAGAGATATTTAGAAATTTTAAAACTTTTCAAAAATAATTTAGAACTTGCAGATTTCATTTAATTTAAAGAAATTGAATTTAAGTAAATATTTAAAATATTTCAAAACTTAAAAAAAATGTCCAAAATTTTTTTAAAAAAGCACCTGAAAGTTCTTAAGGCAATTTTTTAAAATTTTGTAGAATTTCTTTTTGAAAGACCTCAGTAGTTATTCGTAAGTTTCTATCAAAAATTATTTGCGCACGCCAAACTGAATAGCTGCGCTATTGACTATGCTAGTAAAGTATAAATAAATATAAAATTGTGCAATTTCTTTAAGAAAATAAATTACAATATTTATTAAAATTCTTATGTCCAACGCAAATTTTATTTAAAGGTTCTTTGTCAAAAAGTTGTGGAATTTTGAGTATGGTCTTTTTTTTCAACAAAACTTATCAGAGTAAGCTAAGTTGAAATATAATATTGCCCTACATGAGTTTTGCGAATAAGATGGAACCTAGTGCTTCCGAATGAGTTTTTCCTGCTGAATACGAATCTGAGTTCAAAAACATCCTCTCACGTCACGTTTTTGAAAAGTAGGGGTTGACATCCCTACACACGGCGTTTTTAGCCATTTTTGAAAAATTGTAGAGCTGAACTATGACGTGCTACAAACTTCGCCAATATCAGAAATTAAAGGCTGAAACAAGTCCTTCCGGATAATCCAGGAATAATAAAATGTGCAGTCTTTTAAACGTTTTAACCCCTTTGTTGGTAGAGAGAATTCGACAAAAAGTGCCCAAAATGGCAGGAATATTTGTTCTCCAGAAAATTTGTATCCTGGGGACTTTGGGGTCGTTGAAACCGAATCTGAAATCAAAATTTATAATTTGAAAAAGCGGATCCAATATGGTGGACGAAAGTACAACAAAGGCTCAATTTGGATAAATATTGGCACTTACGGATTTATGGGGTCGCTGAATCCGAATCTGAAGTCAAAATTTGAAAATTTAAACTGGCCGATCCTACTACTATCGGCGAGAAAACTATAGGCATATGCCTTTGAAGCTTAACAACTCAGTAAAAAAAATGCTAGCGCAACAAAAGAACAGTCATTTAAAAGCTGAAAGTGTTCTATGTCAAAGAGCTTGAAGACGTTTATGCAAAATAATTTTTGTGCTTAGCAGACTGAAAAATGTAAAAAAGGTAAGGATATTTGGGTACATTTAAGAACAGTCAAGTTTAGAGCATTATTTCCTATACAAGGGGCGATGGAAAAAATTTGAAAAATTCATGAGTACGAGGAAAACTGTTGTGAACCAGTTGCAGTTGAGAAATTTGAAAAAATTTAAAAATTGTTGCTTAAAAGTACAAAAATGTGCAACTATATTATCATCAGTGCTGATACGGATATTAAAGTGATTCAAACTGCAAACTGTAATGCATAGGCTCTTTATTTTCAATCGTCCGTAAGGATGTGTTAGTCTTTTTTTTTGTGAAAATCGGCTTTTTGTTTTACTGCCGACCGCTGGTCCCTTTCTACGACACGTGGCCAGGTGCCATCCAAGCATTCAGAACTAGGGGCCGAAGAATGGCACCAGCGGTCGGCAGTAAAACAAAAAAAGGCCTCCCCCTGCTTTCTGTCACTTGTTTTCCAACAAAAAAATGTCTAAAAATATCGCGATTTTCACAAAAAAGAAGACTAACACATCCTTCCGGGTGATTGAAAATAAATACAGAGCCTATCAATTACAGTTTGCAGTTTGAATCGATTTAATATCTGTATTAGAAATGAAGATAATATAGTTGCACATTTTTATGCTTGTAAGCAACAATTTTTATTATTTGTCAAATTTCTCAACTGCAACTGGTTCACAATAGTTTTCCTCATACTCATGAATTTTTTCAAATTTTTTCCATCGTCCCTTGTATAAGAAATAATGTTCTAAACTTGACTGTTCTTAAATGTACCCAAAAATCAGTACTTTTTTTTACATTTTTCAGTCTGCTAAGCACAAAAATTTTTTTGCATAAGCTTCTTCAAGCTCATTAACGTAGAACACTTTCAGCTTTTAAATGAATGTTTTTTTCTTGCGCTAGCATTTTTTTTGACTGAGTTGTTAAGCTTCAAAGGTAGATGTCTATAGTTTTCTCGCCGATAGTAGTGCGTTTAGTGTATTCCACGAAGCCAACAGTAGGATCTACTTTGTATGGTTTAGTCTGTCCCTTTTGAATTTTCCAATTTTTAAGTACCAAGATTTATCCAAATTGATCCGTTTTTTGTATTTTCGTCCGCCATTTTAAATGTTCAAGTTTTGCCTTCAGATTCGGATTCAGCAACCCCAAAAACCCGTAAGGACCGAGATTTATTCAACGTTAGCCTTTTTTGTATTTTCGTCCACTATATTGGATCTGCTATTTCAAATTTTTGAATTCTGACATCAAATTCGGATTAAGCGACCTCAAAACCCCGTAAGTACCGAGATTTATCCAAATCAAGCCGGTTTTTGTATTTTCGCCCGCCATATTAGACCCGCCATTTTGAATTTTTGAATTTTGACTTCATATTCGGATTCAGCGACCCAAAAACTCCCAAGTAAGACTTGAATGAAAAATCGGATTAAATTAAATAGAAAAAAAGAAGATTGACGCATTTTGCGTCAATGCTAACGAAGGATTTAAGTGCTGCTGATTACTGTAAATTCGCGATCAGCGACCCTCAAAACTTCCGAGTAATAAGTTGCAAGGGAATATGATCGAATTTTGGAAAAATGATCCGCCATATTCAATCCGCTATTTTGAATTCTTAAAACCTAAGTGCATATTTGTAATCAGCGACCCTTTAAACATTTAAAAGCACGGCACATTTTATTATGCCTGGGCGTGGGTGTAGGTATGTTAAAATCCTTTCTGATTTGATTTTATTCCTCTACCCCTAGACAAAAACACACTCCCCGCTCTAAGGATGTATGCGATTAATTTGGCATACGGCTCATTTAAAAGGGCTTGTTTCAGCCTTTAATTTCTGATATTAGTGAAGTTTGTAGCACATCATGGTTCAGTTCTACAATTTTTCAATCATGGTTAAAAATTGGGATGTCCACCCCTATTTTCTCAAAAACGTGATGTGATAGGTAGTTCTTGAACCCAGATTCGTGTTCAGCACGAAAAATCCACTTGGAAACACTAGGTGCCATCTTATTCGGATCAAATAATTAAAATTTGCAGGGCAGTGTAATTAATAAAATAATTATAACTTAGGATAGAACAAAAATAACGAATTGATGTTGGAAAATTTAATAGAATAAGACTTTGAAGCATTTATAGTTATCCTTGATCCATTAGTTAGCATTAGTTATCCCGTCGAACATCTTTTGCAATATAATGCTGAAAAATATAATGCCAATGTGGATATCGCACAGGATCGAATAGGACATGGTAGGTAAGGATAGGATCGGATAGAATCAGATAGGATCGGATAATAACAGAAAGGATTGGATATGATCGTATAAGACCGTATGGGATAGGACAGACTTGGATGGGGTCAGATAGGATAGGGTAGGATCAGATAGAATACGACAGGATTAGATAAGACAAGATAGAATTGAATTGGATTCTGCAGAATTGGATAGGATCTGAAAGAGACGGATAGGGCCGGATAAGCTCGGGTAAGATTGGGTTGGAGCGGATATGTAACGATACTGAGGGTTAATATGGGATAGACTCGGGTATGATCGGATAGGCTCGGATGGGATCGGATAGGATCGGATGGGGTTGGAGAGACTAGGATAGGATACTATTTGACAGTATAGGATTGGATAAGATCGGATAAGAAAAGGGCATATGGGATAGGATCGGATAGGATAGGATATGTTTTATCATCAATTCACTTCCAAATTTAACCTTCATTTTAAAAACATCGAAATTGCAACATTTGATAAAATTATTCTGACGTTAAATTCAAATTCTTTTTGAAGGTTCTTTGCCAAAAAGATGGTTAAATTTGCAATAAATTTTAAACAAATAAAGCTAATAGAAACCAGCTAAGGTATTAAAAAAAATTAATTCGATCCTGGAACATCCCGAAATAGAGAAACTTTTTCAAAAATGAATGAAATACAAAAATATTTCTGTGAATACACGGAATGGTAGATAAATTTGATAAGAGTCATTAATGATTTTTGGATAACATATTTACAAATTTTCAATGTAATCTTTTACACGAATTTTTCTAAAACGTTTGACTGCTTCAATTCCCCGGAAAAAGAAAAATCAATGTAATTCGAATTTTCATTATTGCAATTTTACTAATATTATCTTTGCTACCATAGAAAATAAACCTAATGTCAATGCTATTAAAGAAACTGTAGTTGTTCTGTGACATCTTTATTGGTTTTTTGAAAAATCTCGGATTTAATTGACCTAATTATTTGAAATTGTTGTCAAATTTTTTATATTAGCATTAGGGTCTTATGAATATATCTAAATACAAAACATGTATTATTTATACAAATTAAATTGACAAACGTTTCGGCCACGGATAGGGACCAGCTCAGTGACAGATATTTAATTAAAAATAGTCTTTTTTAAATAAAATTAAAAATAAAATCATGCATCAACATAGTGTTTCTATTTTGTGCACCTCCGTCTCTCTTCGTCTTGCTATTTTTATCAGCTCCTTTTCTGCTGTGTGTTTTCCTGCTTTCTTATTTGCTTCCGCCTTCACTGTGCAAGCATTAGTCTTTACAAATTTCACACAACTGTCTATCAGTACCCTTCAAAAATTAGAATGACAAGGTACGAATAATGCCATTTTTTTTATCTAATTTATTCAGAAACTGGTTTTAATATATCATTCCTACCGCACCTATACAATAATAATATTATAGTTCAATCGAAACGTCACGAAATAAGAATTCTGTTCTACACTTGTATCAACTTTAAATGATTTAAATGAGAAAAATTCTGCTATAAAAAACCTATTCATAAAATATTATAAATATGCTAAATATTGTAATGTTTTAAAAACTACAAATGATCATAACTCCCTTACTCTTGAATAAAAGCTTCTAATATTATAGGTCAATCGAGTTGTCTTGAGTCAAGAAATCGTTTGTATTATTGCATCAACTCTAAATTGTATCAATAACAAAATGTTTGCTATAAAAAACCTGTTTGCCAAGTATTACAGAGAGCTGAAAATGTAATATATACTGTAAAAAATACTTTTATCAGTTTTGATATATTGATGCGGCGAAACCAATACCTCTAAATATTGTAAATATTTTTCACAGAATAATGAACACGCATATTTTTATCTGGATAAGGAAACATTCGTTGTATATCAAATTTAAGCGTGACTCCGACATTTTATTAGTCTCTCTTAGAAAAGTAGAGGTACGTTTTGTATAAATAAAGGAAGAAAATTGAAGGAATATTCAGTTGTTCAGTTACATTGGTTTAACGCAATTTATTTTGAAAGTATTTTAATATTAACAAACATGCGCTTTTTAATTTTTGCTTTTCTCTGCTACTTTATTTACATTCTGGAATGTAATGAAGCGTCAGAAATTGAAAAGCTAAATGCAGATCAAGCTAAGAGTGAGTAATACAACTTTTTGAGTCATAACATTGGATGTTTGGAAAAATTAGGCTTTAGCAATGTAATGCGATAAAATGTGTCAGTATTTAAATTTCAGAACACGATTTTACTCCCGAGCGTATAAGGTTACTAACAATAATAAAACCTAATTTCACTTTAAGTTTGTTGGGTTAACAAAGGCTATTTTTAGGCTCAGATTTAGAAAAATCTTTTTTGTGTGAATAAAATCTTAGAAATATTTGTCCTATTTTTCCCTCAATCAGTGTAGAAAATTATCGGCTTAGATTTGCGTCTAGTTGGGGTAAAGTGACAATTCGTGCTGTATTGCGTAAGACAGTTCCATATTTGAGCAACGTGTCCTAAGCTAAATATCCTGTAAAACTTCCTATAAAAGACGATTTTTTGCAAAACTTGCCGCAAAAGGGGCTTTTTCTATTTTGAGGTTTATCAGATTCTCTCTAGGGAGCGTTTAAATATTAAGTTACATTATTTTTGACCTTCCCCCCCCCTCACCATATAAAATACCGTATCACTTCTTCTAGACCCTCCCCCCGCACAACAGTTGCCTGAAATTTTTTATATTATGTTTTAAAACATAATAGACGTTCTATAATTTCAAAAATGAGTTATTAAGATGAATTATTGTCTAGAAATAAATGAAAAAATATTTTGGTGCAACACTAAATGCTTTTTTAATTTTTGTTTACTCATACAAATGTTGAAGTTACCTAAAGTAAGTACTAGTTGAAAATCACCAATTTTAAATATTTTTTTCAATATCATAAATAATTAAAAATAATATTAATAATAATATAACATTCAAATTTCAAATAACTTTTTATTTGTCAAAAGTTTTTAAACACTGTAATTCACGTTGAAATTAAATTATGAGAATCGAAAACAAAAAATAATTACCAATAGTTTGTTTTTAAATTCATATAAAGATAATTTTCCAAAGATTCTTAAGAAAATTAAAAAACGATTTTTGAATATTTCATGTGTGACAGAAAAGAATCTAGAAATTTTGAAAGACAATATTTATTTTATAGGAACTTACAAAATATTAGAAAAAATTCGAGTCTTTTTAAAATAAGCTTCAGACTTCTAGAACTTCATAAGAAATAAAGAAATATTTGATACATTTTCGGAAATGTTTCAAAGTTGTTAAATATTTCTAATCTATTTAAAAGGTCTTATATTTTTGAAAATATTTTCAAAGCTCTTTTTAAAGATCCTGAAGTTTTAAAATCTACATTTCTAAAATATTTCAAAGTTTAAGCTTCTTTTTAAATCTTTTCAGTTCGAACGAATATTTTTTTAATTTACTCATTTTTTTATTCTTTAATCTTACCTACCAAATTGAAAAATTTTACTGTAAAATCTTTAACGCTCTTTTCCGAAATTTTAGGAAATATTTGATATGTTTAAAAAGCTTTTTTACTTGTCTCTTCAATACAATTTTTAAAAATAAAATAATGATTTAAAAATGATAAATTCAGCAAAGTTATAAAAATTTACTTAAAATCTTTCAGATTCTCCTTGGAAAATTTTTGCAATCTTTTGAATGCTTTGAAATAATTTTTTGAAAATAATTTTTCGAAATAAAATTAGGTATAGATATGGTCCATACAACTTCTTTCAGGCCTGAAACTGGCCCAACTTTCTAGGAGAATGTTTACCTCGTTAACCCAGGCGGAAAAATTATATATAGTTTATATATAGTGTGAAGTATTATATATAGTGTGAAGTATTATATATAATATTCATTTGTTTTATACAAAAAATGTATGAAACAAAGGAATGTTTTATATAATACTTCACACTATGTATAAACTATCCATAATAATTTCGCCTGGAGAGGTAAAGGGTCTGATTTATCACCCTTTTTTATTCAACATAAATGCATGCATTTTAGCCTAGCTAGATGGGACTCTTTCCTCGGCCCAAATTCTGTTGAAGAGGAGCCTTCAGTACTATGTTTAGAAGTATAACAAATTAAAAGTAAGCATTAAAAACAAAGAATTTTTTCTAATCATCTAGGTAGCCTTTCAAACAAATTTTAACGTCTACCATTTAAAATATATTTTCACAAGACCGACTGACAAACGCTAGATTAGCTTGTCCCGACTAGCGTCTGACCATGCAAAAACATTTCACTTCTACTCAGCGTCATTTGCGATCAGGATGGTCTAACCTGGCCCTGAATAGTTTTCCGATCATTTTTTACATGAAAATTTGTCAGTTCAAAAGACAATTTTAAAATAAAGAGTCTTTTGAATGAAATATTTTTGAGACCAGACCAAAATTCAGAACCTCTTATTAATCATAAAGTGTTTCTTTAAATTGCATTGGAATGGAGTGAACATTTGATTGACGAAAGGAACGCACAGGGTAAACGTAAAGGTCAAGTTTTGGGCGCTGAATGGCGACTGGGAGTTTGGAATGCTAGATGAGTGAATGATATCAAGGTAAAAGAGTTACGAGAAACCATGCACGTAAGGAAACTAGATATTTGATGTATACCTGAAACAAAGAAAAAGGGATGCGAAGGTAGAAACATAGAAAATGTGGTGTTGAAAGGCGGATTTGAAATATGGATAGTAGTAGATAGTGAATCACACGTTAGACAAGGAGTAGATTTGATTATGAATGAAAGTGCAAGACAACATCTCAGAGATCATTATTTTATATCTCCCAGATTGCTATGGGCTAGAATGAAAGTAGGAATCAGAAGATTATTGATGATAGTGTGCTGCGCCCCAGTTGATAATGATCCCAGAGAAGTAAAAGACACCTTCTGGGACACTTTAAATTATGCAGTGAGTATTTCCGATTATGGTGAAAGAATAATTCTGCTAGGCGATCTAAATGGATGGATGGGAACCCAAGATCAGGATACAGAAAGGGTGTTAGTTAATTTTGAGGATCCTAGAACAAATTATAACAGAGACAGATTAGTTAGCTTGTGCTTAGAAAAGGGCATGTTTATTAGAAATATGTACTTAGTTTAGGTATAAAATGATGAAAGGCTAAGAGTGCTAGTGAAAGAAACGAGGGTCATGATGGGTTCTGTACGCAATACTGATAATTACCTTCTAGTATTTAAAATAAACTTAGTTCAGGGATGAAGAAGAAAGAAAATTAAAAAATTTTTTAAAATCGAATCAAGATTGAGATCTTACAGAAACCGAAACTGTGAATAGATTTTCAGAATTAGATAAACGAATGGATAGAACAGAAAACTTTTAAGGCGCTAATATACAATAAAAGAATAGAGGGCGCATCGGTTATGATCGAGGATGCCATAGATAGGAGAGCGACTGAAGTGTGTCCGTTATATCTTCATGGCTATTTATAATATTTATGGACAACTGTCTAAGGATGACTCTCTTCGATGAAGAAGGTGTGGGTCTCAAAACAGTAAATGTACGTGGAATATAATACGTAAATGTTGTTATGGAAGAATTAATCAAGGACTTGCAAAGAATGCTGAACAAACTGAATACAAGCATCAAGAACATGGGCCTCAAAATTAACGTAAATAAAACAAAAATTATGGCGTTTGAAGGATAAAGTGAGAAAATAATATGTAACATTGTATTGAATGATGAATCTTGGTATCTTATTCACTAGGGACGGAAAGATAGACGAGGATTTCGATAGGCGCATAAACGAGGTTAAGAAGGTTATGTGTAGAGCAGGGTCCATTATCAGAAGTAGAAGTGTATCAAATAAAGCTAAAATAGCAATAAATAATTCTATATTTATACTGACTGTGCTATACGGTAGCGACACATGGACATGAGAAACATTAGTTGACACATGGGTAAATAATCGGTTATAATTGTTCGGGCATATTGAGAGAATGGAAGATGAAGAACTAACGAAACACGTATATCAAGATAAAGTTAATGGCGGCTTGCTTAGAGGCAGACCACGGGAAGAAAGGTGATAGTGTGTGAATGAGACCCTACCTAAAAGAGGCATAAGTCCCATAAAAACGAGAGCTTGCATGAAAAAATGCATGGACGTGAAGAAAGCTATTATAGAGAAGCATGCCAAAACAGAAAAGTATGGGGAAATAGTTAATAAACAGAGTGACTTTGTGAGGCTCTTCAATTGGGGCGATTGCTAGAGTGATTGATCAGCAATATGGGTCATATAAGTGTTGCGGAACGAACGTGCTACTTAAATAAGTAACACGAGAATTCTAGATCAGTCCGATAAACCTCCTTCCTCACATTACTCTCCTCCTCACCGAGTGCCACACCTACCATCAAATGGAAATGGCTTAATGTTATAATAATAGTGTAGTTCCGATTCCCCAAAGTATTTCGAGGATTTTTCTGTGATGTATATGCCCATAAATAAATAGGTCTATCTACTATAAAAGATGGTTTTTTAACCATATACTTGAATTTCTAAAAAAATAATTATTTTTTAAACACAATAGTTGAATTTTGAACCTAAAAAGACAAATTCCCAAGAAAAAAGAGTCATCGTTTATATTTCAAAGAAAAATATGAATTTTCAGTAATGAATTAATTTTTTACGATACAGATGCATTTTTACCCATCAAAAATGAAATTTCAAACCCACAAAAATATTTTTTTTAAATAAAAAAAGAGTATTTATCTAAAAAAGATCAATCTTAAAAACATGTGAAAGTTACATTTTTAGTTAAAAAGTTCATTTTAAACCAAACGAAAGGCTTTTCCACTGAAAAGTTAAATTTTCAGCCGAGCACATAAGCCTTTAATAAAAAAATACATGTTTAACAATACAGTTTAACTTTGACCAAAGTTGTTAAATTTTCAATTAAAAAAAATCCATTTTCAAGAAAATAGTTAAACTTTTAATCAAATAGATCAATTTTTAACTAAATAATATATATAAATCTTCACCAAAGAAATATTTCTTAACAAAGTGATTCAATAAAATCTGTCACACAAAATAGTGAAATACCAAAGCAAAAAAAAAAAGAATTTTTAATCAAAAAGTTTCATTTTCATACAAAAGAATGAAATTTCTACTAAGAGAAATGAACTTTTATATGAAAAAGATAAGTATTCAAAAACATAGTCTAATGGTCTGTTAAAATGATTTAAGTTGTCTTTTCACGATGAAAATATTATTTTTTTAAATTGAGAATAAGTTTCTACGATAAAAATAAAATTTTTAATCTAAAAAGACGATTTTTTTAAACCAAAAAAGATTATATTTGAACAAAATAGCTTAATTCTTTACCAAATAGTTACATTTTTATCCAAGAAAGATTAAATTTCTCCTAAAACAGAAAAAATTGTATTTAAGAACAAGAATTTTGATGAAAAGATATGAATTTTCATAAAAAAATTCCAGTTGCCTTTTCAATATCGAAATATGAATTTTTAATCAAAGAATAAGTTTTTAATAAAAAAATTGAATTTTCAATTCAAAGAGACGATTTTTTTTTAATAAAGAAAGGATGCATTTTTAACAAAATAGTGAAAAACTCTCTACCAAAAAGTTGCATTTTTACCCATGAAAGATGAAAATGTTACTTAAACAGATGAATTTTTAATAAAAAACGACAATTTCAAAATCAAAGGCAAACTTTAAAAATAGAGTTGAAGTTTCAACTAAACAGTTACATTTTTATCAAAGAAATCTAAATATTTCTTTTAAAAACAGATGAATTTAAAGAAAAAAAGTTGAAAAAATATTTGAATTTTAATACAAAGAAAATGCCAGTGTACTTTTTTTTCAACAAAAAGACTAATTTAAAAAAAAAAATAGTTGAATTTTCATCCAAAAGGATTTCAATTGACTTTTCAACACAGAAATAAAAATTGTAAACAAAAAGTGAATCTTCTCGGAAAGAATTGAATTTTCAACCACACATTTGCATTTTTATCCAAAAAAGATGTTCCCGGTTGACTTATCAACAACAAATTATGAATCTTAAACAAAATATTGATGTTCTACGAAAAGAGTCGCAGTTTTAATCCAATAAGACGTTTTTGTAACAAAACAGTTTAAAGTGAGTGAAGGACCCTCTCCCCCCTTCCGAAACAAATCTGAACAAAATGTCTCGACCCCCCCCCCCTTTGAGATGTTACGTAATTTAAGTACGGTCCCTAATGTGTTATACTTATATTACTCAAAACATGAATTTTCAGTCGATAATCGATAATGAAAATCATTAATTTGATTTACAGCTAGATGCATCACACCAGTAGGTCTGGATTCGAAAGATCCCGTACATCTCCAAGTATTTCAATGTGCAAGCGCAAGTGTTCACGTTGCACCATTCGGGCCCATAGAGGTGGGCCTCACGCCTGGTAAATATATGATATACTTACCTAATTTATTTATACATTTTTCTAAAGCTTACCAAAATTATGCTTTTTTTTCATACATGAAAAAAATCAAATTAAACAGTAGTGTCATTATCTGATTTTATGCGACTCTTTCTTAGCATTAGCGCTTGTTTCATTTTCGATGTACTTTTATATGTTACAAAAGTTTTTTTGTTTTGCAGGCCACTGCGTAGATGTACAGCATAGAGATTCGGCAGGAAAAGCAGATAAGTTTAGCTGCAAGAAGTAAAAATCTGTATTCCACAAATTATAGAGATAATAATGAAGTTACAGACTAACTCGAAAAACAATGTTCAGGAATTATATGTTTGAATACCATTTAAAAGATAAATATTATTTAATCAATCACTATAGTAATCACAGTAATCAGTGATTAGTAATATTGTAATATTATTATAAAATATGGTCAGGAATAAGAAATTTTACATTTAAAGTTCTTGGAAACCTGTAAAAATAAAATTCACAATCACGCATAATCATTTAGTTTTCTGCAATGTTGGCTCATCACATTATTGCGATATAATTTAACTTTAAATACTAGATTTCATTAAATTTCAGGTAATCAAAAGTTTAAATTGTTTACTACCAAAAACGACGTAGTTTATGATTTCGGAACTTTCAACAGGGATCGATGTAAAATAATTTATACGTTATATTTTATTCAGAAAATTATAAAGCTAATAAAATAGTAATATTATAGTTTTTCACTTATGTAATACTAAAAAAAGCACAAGTTTATTTGATTAAATTTAATTATTATAAATATTGACTACTTCTTAAATGGATTTGTTTACGAACCAATTAGAAAACTTTTCTTGTTGACGATTTTCGTGCACGTCTGTAAGATTAAATAGATCAGGTGTGTAAATAATTTTTTTTTCATCTTAAAGAGTCAATAAAGTTAAATATATTAAACAAATGCGTTCTTTCATAACAATTTTCCTAAATTTTTCTGATTAGCATTACTATAAATTTTTATATATTCTCATTTTAATGAGAAGGTATTTTAAATTGAAAATTTGAATTTTGATCCCACAAAAAATTGTTAAAACTCAACAATTTCGTTTTGAAGTCAAACTGTGCAAGATACGAAAAGAAATGCATAGACAAAAATTATGCTCCCAAAAAATATCTACAAAGTTGTGTTTTTATCACTTTTTGATAGAACGCCTAGTTTTTGTGTTATTCGTAAGAACAAATTTAAAAATAAAAAAATTAATTTTTGGATAAAGGACACAAGCTACGAAAATAATAAGTAGACAACATTTATTTACATAAAAAAGATATACGAATTTATAATTGATCATTCATCAGGGGCGTAGGAGCCGTGTGGGCTAGGTAGGCTTGAACCCACCCATAAAATAATGAATTCTAATAATGAAATAAACCTAATACCTATATTTAATTTCTATTTTTTAACATATTTTTGGTGAGCGCACCCATGAAAAAATCGTTCCGATGCCCCTGTCATTCATCGATATGATTCTTAATTTTTCTTACAATTGTGAAAAATAAAATTAAAATTTTTGGAAAGATGATGAAAGGTTAGAAAAAAATCAATAGACAACTTGTACAGCCAAAAAAGATCTATAATTTTGGTTATCAATCGCGTTTTGATAGAAAACATAGGTTTTGTTTCGACCGTACAAAATAAAACTAGAAATAACCAAATTTAATTATTGGAAAAATGACACGAGCTATGAAAAAGTTAATAGGCAAAAGCTGCTCGCCCAAAAATGAACTATACATTTTTTATCAATTGCTCGTTTTTTAGGACAATAGTTTTTGTTTTAATCGTAACAAATAAAATGTATAGAATACGAAAATTGAATTTTTAGAAATAACACCCTAACTGGAAGGTTATCTTACCAACTTTTTGAATTTTGTTGAAAAATCAAAAACTCAAATTTTTTGAAAAAGCGGTTCTGGTTTTAACCGCATAAAACATAATGAATTGATTTGAATTTTCAACGAGAAAGATAGCCCTTTCAGTAAAAGGATCAATTAAAAAAAATTGGATCAAAATAGTAAAAAGTTCAATCAAAGACGTACATTTTCGTCCAAAAGATGAATTTAAAAAGTTAACAATTCAACTGGAGATTCCTCAATTTATTTAAAAATTCATTATTTAAGTTAAAAATTAAATTGTTTGGGAAACAATTAATACACTTTGCTAAAAAATTTGTTTTTTAGATCAAAATTATGAATATTTTAGTTAAAAATTCTACTGATTGTTACAAATTAATTTTACTATAGTTGAAGATTTATTATTTTAGTTTAAAATTCGTTTTTAAGTGAAAATTTAATTATTTCAGTTTCGGTTGAAAATGTTTCTTGTTTGGTTGCACATTTTCGAAAAAATACAAATTATGCAGAAATTTATAATAAACATTATTATCACATTATTATGATAATATATATTATTATATTAATTATTATAATAATAACAGTTATCGAATAATTTGAAATGATAAGAAATAATGAAAATATAAAAGTAGGCTAAAATGAATAATGTCATCTTCGTTTTCTAAAAATAAGTTTTCAAAAATTTGGTGTTTATACATGTATAATCACTAAATTTTTGAAAACATATTGCAGTTTCGACAATAACATATTTTCATACATGAAAATGTGTTATTAAAATTTTCATACATGAAAATGTATTATCAAAATTTTCATATATGAAAATGTGTTATCAAAATTTTCATACATGAAAATGTGTTATCAAAATTGTTATGCATGAAAATGTGTTGTCAAAATTTTCATAAATGAATATGTGTTATTGTCAAAACTGCATTACGTTGCATCAAGGGCACATAAAACAAAAGGTTTTCGTTTTAATATTTTTGTTGATGGAATAAATAAAAAAATATAAAGTGATACTTTAAATAAAAATATTTTCATTTAATAAATTAGATTTTTATTATTTTTTATCACAGAAACAGTTTTTTAATTTTTAATATTCCTGCCTGCCCTGACTCTCAAGTGCTCGGAAACAACTGACCAGCCGCTCGTTCGTAAGCTAGGAACGCCCTCTACCAAATCCAGTCGGTGCGCGCACGCTTCGATGTACAGTCGCGGCGGAAGAAAATCAGTTCTATTACTTTCCGGACAAACCCTGTATATTTCAGATTTTTTTCTGGGAGTTTAATTAATTAATTATCAATTTTATGGGATGACTGAAATAACTCAAATAATAAAATTCTGGGGCTGTAAAATTCCCGAAAACAAAAATATTTTAAACATCAAATTTCGTAGAGTATTAAATTGCCGAAATATAAAAATGCTGAATTTTCAAATTGCCGAAAAATGAAGTTAGGGACAAAAAATTATCCAATTATAAAATATCCGACAACTCAAATAATAAATTAAAAAAATATATTTAACATTCAATAATTTTAATTGCAACAAAAAAATTTTCTTTGAACCAGAGACTTTTAATTCAATGATTTTTTTTTGGAATTTAAAGACTACATTTGAAAGTACTAGTGTACTATTGGAATCTTCCAAGTGCGAAGAATATGTATTTTGTGATTCAAGATTTTTTCTTACCACCCGTTATAATTTTTTTCTAAACCCGATAATATTTTCAAACAATTTTTTTGTTTTACAATATTTACAACTTTTTTTTCAATAAAGAAGTTAGGCTTTCTTTGGAAAAAACAAACTTTTTCAGCCTTTAATTGGTATTCTTTTTTAAATCAAAACAACATGACTATCTGAAAATAGGTCACATCGCCTCCAAAATAATGTCGTATTTACAGAACTTAACAAGCTTCTATTTGGAAAAACAAGAACTATGAACACACACACACACACACGCGCGCGTGCGCGCATTAATATTATTAATATTATTATAATTATTATTAAAAAACATTTCTGTGTCGAAATGTTGTCACAGGCTTATACTGTCCAACATGTCGAAGGCATTTTTGATTAGAGTTGGATTTTTTATTTGATCATTTTTGCACGGGGCTGTTCCGGTATATATCATCAGTCACGGACTCATTTTTATAATGCAATCAAGTGATCTAATGAGAGCAGTCTGCCCAGACATATTGGATAAATCCTGGTTTTTACCCCATCATTGACGGACTGGGTTGCAGTCAAGTACACGATGGGGGGACCTACAGCCACTATTGTAATAGTACATATAATATTATTATTATTATATTATCATAATGACAATTATTGAATAAATTGAACTAATTAGAAATAACAAGAAGGGACAACTAGGCCACAAGAAATAATATGAACTTCGTTTTCGAACAATATGTTGTTGTTTTCTAAAATGTGGAATTTATTCACGAAAATTTCTTATCAGCAAATCTGAATTACCTTGATTTAAGAAAATATAGAACAAATGGTCGGAATATTATTTCCTGAATTTTTTTATCTTGTATTTTCAAATTCTGTAATACCATTAATTTTCAGGTATTTTATTATTATAGAATTTTAAATTGTTGGCAATTTTTTATATTCGTAAATTTTTGATTTTGCACATTTTCTTTGTTGGAAATATATTTTATATTAACTAATTATTAATTGCATGGGACAACTGAAAAATCAGGAAAAATATAATGCCAGAAGAAGAAAATATTCGAAATAGAAAATTTATGAAATTACAAAATATTTTTAATTAATTTACTTATTAAAAATATAGTGACGAAATATTTAGAATTTTTCTGAAAGAACCATTTTAGTAATGTTTAATGTATTTTAAAAATTGTTTTAGTTTTTTTCAAGTTATTACTATTGTACTAAAAAGTTCGTTCTTTTATTGTTATTTAGCATAAGAAATATATTTTTTTAAGTACTGATATTTAGAGTTGGAAAAAAATTTGAAAAAATACATTTAACAAAAAAAAAATTCAAATTACAACAAAAAGGCAGTTTCTTTGAATCAAAGACTTTTAATTTGTTACAATTTTTTTGGATTTAAAAAATGTTCTTCCTTTCTTTTGAATAATTTTTTAATATATCTTAAATTATTTTACTTTCATCTCAGATACGTAATGATTTAGAAACATTTTTTGAATTTTTTCTAAATTTACTCCAACGGTGATGAATTCACTGCATTTTTTGTGTGCATTGATCAATTAAGAAGATATACTTATTGTAAGTAAAATAAGTTTTTAACCATTAATTCGTTTTTTTTAATCAAAACTATCTGAACTGTATGAAAGAAGACATATCATCTCGAAACACATGATGAATTTTTCTACAAAAGTGTTGAAAAATCTTTCAATATGAACACAAATTGCCTCAAAATCTCCTAGATGTTTTAAAAAGAATTAAAATAATTTTTTGAAATCTTTTTAAATATTCTAATAAAATTAATTTTTCAAATTTTTTTTTCAAAAAGCAGTTCAATTTTTAAAGAAATAGTCAAGTTTTGGCTAAATAGAAATTAATTCGCAACAAAAATTATGATAGGTTCATATTTGATCTGAAAAATATTTTAAATTTACATGGAAAAGAGTTGAAAATTTATTTAAAAAACAGATAATATTTCAACCGAAAACTTGGATTTTTAGCAACGAAATAGTAAAATTTCTACCCAAAAGGTCGAATTTTTAAGATAGAAAGACGAATTAAAAAAATGCATTTTTATTTTCCACCAAAACATTTATTTAGTCGGAAAAAATTCAATATTACAAATTATTTAGAATCAAAATGTTGTGCTTAGAGAAACGACGCATTATAATAATTTTATTACATTGATTGACACAAATCGTAAAATATTAAAGACAAGAAAAACATTCATAAATATTATGTTTCTTAAATTGAAAATTTTGATTTGATCTAATTTCTATGATTTAAAATGAAGATGTAATCTCAAAAATCTACAATTTGAAAACAGTTAAATTAATAAAGTCAATGTTTAATGTAGGAACTAACATCATTTTATTGTTATACTTATTACTTTTACTTGAGGGGCGTCCATAAAATCCTATCATTTTTAGTTAAAGGTTCATTTATTTTGGTTAAAAAGACTAGTATTATATTTTTCTTTCGGAATTTTTCTCGATCAGCTAGAAATTCAACTATTTTGATTAAAATTAATCTTGATTAGTCAAAAATTCACCTACTTGATCGAAAATTGAACAACTTTTTTTGAAAATTCGCTTTTCTTTGTTGAAGACTCATCTCTTTGGTAAGAAATATAACTATTTTATTGACAATTCCTTTCACTTTTAGTTGATAAACAATTTTATTAATTGAAAATTTAACTATATTTGTTTAAATTTTGTACTCTTTTCTTCATTTTGTTATGACTCATCATTATAGTTGAAATTTAATTTTTCTGGTTACAAATGTAACTCTTGTTGAAAATCCCTTTCTTTTATTCAGAACTAATTTTTTAAACTGAAAATTTAACTTTGGTGTTTGGTTGAAAATTAATATTTGTTATTTGTCATTAATATTTTCCAGTGAAAAGTTCAACTATTTATTTGAAAAATGGTCTTTTTTGGTAGAAAAGTAATCTTCTTGGTTGAAAATTCATCCTTTTTAGTTAAACACGCAACTGTTTCGTTAAAAATGAAACTGTTTGGTTAAAGATTCAACTAGTTTGTGAAAAATTCGACTTTTTTTGTAGAATTTACGTGGAGGTCCCTAATCTTAAATAAGAATTCAGCAATCATATTCTAATTCAAAATTCAACTTTTCGTTTAAAATTTATATTTTGGATCAAAATTCAATTATTACCTTGAAAATTTAATTATTTGATAAACTTTAATGTTAAAAAATTATATTTTCGTGTTAAAATTAAACTATTTTGTAGATTTAATTTAATTAAATTAATTTAATTAAACTATTTTGTCTTTTTGATTCAGTAATCAACTATTTTGTGTAAAATTGGTCTCTTTTGGTTGACTTGAAATTGATTTAAAATCAATCGATTTTTAATTGAAATTTTTTGCTTGAAAATTTGTAATTTCAGTTGAAAATTCAAATATTTGGTTACAAATTAGTTTTTTCGTTATAAATTTATATTTTCGAGTCAAGGGTACAACTTTTTTGTTAAAAATTCATATTTTTAGTTGTCAATTGAATAATCTTGTTAAAAAAATTTAATATTCGGTAATAAAATTAAACTATTTATTTGAATATCTAACTATTTGGTATCAACTTGACTTTTTTCTCAAAAAATAATATTTTCTGGTTAAAAATTAATCTGCTTTTTAGATAATTTATCTTTTTGGCTTAAAAATTAATGTATTTTGTTAAAAATTCATCTTTTTGATAGAGCAACAATCTTTATAGGGGTTGAAATGCATTTTTTCCGTTAAAAATTTAACTAGTGGATAACAAATTAATCTTTTTGGTTAAAAAGATTTATTTCCATTTTAGATTCACCTCTTTGCGTGAATATTAAACTATTTTTTTTAAATTCTTCTTTTGGTTTGTTTGAAAGTTAATTTTTTAGACTGTACAATTAACGATTGCATTTTTGGTTAAAAAATTATCTTTCCTATAGATGAAAATTCAACTATTTGGTTGAAAATTCATTTTTATTGATTACAAATTAACCCTCTTTTGAAAATTGATCTTAACTGGCTTAAAAGTTAATTGTTTTCTAAAAATATTTTGCTTAAAAAATTATCTCTTTTTTTTTAATTTGTCTTTTTTCTTTGCATTCATCTGGTTGAAACTTCGTTTTTTAACTATTTGTTCACAAGTTAACCTATTTTGTTAACAGCTTAATAATTTTATTATTAATTCAACTATTCTGTTAATGTAATATTGTCTGGTAGAAAATTCAGTTGTTTTGTAGAAAAATTGTTCGTATGAAATTGAACATAAATTTATTGTTGTAGAAAATTTATCTTTCTTGGTAGAAAATTGTTCTTTTTAGGCTTTCGTAGCCCGAGCAGAAACCCTTATAGTTTCGGTCAGATGTTCAACCATCCATTCATTCGTCCGACTGTCGGACGACTTAATATGGACATAGGGCCCACAACTGACATAGGATCCAAAATCAACATAGGACCCAAAATTGCCGTAAGCACCAAAATTGATATACAACCAAAATTGGATATAGGACTCAAAGTTGACATAGGTCCCAAAAATGACATAGGGCCCAAAATTGATATAAAATCTAAAATTGATATGGGTCCGAAATTGACGGAGAGCCCGAAATTTATGTACGGCCCAAAACTGACATATGCCCAAAAACTGATATATGTTCCTTAACTGATATTGGGCCCAAAATTTAGGTAGAGTAAAAAACTGACATAGGGTCCAAAATAGACATAGGACTCAAATTCAGCATAGGACCCAAAATTGACATAGGGCTAATAATTGATATAGGGCTATAGGCTACAAAAACTTTTTTTAAGCGCATGGCTCCTACTTTGTCTAATTTTTTTTGTAGAAAATCTTGTTTAGTGGAAAATTCAACCATTTTGTTGAAAATGCAATGTATTTTACCGACAATTTGAGACACTTTTGATCAAATGCTATTTAGAATTGGTACAGTAAATAACTTGATAAATCAAGCCATATTTAATTTCTTATATTATATGTGAATTTATTAATAATTTTGTAAAAAATAGTATACTTCTATGACAAATATGAACTATACGAAACAAATTGAGTTGTATCTCTGAAATTTGTCTTTCGCTGGGAAACATTTGTATTCATTCAATCGCCTTTCGTTGAGATGTATATTTCTTTAATGCAATTACATTCAGTGTGATTGATTGAATGTATCTGATGTCAATAAAACAAGCTTGATCTTGCAATAACTCTTTACAAAGAATTTAATTGTGGAAAATATTTTCAAATATTATTTTGATGTAATGAGATACGGATTAGAAATGAAGATTTTCAGTAGAAAAAGAAGTTTTTGAACAGACACACTAATGGGTCAGACAAATCGGAAATAATACTAGGTGTTCAAAATTTTATCCCGATTTCATACAATTTCTTTCGAAGAAACTTTATCTACAGTGTTAAAAATTTCTGTTGGTCACTTCTACTAAATGCATTGGAAGTATATTTCCGAAACATAAGCTAACGCTACAATACATAATGTTGTAGCTTCAAAATGCTGGTATTGGTATGGTACCTCACATGTATAAGAATTTTATAATGCAAATCCAGTATCCAGTAACACTTTTGTAACATATTTGCCGCTGGATATCTTGAAACCTATTGAACTAAAAAACTAAAAAAAAAGTAAATCATAACTTAGGACACTTGTTTCACATAAAAAAATAATTTCCGACGGAGCCAAAACTTTTTCGCGCGTATTCAAGGAATTTAAGGAATTAATAGAATTCTCGGAATTCACGGAATTCTAGGAACTCGAGAAATTTTTGGAATTCATTGAATTCTTATAATTAATGGTATTCACGAGTTTCGCGGAATTCATAAGATTGATGGAATTCTCGGAATTTACGAAATTCATGGAATTCGCGGAATTAAAGAAATTATCAGAATTAATGGAATTCAAATAATTCATGAAATTCAAAGAGTTCATGGAAATGAAAGAAGTCATGGAATTAAAGAGATTTAAGGAATTAACGAATTTCAAGGAATTCACGAAATACAATGAATTTACCAAATTCAAGGAATTAACGAAATTCAACGAATTTACCAAATTCACGGAATTCAAGGAATTAATAGAATTCAATAAATTCACATAATGAACGGAATTCACGAAATTTGTGGGATGCAAGAAATTCACCGAATTTAAAAAACCCATAAAATCCACGGAGTTTACAGAATTCAGGGAATTCGTGGAATTAAAGCAATTAATAAAATTTAAGGAATTCATGAAATTCAAGGTATTCATGAAATTCAAGAAAATCACAAAATTCCAAGAATGCATGAAATTCAAGGGATTCATGAGATTCGAGGAAATCTCAAAATTCCAAGAATGCATTAAATGCAAGGGATTCATCAAATGCAAGAAAATCACAAAATTCCCAGAATGCATGAAACGCAAAGGATTCATGAATTCATGAAATTAAAATAATTGGTGGAATTCATGGAATTCGCGAAATTCAAGGACTTAGAGGAATCTCCTTGCATGCTTAGACTTTCATCTATTTCTTAAATTAAATGAATTCCTTGAATTCCGTAAATTACTTGAATTCCATAAATTCCAAGAATTGCGTAAATATCCTGAATTTTTGGAATTCCATGAATTTCTTAAATCTAATGAATTCCGCGAATTTCGTATATTTCATAAATTTCGTAAATTTTG
The DNA here is from genome assembly GCF_010883055.1 of Belonocnema kinseyi. NCBI lineage: Eukaryota > Metazoa > Arthropoda > Insecta > Hymenoptera > Cynipidae > Belonocnema > Belonocnema kinseyi. Next base: position 120,068,069 of record NC_046658.1, read on the forward strand.
AAAACTCAGTAAATTCCGTGATTTCAGTAAATTCCTTTATTTCCGTAAATTCCATAAATTTCGTGAAACCCTTTGATTCAATAAATTCCGCGAATTCCATGAATCAGTGAATTTAATAAACTGCTTGAATCCCTTGAATTCCGTGAATTCATTGTGCACAATTTTCGACTTATAAACGCGCTAATATAAGAACTAGATTGCTCGGGTGTGACTTCACGATTTAAAACAATTACAATGTATGCATTGCAATTTCATCATTCCAATGCCGTGTTTTTAATTTTGAAGGTATATTACTGAAAATTAATGAAAAATATAAAGCATTTCGATTTTTTGTATGCTCAAATATTTATCACAACATAAGATACAACATTCGTCAATCAATATAAAATGATATAAAAGTTCCATTTATGTTTATTTACAGAATAAATAAATAATATGTACTATGTATGTATAATAAATAAATAATTTAATAAAATTCGGTATTGATTATATCTAAATTAACTTACTTCAAAGATGCAAAGTATAACAAACCTAAATAAAACCTTGTTAAATTAAAAGAATTTAGCTCAATCACTAATTTGAAAAACTAAAATGATAAGTGTCAACTAATTAAAATTTTTTTTTTTACAAATCAAAATCGAATAAAACAAGCATATTCTATTGTATAGATACGGTCGAAGATTTTTTGTTTCACAATTCTAAATTCTGTTTAATGAAAAACTGGGACCTACTGTCCATAATTATGAAGAGGTCACGTTCGTTCATGTTTTTAAAACTGGTGACTATTTGTGATGTTTTGAAATTCAAAAATAATAATTAAATTTTATTTAAAACAATGTCACACACTCTTTCTTAAAGCGGACTATTACTTACGAATTTAAAGAAAATGATTTGAGTAAATTTAGTAATTTAGTCAGTTTTTTAATCTGAAGAACTAGACGTTTCTTAAAGAATAAATGTATTCTATTGCTTGAGCCACCCTTGTGTTTATAGAAACAAAATTGAAAATCGAATAAGCACTTTCCATCGTATGTTGAGTGAAATTATAAAAAGAGAGATTGCATTATCCTTATTTTAAAAACCCCATTTTTTACACTGTATTCATTGTTCATAGACGCTTATGGGAAATTCCATTTGCAGCCGTAAGGATAAAATCTTTTACCCAACTCAAGATCGCTTTCAACACTTCAACTCTCTTACTCGTATCATATCTCACGTGTCTGAGACTTCCTTCATTTTCCTTCTTTTTTTCGCTCTGTAATTTTTCTACTGTCGAATTTCTCTGAGAAATTTCATATTTCTTGTCCTTAAATTTGTCTTTCTTACTAAAAGCACCTTCATCATTAACCACCCTATCCAAAGCATTAATTATAATCCCTGCCCTATCCGTTTTAGGAATATCATTTTCATCTAAAAGATTCTTCACGTAATTATTATATTGGTCTTTTTTCTTCTCATCTTTTCCGAGATATCTAGATTGTTTTGAAGAATCTTTCGGAATTTGTGTTCTAGAATTGTCAACTAATGCGTTGTTCTGTCCCCTTGCTGCTTCTTCAGAACCTTTTTTAAAAAAAAATTCCTTAAAGTCTTTTTCCTCGTCATCATCATCCTTCATTGATTCTTTTTTATCTGCAAAATTAAAATCGTTTATATAAAAATCTTCACAGATAGACGTCTACGGATAGACATTTTCTATTTCCTTTATACTTTAATATTCTTACCATTAGCCGAATTCTTCACTCTACGTTGATTACGTTGAATATAGCAAGGGCAGTTCTTCTTTACTGAAGGGTCACAACATCTCCTATTCGAAAGAGCCAGAGAATATGAACCATCATTCATTCTTATTATTTTTAAGGGAAGCCTTACTCCATCTCCAATGTACATCAAATCTGATTTTTCTGAACCGCTAGGATTATTTCTATTTTGTGGTAAGATTTTCCCTAAATAGAGAGAATCCTCACGAGAGTCTTCTAAGTCTGATGACGTGGGAACATAATATATTTCTTGAGATAAAGAAGCCATTTCATCATTACTTGTTTTTTCAGTTAGATTTTGATGCCCAGAATAATCATGTTCATATGTTCCGGACGATTCTTCATATATATTTTTTTTAGACAATTCAATAGACTGATTATCTTCGCTATTAGTTTTTTCATTTTGTTTATAATCTGGTGTTTTAACGGTTATAGGAGCAAGAATTGTCGATGAGCTAATAGGTGACGGTCTGGCATCTAATATTCTTGCAGGAACAGTATACAAATCTGCTTCATAAAGTTTGTTTATTGATGATCCGTATAATGAATTACCATCGTTATTATTTGGACCACTTGTCTTATCATCTGGCTTTGTGATGACCAGCGGTATATCTTCGTTATTATATCGGTCAACTGTTCTTATATCTGATGATCTCTCCGTCACAGTATCCAAATTACCCTCATAATCACTCTTATTTATTGATGATTCAATCAATGATTCTCGACTGATATTCTGCTCTGAATCTGTGATTTCATAGTTTTGATTATCTTCTTGTATACTTTTTCCTGAAACTTCAGTAAAAGCTGCTCCTCTAGATTTATTCTCAATATTTCCAGTCGTAACAAATAATGTTCCATCCCCGTCTGTGCTATTTTGACTTAAGGTTAGAGATCCCACATATTCGTCTTCATATTCATCTCCACTTGCTTCATAATCTTCAAAATGCTTTGAAGTTTCTAAAGGTTTCCAAAGGTCCTCTTCCTCAAGCATTCCTGAGCCCTCTGCCATACCAACTATTTTTTCGTCTTCCTCGTCTGTTTGGAACTCTTCAGGTTGAGTTATTAGAGGTGTTTTTGAGGTAAGTTTAGATTCTGATATATCCGAATCTATGTCCTCCAAAGTTTCCTTCTCGACTGAATCATAACTTGCAGTATACAAATTACGTTCATAATCACTCTTATTTCTCGATGATTCAGTCAATGATTCTCGACTAATTTCCTGCTTTGAATCTGTAATTTCGTAGCTTTCATTATCTTCTTCTATACTTTTTCCTGAAACTTTAGTAAAAGCTTCTCCTCTAGATTGATTCTCAATATTTCCAGTCGTAACAAATAATGTTTCCTTCCCGCCTGTGTTATTTTGACTAAAGGTTAGAGATCCCACATATTCTTCTTCATTTACGTCTCCACTTGCTTCATAATCTTTAAAATGCTTTGAAGTTTCTGAAGATTTCCAAAGGTCCTTTTCCTCAAGCATTCCTGAGCCCTGTGCCATACCAACTATTTTTTCGCCTTCCTCGTCTGTTTCGAATTCTTTAAGTTGAGTTATTAGAGGAGTTTTTGCTGTGGGTTTAGATACTGACATATCTGAATCTGCGTCCTCAAAAGTTTCCTGCTCGACTGAATCATAACTTGTAGTATAAAAATTACCCTCATAATCACTCTTATTTCTTGACAATTCAGTCAATGATTCTCGACTGATTTCCTGCTCTGATTCTGTAATTTCGTAGCTTTCATTATCTTCTTGTATACTTTTTTCTGAATCTTCAGCGAAAGCTACTCCTCTGGATAGATCTTCAATATTTTCAGTCTTAGAAATTTGCGTTTCAACATCGTGTGTTTTTTTCTGACTTGAGATTAGAGATCCCTTATATTCGTCTTCATTTACACCTCCACTCGAGTAATATTCATTTGAATGATTCTTTTTATACTCCAGTAATCTGTCTTTGGGTGAGTAATATTTTATTGGTGTTTTCGCAGTCATTTCTTCAGAGTTAGAATCAAGTTCATATTGATTAGATTCAGAAGAAATTACTTCAGGACTGCCAACTTCAAGTACTAAATCACTGGACGGCTCTATTTCACTGCTTATAGGAATGTAATCAATATTGGCTGCAGCAACTATGTCATCTTTAGAAGCCGAATCTACTGCTTTTTCATCTGATTCTATATTGATAGGTAAAGGAAATGGCTGTCCTACATTAACTGGCTCCAAAATTTCTTCTGATCCATCATTAATAGGAGTTTTATCTATATTTTCAGATACAGTTGCACCTTTAGTTTGCACTGTCCGATACCTAGAATTTTGTGAAATCGCTGTAGCTTTGCCAATAGATTCCTTAGGCTTATATTGAACTACTTCATCAGAACCATGAGTTTCTGATTTTAGATAATGATATTCTTCATTATCATCCTCGTGAAAAGTTTCCAAGGTATGATCATCTGGTTTCAAAGGCTCAAGTGGATTATGTACAGGTGGTTCTATCTTATCATCATAAGATTGTTCATTATTATCTACACGAAAAGTTCCCAAGGTATCATTATCTGGTTCCAATGGCTTAAGTGGCTCATTCAAAGATGGTTCTATCGTCTCATCATAATATTCTTCAATGTAATCATCTTCCGCGGATTGTTCATAATTAGGTGCTTCTACCCCCAAGACAGGTTCCTCATACTCAAAACTGTCATTCTTCTCTTCCAAAGAATCTTGTTGAGTGGAAGCTGAGAGGATACAAAAACCTCGACCATAGAGTCTGATGCAGTCGTTCATGCTGATTTGATCGTTTTTTCGAGTCTTTTCAGATCCGACGATATCGTAGGGATAATCTTTGGAAAGAGGGTCGTTATTATCAGGAGTATTTAAATAAACAATAGGCAGAACAATATTTGAATCTGGAGTCACAGGATTATGAGGAGAATACACATGTGAATTTGGGTTAAAGCTTTCAGAATTTTCAATTTGGTTTGGATTAGTTCCCAGAGATGATTTGGCCAATAATCCTTGTTGATGCTGGATGTTTTGAATATAATAGACAGGATCAAAAACTGGTCCAAGCTGATAGATACTTTCACGATTATTCTTGCTACCGGAGTTTAAAACGTCAGGGTCAATAAAGTATGATCTTGAGGGATTGCAGTGTTTTCCTTTGCAGCTGTCTCCAGGGCAGCGACAAATAAACTGTCCCTTTTCCTTACCCTTAACGATACTTCTTCCAACCACAGCATTTACTTCCTCTTCCTTTACATACGGCTTTCGATGAGCGATAATATTTTCTTCGCCAATTTTTCGTTTGTAATCGTTTGTATTTCTGGTAAATTTTGTTTTGAATAAATTTTTAAGGGACGCTCTTAAGGGATATGGTATTTGGGAATCCAAATTTTTATTGAAGCGATCTTTCCTTAACAAAGATTTGGAATTTGGGAATAGAGCATATTTTTCATTGATTTTTTTGCGACACAAAAAGTTGCACTTAGAATTAAATTTTGGCTTTTTTCTAAGGTCCTTGAAAAGTGGACATTCAAAATTTCGCTTTGTGATTGGGTCGGTGCAACGTTTTGCGAAATTCTTTGTAATTGGCTGTGGGCTTTTAGGATTGTTCATTTCTTTGGATGCTGGGTAAAATTGTTCTTCAATATTTTTTAAATCCTGAATCTCAAAAGGAGAAGAACTTTTCAATTCTGTTTTTGAATCATCTTTATCGTCCTTTTCTGAAGTTGCATTTTCGAGCATTCTGTAAAAAAAAACATTTTTAAAAATGTACTTGAAAATATTGTGTAATTTAAAAGCATACCGAAATGTCGTTTAATGCTTTTTAGCTTACTTAACTACAGATTATTCTGATTTATTATTTTGTCAAGAATTTGGTGAAAATTGATGAAGCATGATTAGAGTAGTGAAATTTAAAACAAATTTGGATTAAATGTCTACACTTTGATCATTGAGATATGTTCCTTTCGGAAATTTATGATTATTTGGACATATTATAATTTCTTTAATTGTTTTTTTTGTGTATGATTATAAAGGTGATCAAAATTACACCTCTCAATATTGGCCTTTGATTTTTGTTGATTGATCTTGCCCAATTTGTTCGTTTTCTAAAAAAATGAATTCCTAATTTTTTTTCAAATTGGTCAGCATTAACTCGTGCTATTATCTTCTAAGGAATTTAAGTGTAGTCACTTCTAAAGGAATGTTCATGGAATAACTTCCAACAAATAACATTTAATTTTAACCCCCTAATCCTTTTGTCGTATGTCTGGAGAGGTTTCCAAATTTTTAAAAATAAATCGTGAAACGTTATTATTGTCCAACATAATTTCGATTTTTCGACAAATGACACAATCGATGAATTTCAACGCTAATATTTGTTATATAAAATGTTCGGTGATTATTCAAACAATTTTTATTTATTTAAATCATTTTTTTCCCTTGTAAATCGTAAAAATTATTATTTTCTGCAATTAAGGATACAAATAATTAATGCTGAGAGTAATACATTTCTTAACGATATTTGGCAAACATTCAAACTATTTTTTCCCTCTGTAAATATTCAAAAGTTACCACTTTTTGGAATTATTAACTCAGTTAATGAATGCTAACAGAGATACTTCTTACACGAGTGTGAAGTTTGATGCACGAGCCAGAGTCAAATCGAAGACGAGCCGAAAACGACAAGTATTGTAAAATGTAAAGTCTACTTTCAGCACCTGATACACACAACATATCTTGTCACTAATGTAGGACAGTTACGATGTGAGAAACAATTTAAAAAAAAATTTCTGGTAATTTTTGAAAATTCTTGGTAAAGTTACAAAAAATTAAAGAAAATTTTTGGAAATTTTCTTTAAATTTGTAAACTACCAAAAATTTTCAGGAATTTTAGGTATGCGAATATTCTTGGAAGAAATCCAAAAATTAACGGAAATTAATGGAACCGGAAATTTCAGGTTTACCAAAACTTCCAGAAAATTGGAAAATTTTCGGTAATTTATCAGTAATTTATGGTAATTTATCATTTATTGATGGTAGCTTATCACTTCGAGTTTGTCCAATCAATGTTCACTACTCTCAACAAATCTCTCAAGCGACATGAATTATTTAAATAATTGCATACTGTCTTTAAAAAACTATTATTCTTAACATCCATTAATTGCGTCATTCATTTTAATATTGAATAACTTTTCACGTTTAAATAATTGCTGAATATCCTAAATAAAAAAATATTACTCTTTAAAATTCGTTAATTGTGTCATTAATTCTAGAAAATACTTTATAAAATTGCAGAATATTTCAAACAAAATATTACTCTTGACAATACAAGGGGATTGGGGTCTAAATTGAATTTATTGATTGAAACTATTCCTGAATAATTTCTTGAAAGCAAGTAAACTTTAATTTACAACATTTTAAAAACGTGTGCTTCTTTTTCTTCATTTTTTCGAAAACTGAGTTTTTTCATTTGAAACCCCATGATAAATTTAAATGCCCGAGCTACTGGTTAGTCTTGATCAATTAAAAAAAATTCCGGAATAGGAAAAAATTGGAGGTGATCGATCACCAAAATCAAAATTCGTATTTTTCAGAAAGGTAAAACAGTAAAAAGATATTTTCAGAGTCACGGAAAAATTCTAGGACTCTTTTCATTGCTTCATTTCTTGCTGAAAAGGTTTAATGAAGGTTTCTGATGAACATTTCAAATTTTCTAGAAATTATTACGAATCCCGTCGATATTTTTAAATAAAGTTTCAAAAATCGTGTTCGTATAGACTGAACCAATCCATTTCACCCAATAGCAAAATTTTTAACAGCAAAATTAAACTAAAGATAACGTTAATCAATTTAAAAAAGGAATTTCTATCTCTAGTAAATGCCGAGTTACAACTCTTCAAAGAACCACAATTTTTCAAAATAAGAGGCTAAAAACCCAATTCTGAAGTTCCTATCTGCACTTTGCAACATTTTAATTTTACAAAAAAATGTTCTGGTTTTTAAAAATTTTTAACGAGTTAAAAAAAAGAACCTTCCAATTCTAGTAAAGAACGAGTTATGACTCTTTAAAGAACCACGATTGAAAAAAGAGGCTAAAAACCTAATACTGTTAATTTCAGGAAAAAATTTTGTTTTTAGTTTATTTTTTAAAAACGCTAAGCCAGTACAAAAAGAACCTTTTATTTCTAGGAAACGACGAGTTATAATTCTTCAAAAAACCAAGATGTAAATAGGCTGAAAATCAAATGATAAAACTTGTGTCTGCGCTCTGGAATCTGTTAATTTTACAAACAAATGTTTTGTTTTTATTTTATGGTTTTATTACTATTTTGAAATTAGTTTATTCGTTATTTATCAAAAATTTCTATTTTTGACGATGAAGTCCATTTCTTGATACTAAGTATTATATTAGTCAATCAGTCAATCAATTAGTCAATTATTTAATTAGTTTTTTTATTAATTGTATACTTACGTAAATCAGTTGTTTGCGTACTATGTTATTATCAACAATTAACATTAATTGTTTCCTGTGTTATAATTAGTTTATCGATTTTTGGCAGTTTTACATAAATTAAAATAATACATTGTTGTGCAACTAATCCCGCCAATAAAATTTTTTCTGGAAGCAATTTTTACAAAGGAATTATATAAAATATGCACGCAATTGTTACTATGAAAATTATTATTTAAACAGTGGTTAAACAATAATTTATTTTTGCGAAACAGTAGAAAAAAGTTTATTTGTGATAATCTGCAGATGCAGATGCACATATGCCAAGCAGATGCTCAAGAAAGGGTCACTGTACATTTTTTAGTACATCTTCCGAATTGAAGGTATCAAAGTTTTATGTTTATAACATGTTGTGTGTTTTGTTCAGCCCCATGCATTACCACCACTTTTCTGTTTTCTTACGATCTGGAGGGGAATTGTCGGTCAAACTAATCCAACAGATAGCGTCACTAACAGTAGGTCTGTCTTTTTAATTGAATTGCATCAAGAAATAGCAAAAATAATTAAAAACTTGATGTTGTTTGCAAATAAAAAAAATATATATATATGAAAAAATAAGAGTAATTATTACTAATTATTTAAAAAAAGAAAAAAGTCATACAAATATGTAGCTTAATACCAATAAAATTTAATTTTAAGATAGATTTTTAAAGCAGTTCTAACTTTATATTTCTACGATTTATTTTGCTGACATTATTGATTTTATTATTTGTTCTAGTTACAAAAAAATTATTGTTGAAATTATTAACGTAGCTAATGAAAAAATTATTTAAAACATATACATGATCAGAAGAATTAATAAAAAATATTTCACTTATATCCAATATAAATATAATAATAATTAAAATATGTAAGACTACAACTGGAGCTGCAAAGTAAAGAATCTTTGTACCTTTAAAATCTTAACAATTTCAAGTTTTGAAGGAAATATTTTTAAACAGTAATATTAATTTGAATTAAAATGTTCTGAGGGAATAATTTGGTAAAAAGTCATTGACAACACTGACAAATGAGAAAACGGATATAATATTATTCAATATAATGTATATATTTAATTAACTTGAATACTATACATTTATGCAGTTCAATAATTTATTTCTTGCTTAATCTTGGAAGCTTTTTGCTCGCTGCATACAACCCCTAATAATTTTATTTAAACATTTAAATTTAAAGGAGATTTTGAATTAAATGGTTCATTATATTATTGCAAATCTCACTTCTAAATTAAAGAGATTATAAGCTATTAAACTCTATAAAAAAACGTACTGTACTCATGACGCACAATTGGAGGAAAGGCACTTTTGTCAGTCAAAAATGTTCAGAGCCTTCAATTTTTTGCGATTTTGAATTTTTTGTTTTAAATTAAAGATTATTAAATTCTATAGATCTTGACTTTACGAACTTTTGTCTTCTCTATTTTTTTGTTGATAATTTTTCCACTCAAAACATGGAAAAATTAAATTTTTTTTATAACAATTTTTTATGGTTTAATAACTGATCAAGAAAACTTTATATTGTCTTAAATAAATGTTTAGAAACTCATAAAATACAAATAATGTGCTTGTTAATCCATTTATTTGTTATAAACCAATTTTATGAACAAATTGACCAATAATCTTATTATCGGTAAAAAAAATGTTTGGCTAAAAATGCTTCACATTAATGTAGGAATGACATTTAATAACAATAATACTTGAAAAGTTTATAATAACCACTGTGATTTACAATTTGTGTGGCAAAATATTAGAATTTGAGATTTTTCAAATTATAATTTTCTTCAATGGCCAGAACGACTTTAGGTAATCCTTAAAATAATAAATATTTAATAATATTTGACAAAATATAACAATTTAAATTTTTGTAAACAAATTAGATAAAGAAGTTCAAAATTTTGGTCCTGTCGCATAGAAATTTTTTTCTGCACTGAAAATGTTTTAAACTGTTGGACGAATGACTGCTAGCCACAAAAATATTTGAGAAGTTAACAATAACCATTGTTATAAATAATTCTTGTGATAAAATATTCAAAGGTAAGGTTTTATCAAAATTTTTATTTTCTTTAGTTGCTACAATGGCTCCGGATATTCCTAAAAAATGTATCTTTGATAAGATTTAGTAGAATATAAAAACTTACATGTTTAAAAACAATTTACATAAACAATTTCTAAATGTTGGCAGTTTCACTTGGAAAAAGTCGGGGTTTCAATCTTAATAGATTGAAAATGAATCAGAACACTGCATGCTAAGATTCACTAAATACAAAATCTTTTGACAATAACCCACCGACTTTGCCATCAAAGAAAATTTAAAATTGATAAAACCTTAAGTTTGAATATATTGTCACAAGAATTGTTAATAACAGTGGTTATTGTTAAATTTTCTAATATGTTGGTGACTAGCAGTCATTCGTCCAATAACTTAAAACATTTCCAGTGCAAACAAAAAATTTCCATGCTCAAGGGCCAAAATTTCCAATCTGTTTATCTAATTTGTTTAGAAAAATTTAAATTGTTACATTTTATCTAATATTATTAAATATTTATTATTTTAAGGAATACCTGAAGTCGTTCTGGCCATTGAAGGAAATTATAATTTCAAAAATCTCAAATTCTAATATTTTGCCAAAATAATTGTTTATCACAGTGGTTATTATTAACTCTTAAATTATTTTTGTTATTAAATGTCATTCGTATAATAATGTGAAGCATTTTTAGCAAAAACAAAAATTTGTTTACGGATAATAAGACTATTTGTATATATGATGTTCGGTTCAATTAAAATAAATATATTATATTAAACAATATTAAATCTATTTTCTCATTTATCATACTTGTCATTGACTTTTTATAAATAATTCCCTCCAAACATTTTAATTAAAATTACCATTACTTTTTAAAAATATTTCTTTCAAAACTCGAAATTGTTGAGATTTTAAAGGTACAAAGATTCTTCACTCTGCAACTGAAGTTGTAGTTTTACATATTTTAATTATTATTATTATATTTATATTGGATATAAGTGATATATTTTTTATTACTTCTTCTAATCATGTATATGTTTCAAATAATTTTCTCACTGAGGAATTAAATATTGTTAATTCTTTCATTAGATCCGTTAATAAGATTAACAATAAATAATTTTTTTAACTAGATTAAATAATATCAAATAATTAATATCAGTAAAATAAATCATAGACATATAAAGTTCGAACTGCTTTCAAAATGTATTTTAAAATTAAATTTTATTCATATTATACTACATATTTTTATGACTTTTTATATTTTTAAATAATTAGTAATAGTTACTCTTCTTTTTCATATATATATATTTTGTTTATTTGCAAACAGCATTAAGTTTTTAATTATTTTTGCTTTTTCTTAATGCAATTCAATGAAAAAGTCAGACCTACTTTTTGTGGCGCCATCTGTTGGATTAGTTTTACCGACATTTCCCCTCCGGATCGTAAGAAAACTATTACTACATACACATACACGGTCGAGGCAGGGGGCTGGTTTTGTTTGACGAGTAAAACCCCATCAACGTTAGAAGATTTTTGCTTAGATTTACGTACAATTTTATGTATTAAAACTTTTTCTTTACCCCTGAAGAATAAGTCATAAGCGGTAAACTTCGGGTGGCCATAATGTAATTGTGTCTACTTCAATTAAAATTCATAATTTTTTTCGTAAAAAACTAGCAGATTTTAAAGTACAGATAGAAATTACAGAATTGGTTTTTAGCATATTTTTTGAAAAAAATGTTCTTCTTTAAAAAGTCATAATTCGGTGGCTATTATAGATAGCAGGTTCTTTTTTCAACTTTCTCAGAGTTTTCTCTAGTTTAATACTTCTGTCAAGCGTTTTGCTTCTCAATTCAGGAAATTAGGTTTATAATTATTTCTAGATATAAAACCAAACATTCTGAGAGTGATTGCAAAACAAATTTTGTAAATAAAAGTTAAGAAGTCATGAAATCTAAATTTTACAGTATGAAAAATTAGAACATTGAACAGTAATTACATAAGTGCTTGAATAACAAAACAATACTTTAGAATTTCAATAATGGAATGGGAAAAAATCATAATATTTTACCGAAGGCAATTCGTCAAAATATTGATCAATTCTTTAGTGATTTTATTTAATAATTAATAAGTGAAGTTTTTTTGTAAATTGTTTTCGATATGCAGTGATATACGTGACGCTTGTCAAGTACGCACTTTGACGTTTTCTCGAATTTTGCTGTGTACAGAAGCATTAAAGGGAATATGTTTAAAATAAATAAAGTAAGGTAAAATAAGGCAAATGCGTAAATAATTTTTCATTTTTGGAGAAATCCATTGTAATACAAATGTAATACAAGTAATACTTGTAATAATCACATTACGTTTGTGAAGGTGACGCAGTCTGATCTTAGTATGACGTGTATCACACATATTATGAGAAGTTTCATAATATTGCCTTCTTACTGTGCCATTAAAGCTAAAAATGTTACACCATCATGTTCTGTTATTAAACTTCTTTATTTGTTACGTTTTATATTTCTATAAACTTTTTTAAATTAATATATACAACCAAATCGAATTAGTATTCATAAGGAAAATCCTTATTTGTGCCCACTACTTTGAGTCTATTTTATTCATAATTTGTATAATAGCGTTTCGGGATCGGATCGATTTGATCATTAGTTTGATTTTTGTTTAATTTCGCAGAATTCAGTCTTTAGTTGTGAAAAGCGCCTCCGGGCCATCTTTGTTAACTATCGTTTTCAGGAATATAGTTAACTTAAACGCAATACCAGTCAATGCCTTCTTCACGTCTAAAGTCTATAATTAACATCCCAAAGTTTTTTCATTACTTTTATACGAATTAACTGGCATTGCGTTCAATGTGACTACATTTCTAAAAACTATATTTTAAATAGATTTCCTGGATGCCCTTTTCTCAAATTAATCTTTTGGTTTAAAAATATATGGTTTTAGTTGAAAATTGAACTTTTTGATTGAGAATTTTTTAATTTTGTTAAAAATTCGTCTTTCTTCGCAGAACATTAATCTTTTTGTTTAAAATATTATCTTTTTTAGTTGCAAAAACAACTTCTTGGTTTCGAATTCTTGAATTTTATAAAAAATTCGTTGCTTTTTGTAGTAAATTAAGCTTTTTGTTAAAATATTCATCTTTTTTAGTTTACAATTTAACAACCAGGTTTTAATGTTAAACTACTTTCATGAAAATTTAAAAAATTCTTGCTTTCATAAAAATTCAACTTTTTTGTTGAGAAGTCTTGAATTTTGTTATAAATTCGTTTTCTTCGGTGGAAAATTAATATTCTTGTTTAAAAATTCATCTCTTTTAGTTAAAGGTCAACTTTTTGGTTCAGAATTCTTAAATTTTGTTAAAAATTTTCTTTCGGTAGTAAATTAATCTTTTTATTTAAAAATTCATCTTTTGGTTAAAAAATTAACAACTAGGTTTTACAGACAAAAATCTTTCTTAAAATTGTACTTTTTGGTTCACGATTCAAATTTTAGTTAAATGAATCACTTTTGGGCTGAGAGTTGTTGTATTTTGATTAAAGATTCGTTTTTTTCGGTAGAAAATTAATATTCTAGTTCAAAAATTCATCTTTTTTAGTTGAAAATTCAATTATTTGGTTGAGAATTCTTGATTTTGTTAAAAGTTTGTTTTTTTTTTGGTAGAAAATTAATTTTTCTGTTAAGAAAATTATTTTTTTGGTTAAAAAATGAACCACTAGGTTTTATAGATGAACCACTTTTTATTAAATTGCACTTTTTCGTTCACGATTCAAATTTTAGTTAAAAATTAATCTCTTTAGTTGAAAATTGAACTGTTTTGTTGAAAATTCGTTTCTTAATAGTTTGATAAACATTCGTTTTTTTTGTTGTTGAAAATTCTAGTTTAGTTAAATATTCAACTTTTGCGCTGAGAGTTGTTGTATTTTGATTAAAAATCTGTTTTTTTTTCGGCAGAAAATTATTGTTCTTGTTCAAAAATTCATCTTTGGCAGTTGAAAATTGAACTCTTTGGTAGAGAATTCTTGATTTTGTTAAAAATTCGTGTTTTTTTCGATAAAAAATTAATTTTCCTGTTTAAAAAATCATCTTTTTTTAATTCAAACTTCATCTTTTTTTAGATGAAACTTCAACTTTTTGGTTGAGAAATTTTGAATTTTTCGAAAAATTCGTTATTTTCTTTGTAATAAATTAATCTTTCTGTTTAAAAACTCATCTTTTTCAGTTCAAGATTCAACAGCTAGGTTTTCAAGTTGAACTACCCTCTTAAAAATTAAAAAACTGTTCTTACTTTCTTAAAAATTAAATTTTTTGGTTGAGAAGTCTTGAATTTGTTATAAATTCGTTTGTTTTGTTCGGTAAAATATTAATATTTTTGTTTAAAAATTCATCTCCTTTAGTTAAAATTACAACTTTTTGGTTTCGAATTCTTGAATTTTGTAAAAAGTTTTCATTCGATAGTAAATTCATATTTTTTGTTTAAAAATTCATGTTTTGGTTAAAAAATTAACAACTAGGTTTTACAGATGAATCTCTTTCTTAAAATTGCATTTCTTGGTTGACGATTCAAATTTAAGTTAAAAATTAACCTCTTAAGTTGGAAATTGAACTGTTTTATTGAAAATTCCTTTCTTTTAGTTTGATAAACATTCGTTTTTTAAAATTTTTTAAAAATTTAAATTGTATTTTTTGGTTCAAGATTCAAATTTTAGTCAAATGAATCACTTTTGGGCTGAGAGTTGTTGTATTTTGGTTAAAGATTAGTTGTTTTCGGTCTAAAATTAATGTTCTTGTTCAAAAATTCATCTTTTTTAGTTGAAAATTCAATTTTCTGTTTGAGAGTTCTGGAATTTTGTTAAAAATTCGTTTTTTTCAGTAGAAAATTAATATTCTTGTTTAAAAATTAATCTTTCTGTTTACAAATTCATCTTTCTGGTTAAAAAATTAACAACGAGGTTTTGAAATTGAACTTCTTTCTTAAATATGCATTTTTTGGATAACCATTCTAAATTTTAGTTGAAAATTATTTTCTGTGGTTGGAAATTGAACTGTGTCGTTTAAAATTCTTTTCTTTTTGGTTTAAAAATTACTTTTTAATTGAAAATTGACCTATTCCATTATTATTCAGAAAACGTTATTTTAAGTAAATAATCAACATTTCGTTAAAATGAAACTAATTTGTTAAAAATATGTTTTTTGTTGTTGTTGCAAATATACTCTAGTTTGGTTGAAAATTCAATTTTTGTTATGAGAGTTCTTGTATTTTGTTGGAATTTCGTCTTTTTTGGTATACAATTTACTTAACTATTTCATTTTTAAGTATTTCATTTTTGGTTAAAAAATAACCTTTCTTGCATATCACCGTTCACATAAATCCCCACTACCTTCCATTTCTCTCCTCCCATCATAGCCTCTTCTACTATTACTCCTTCTTTTTGTTCATTCCTGTCCTTT
>NC_046658.1:120083908-120087172 GCF_010883055.1 Belonocnema kinseyi
TGAGTGATAAATAATTAAAATTGTATTGTGTACAATTCTACACATTGATTAAGGCAACGGAGTACTATATATTACTCGTACAAGAAAAGAAGTGTCACAATCTCCGAAGTCAGCATTTTTTGATTTGCAAAGCGATTATCTTTCCTAAAATAAGAATGAAATTTAATATAGAGTTTTACTTCCGCTGAAAGATTCAAATGAGATTAAATTCACTTTCAGGGATTGAATTTTGAACACAGAAAATATTTATCAGAAAACATAATCGAGTTATAAATCAATTAACCAAATAATTCGAATATAAAGACTAGTTCGTAATTTGAAAATAAATATTTCACTTGTATAATTTCCAAAAATATATGTTTCTAATAGTTTATTTAGTACTTTTAACAAAAAGATAAGAGAAAAAATAGTGTAATGTCTAATTTACGATGAAAAAACAGCTTGATTCAAAACAGTTTTTTAAATCCGCGTTGACCTTGCGGCTGTTATGTAACAGTAGCCACTCAGAAAATAATAACTTCCAGCGAATTTCAATGGACAAAGTTTATTTAAATTTTAAAAAGTTTATTGACTTTTTTTTTCTTCAAATATGTACAGCTCAATATTACATCAGTGAAAGTTTCTCGAATTATAACTATAAATCTCTTCAGTTAATAATCAATAGGGACGTCTCAGAAATTTTTTAAATACAATTTTTAAATTAATATAATAAATATTAACATGAAGAACTTTCTTATTCTAATTCTCACAAAGTTTCAATTTAAGTATTTAGCAGATGAAAATGTCTTAGATTTAAAAGCGTTCCAAATCAAAAGATTAAACTACAGTGAAACTCTTCTATAGTGCCGATTTTGGGACTGACGGTGGGTGGGAACTAGCTCATTAGAGCCCGCCCCGCTTTTGTTTGTTCACGCTTGATTGCTTGCCTGAGTGACAACGGAGACCCTGCGGCCCCCGCGCAGCTCCTGTCATACCTACTAGCCGCGCGGCATCAATTATCGGAAGGGCTATAGAAGGGGGAGCTATTGAAGAGTTTCACCGTATTTAAATACATTAGAGTGTATCGATAAAAAAGTTATGAGGATAAAAACTTTCTTTGGGGTATCCAAAACGCTCCCCTATAATTTTATTTGAACAAAATAATTTCTTCTCTGCATCGTTTAAGCCTGCCTAACGAACTTGAAATTTTAAAAATTTGTTGAAAATCTAATTTTTCGCTATTTTCTGAGTTATCAGTTTTTCGGAATGTGCTATATATAATGAAAAATGTATTTTTAATATACATGAACAATAATATATGAAGAAGGTTAACAATTAAATAATGTTTATTGATTTTCAATTACATTGAAATGTTTAAAAATGAAATATTGCTTTTTATTTCACGCTGAAAAAATTATCGGTGTCGGAATTGAGTAAAACTTTTTTCTACTGTCCCGATTTTTTTAAACTTCAAACGTAATAGTGCGGAAAAGCTGCTTTGTAGGAAGACAAATCGGGGTCAAACCAAAATTTTGCAATTGGTGAGTATCTTCAAGGCGCGCATGAGTTTCAGATTTTTAATTTTTGTCCAATTTTTTTAACAATTATCTATGGGGCAAAAAATTATGGCAAATTTTTTATCATGTCGATTTTTTTGAGTAAAAAAATATATAATATAATCAACTGAAAATAAAAATGGGTAATTTTAGAATTATTTAACACAATGCGATAAATTTATTTGAATAAAAGCAAAGAAGCAGACTAGTATTCTTTTAATATACAAAAACAATTATCTTATGATCTAGAAGGTGCCACAATCGTTCAAAAATGGTAAAAACTCTGATTTTGTCCTGATTTTCATATGATAAAATTTTCAATTGACTAAATCCAAAGAAAGTGTTTTATGGTGCATTTCGAAATAATCCTAACTGCAAAACAAACAACTTTTTCCAGTTTATAATTTTATATTATTTTTCAGTTGCAAAAACTCAACAACTGAACAATTGAAATTTTGAAAATCATTTTTGACCTGAAGATATTGATCGATTAAAAAACATTTTTTGACCTTGATTCGTCTTCCCAAAAGGCAATTTTTCCGCACTATTACGTTTTGCATTTTCAAAAATCGGGGTTTTCAAACCATCCTGCATTATAGTGAGAAACCCTTTAAAAATAAATTTAATACATTTTTATTAAATTTCAAGTATTCTTAGACAATATAATTTTTTTGTAAATAACGAAAAATTCAGAAGTTTTTTTTTCTGAGTATAGATTAAATTCTAAATACATTTAGGTTCAAAATAATTTCAACCGAAAGCTTGTATAACATATTAGACTTTTTGAGTAAAAATCTTTTAAAGATATAAGCGTTTTAATGTAGGATAAAAAGTAGCATTCGACCAAAATGAAATTAACCGCAATTTGCAAAAAAATGGAAAGACCTTTATTACAATACCCAAAAATATTTATATTTTTATATAATATATTAATATTATATATTAATATTTATATTTTATCGTACTTAGAAAATATGTTAAATAGGGTCATTCGTCTTCAGACCTAAAACGGTCCTATACACAATTTTTTTTAATAAGATAAAATTTATAGCAGTATTTTGTCAACAAAAGTAAGAAACTGAGGAGGTGGTGCATACAAAATTCCAAATCAGAACTTTTTCTCAGTACCCTTACATTTGTTTTGGGCAGTGCATGCATGTGAAATGGAATGTCCCAATAAATGAAAATATAACATATCCAGAGAAAGATATGTTTCAGAAATGTTTGCTTTAACGTATTTTGCTTAATTAAAGTGAAAAACTTTTCAAAAAAGTATAAATGTATTTGTTTTGGAATTATGCAACTTGTTTTTTTTATAATTAAAGGAATTATATTTTTAATACTACTTGGTATATTTAAAAACAAATATTATGCAAGTGAAGGTCTGGCCAAAATTTGAGAGATACTCATTTAAAGCTTATTATTTTTAACCATGAAAATTATTTCTTTAAATCAGATGAAGAGGTTTTTTAAAGTGGTGAAATTTGAGGTGAGTGGATTGTGGAAGTGTGTGGAAGGGTGTGGAGGTGAGAGATCTAATTGTGGGATTGTGAGATTGTAAAGGGAAGGTAGATATTTTGGAGGATTGAGAAAGATTTGTGTGGAACTTTATTTGGAGATTTGTGAAAGGGTGGGAAGACTGTGTTGACGGATTGGTAGTAGCAGGGTTGGGTAGCGACAAAGAAAGGCGTGACAGGTAACAGACAGCAGCGATAGAGGCAGGGAAGAT
>NC_046658.1:120087272-120092447 GCF_010883055.1 Belonocnema kinseyi
TGACGCTTTCACTTGCGCCCTCGATAGATTGCCACTCTAGGGCCTCGATAGAAAATAGGAAATCTAGACAGGGCCTCTTAAGAACCAAGTTATAATTTCTACCCGGGTTAATAAAAACCAACCCAAGTCATTTTATAAACAAAGTTTATAAATTATAGTTTGGTAACCATATGTTAAAAACATAATTATTTTCTAATATTAAAATATCTTTACATTCCATATTTCGTATTTCGTCAATAATGTTTAATAAGATTCACAAATAGTACTATTCACATATATGGAAACTTTTATTTTCTTAATTGATGGTAAAATGTAATAATTTGAAAAAAATAATTTGAGACGCATTGAGTTTGAATTTTTCAATAGTTTAAAGCAATATTAAATAAAAAATAATTTAATTTTGAACGCCTAGTTCTTGCATGGTTTTATTTTTAAATAATTATTAATTCATCTTTTTACTGATTAATTTGGAAAAGGGCTTGAAAAATTAGAAAGGTAATTTTGAAATACGCAGTTTTAAATTCTTTTTCAGAATTTTTCATTTATGCAGACTTTCAGTTGGAAATAGTTCAAATAGAGTAAGTCAATTTTAATTATGTAGCAATAATTACAAACTAGTCATTGAATATTTCGTTCTGAGATCTTCGATTTTGATACAGTGCCACAAATTAAAAATTTTTTTTTCAGTTTTGTAGATTATTTTATGATCAAAATTCTCAATTTTGAAGATATCTTATTAAAAAATATTCTCCCTTGAGGAATACTTCTTAAAGAAATATCTAGTAGAACACTGGGGAAAATATAGTGGAATCTGCAAATGTTTATTTATCACTAGTTATATAATGTTATGTGTTTTTTGTCTGGCTTTAAGTAAAAATTATTCTTTTTATTCAACCTTTGTTATTGACGGCTTATTTTGTTCGTCAGACGATTCTCTAAATATTTTATGAGTGGTTCGTATAGAAACAGAAATTCATTTCATACCAAAAATTGTTATTTAGACAATTCTAATGTATTAGATACTTACTATCTGATTTCCTTTTTTAAATAAAATTCAATTACAATTTTTACATAAAGCGAAAGAAAACACGAAACATCAAACAACTATTATTATATAAATAATTACAGATTCAACTACTGTTTTCTGAAGTTCAATGAAATTTCTTCTTTAGAATAATTTGTTCTGTTTAACAATTTGGGTAAGTTTCTCAATGTTATAAACAATTTTAAGGATCGTTTAATTTTTACGTTAGGTGTAACTTTAGTATATCCTTAAACGCTGCTCTTTTCTGTGTACAATTTTTAAAGTTTCATTTTTAACCTTTAAAATTTGCATTGCCCTATATATAAAACTCTTCATTTCGAGAAAAAAAATCTTTCCGTTTTAAAAGCTCGAAAATTATAGAATATGAAAGACTGTAAATTTGATACTGTGCCCTTTTTCGGTAGTTAGAGTTTAAACAATTTTAATTTAAGTATTCTACATTTGAAAATTGTCCACTTTTCAGTTGTAAAATTTATAAAATTCTAGTTTTTGATGCTTCGTACTGAAATTATTCATAAAGGTTAAATTATGCATAAAGCTTCTTCTTTATACCAAGTATTTTGAGTCATACGATAAATGAAAAATTTATGAACTGAGAAAATAAAAGAAACTAAGTGATACGTCGATTTTTTTTTTTGAAAATATATATTAGTTTCTAATTACTAAATTGGTTTTTTTTGTACAACTTCGAAAATTAAAAATTGATCCCAAAGAATCTTATATATTATTAATTAAAAATGATTTCATTTTACACTTATGTCTTTCCAAACTTTAAATAATTAAACAAGTGTTCAAAAAAACGAAAACGTACTAACTGATAAGTAAAAGTACATGAATTTATTTAACAATAAAAAGGAATTATTGTAAAACTTGTAAATAGGCCACGTCACAAGTTATGGCTTAAAATGGAAATAATTAGTGAAAAGTAAAAAAAGTTCAAACAAAAAATGCAATCTCGCCACGTTTTTAACTTTATAGCAACAATAAGATTATAATATTTTTAAAGCTGTAAATAAGCTACGTCACTAGTTAACGCTACAAAACCGAAAAAATAAGCTTATGATTTTTGAACTTTTCACATTAATGAAATGCTGAAATACTACTATTTCCTTATAGTCAAACGCTCAATTACTAATTCAATTAATAAAATGTGCACTAATTCAGATGCAGATAGTATATTTTCTTAACACGACAGAAATGATGTATATTTCTAAATAATTCCGAATATTTAATGAAATGCTTTTGTTAAACTTATAGTTTTAAAATATATGTCAAAAAACAAATTTTATCTTTGTGTACATTGGCTTATGTTTAAAAAACAAACAGGCTTCATATCGCTCACCATCATCTGCGTACACAAGAAATGTGAGTAATTTTACACTTATTATTTATTTCATAAGTACGTTACGACTTTCATTTAGATAATAAAAATAGAAGACATCTTAGATGTCCATATCAAGTAAATACACCACATAAGAAATATTTGTAAAACCATCGCGTTATTCGTATTGTAAACATTTTTCATATTCATATGATGTAACCATTTTTAAAGTGAAAAAATATCCTTGGTAAATCTTTTACTAAAAATAATATTTGACGTCTACTTTCTAAATAACGGTAACCATTATTGTAGTCCAGTTACTATTTTTTTAGTTACTTCTCATTTAAAAGTTTTTAGGTTACATATGGAAAGTTTTCTTAAGGTTCCAACTCAATTTTGTCCCTTTAAGTGACATATCACCTATTTTTTTTCTCTGCACGTATCAACTTTTCAATTATTATGTCGCCTCTGTATAAAACACTGTAAGAAATTGAAAATAAAAAAAAATGTTTTCAAGATATAGAGAATAATGATAAAGTTCCTAAGCTTACTTTGGGAGAGGGGGGGGGGGCTTTAATAATTTTTGAAAAATCAGTCACTCTTCGGAGAGTGTTGAAAGAATCCTCGAACTTCAAATCAATTAAATCTATTATTCGAGTATTTAATCATTCATACTTGCGGAGCAAAAAAAAGGCATTTTAGTTTTGAGATACACACAAAACTGGTGTGTTAATATTTTTTCACATAGATTTAGAGTTTTTAATCACTTCAAATTTTTTATTACAAATCGCGGGTTTCTATTAACGTGGAAAACCTTGATATGTCATGGAGTTTTGTTGTTCTTAATTTTTTTGAAATATATTTTTAAAAATCTGCCCGTCACGCGGGCACATTCTCATCGCGCGCTATGCGCGCGGCTCGCTTCGCTCGCAAGTTTGAACGCGCCTAAGGCGCTCGACGGTTGAATCTCGCGCTTCGCGCTCAATAATAGGTTACCTTGCACTTCGCGCTCGAACAAAATTACAGCTCGCGCTTCGCCCCCGGATATTTGTTCTTTGCATTTCGAATGCTTGAAAAAAAACTTTATCAAAAAGATCTCTTTTTAGATGGCAGTATTTATATGCGTCTTCATATTCTGAATTGCCTACTTAATTAAGTATAGTCAAAGATTAAGTTTCTCAAAGCTCTGTAGGCTTTGAAGTACACATTCTCATCGTGACACTCGCGCTGCGCGCTCGATTTCCGATAGACATTTGTAAACAGGTTTTGTTAGATTTTTTTCTCGTAACTTTCGTCGTTCTTCCACACATTTTTTTTTATTTTATTTTTTTTTTCAACGTTATTTTTCACGAATAAAACGAAAATTACGCGTCCTATCAAGAAGTGATTCTTAACGAAATTGTTGTTTTTTTTTGGGATAACCATTTTTGTTAATTCATCTTTCTTCGTATCCTACATGGTTTGTCCACAAAATGGAATTTTTTATTTTCCATTATTTTTTGTGCAATCAAAATTTGAATTTTCGATTTTTGAAGAAAATCCAAAAATTGGTTATGATAATCTTGTAGGGCTTTCAAAAATAAATGTTTTTCTTCTCTTGACTTTTTTTTATATCGTGCGTTGTTCGGCTTCAAATTTTGATTTTCGTTTAATTAAAAAAAATTTGAAAACGCTATAACTCTGAAAATTTTCTTTTTATCGAAAAAAGTTAAAGGATAAAATGTTTGTTGTTTTTAATACTTTAAATATCCGTACATAGAATTTTCAAATTCAGAAATAAGTGGTGTTAAAAATTTTCAAAATGCGCTCACTTTTTGAATTTTTCTCAAAAATGGCTGGTTTACGAACTCGTTCTTTCTTTTAGGACCTAAAAAAAGTGTGTCAAAGATGAATTTGATTCCTTCATTTTTTTTAGAGTTATTGTGTGTACGGACGGACGGCCGGACGGACAGACAGACGCCATCCTGAAAATATGATTTTCGGATTCAGCGGGTCTCGAAACGTGATGATCCATTGAAAAAGTGTGATGTCAAATTTCCGACAATTCTAATACTTTCTCAATCATAAATAATGAGAATGTAAAAATGATAATAATATCAAATTAAATAACGCTGCTTTTCATTTGTGAAAGTATTGTCATAGTACTGGATTTATACATAATACTTTTCAGGATTTTCAGTAATATCAGAAAATACATTTGATTGAAAATATTATTGCGTTAAATATGCATTGAATTTTGAATGCTCATAATATAAAAAATAAATCTGTTTTAACTATTCATTACATTAAATTACTTAAACTACAATGCAAAAATTGATTAATTTTGTTTTTAATATTATTAATTTCTTGACTTATTGGTTAACGATTATATGTGCATATTTATAATTATCCCATAATTATAAAGTTTTTAAAAGCTTATACCATTGAAAAATTTCTTTGCCTTCTATAAAGTTACTTTTATTTTAATTTATATATATATATATATATATATATAAAATACCGTTTCTAAATACAGGGAAACCCTTCAATAGCCCTCCCTTCTACAGCCCTTCCGAGAATTAACGCCACGCTGCGGGTAGATGTAACAGGAGCTGCGCGAAGTGCATGGTTTGCGTTTGACACTCAGGCGAGCACTCAGGCACGAACAAACAAAAGCTCAGCGGGCTATAATGAGTTAGTTCCGCCCCACCGTCAAACCTAAAATCGTCGCTATAGAAGAGTTTCACTGTAGTTAGATTATTATAAATTTATCATTTTTAGCAGAATTTTAACCAAATATTCAGGGGTCTCTCAAATTCATTTCTCAACA
>NC_046658.1:120092547-120097310 GCF_010883055.1 Belonocnema kinseyi
AAGTTTTCGCCAACATATGCTACACAAATTTGATGTTACATATTTCCATGCACGTTAACATCTGCTTCAAATATTTCACTTCATATGTGTTTCCTTCCTTGTCTGTACGAAATATTTCTTCACACACAATATTACCAAAATTGAAGACCGAAGCTGTTCTCACGCTCCGAACTTTAAATGTTATCAAGATACTCTGTGTCAAAGATTCTTTGTAGGCATTTTTTATGTGCAGATGTAAAGGCCACTTCACTTCGAACCAAAAACTTGGGGGTTCGTTAAAAAGATTCTTTAATCAAAAATCTTATATTGGTTTGTGCAGATGCAGGTCCACAACCATCAAATGAGGATGAGAATGAACAAATCGATTTGCGCCGAAATAGGCTTAATTCGCTCCAGATAAGAGATCGACAGTCAGGTGCCGTGCGCCCAGTTGATCCCCGCGAACTAGCCAATCTAAGGCGGGCTAGGGTCCCAATGCCAGGTGCAGATTCGAATAGTGATTTTCAGCTTCTCATCTTCTTTTTTCAAAACCTACCTTCCTCTGAATAAGCCCCTGGGGTCTTTCTTAAATTATTACTAGAATCACAATTTAGTCCTTGTTTAAGAATTATGAGCGTTTGAAAGTCTCGGTTGCCACGGTAAAGGACCTGCCCCTAGTTACCACACTGCCGTCGCTTCAAATCTTTCCGTCGATATTTTTTATTTTACGTATTGTAAGTATGTCAAATAATAATTTTTAATGCACCGCTGGCCATTATTTTTTTTTCAAAAATTGTAAAATTATTAGGGCATAAATACCATGCAGAGACTTTTCGATTCATTTATTTGTATGATCGTAATTTATTATTTTTAACTTATTTGTAGGGGATAATCGTCTTCATGATATTTTAAACCTAACGTTTTCTGACAACGAGCGCATTTTATAAATGCAACCTATAATATCTATTTACCAATAATTGTACTAATTTGGAAAAAAATATTCTTTTAACCGGGGAATCATTACAAATTATTTTTTGACTTAAAGATTTGAACCAGCAACAGCGTGGTCCCCAGGGAGGACCTTTACCACTGCACCGTGATTTTCAAGCTCACATTATTCTTAAACAAGGGCCCACTTACAAAGAAGCCGGGGCACGTGTTTAATTATTTTTCACGTACTATCGATTGATGATTGTCTGATTAAAAATTCAATGTTGCAGAGTAGGCCTTCCCCTTTTAAGATACATTTTTTGAAACTAATTAATTAATTACTGACTTTTTTCACTTATGAAATTAGCTCGTCGACCGCCACCAGCAATTCCAAGAGATTCTAGGTTAATATACCGTCCAACTGAAGGTTATCGTCGTGTTGGAGTATTCATCAATGGAACAATTTACAGATATCCAATTATAAACGGTAATTTCAAAAATAAAAAATTAATCTAAAGTATTTATTAGAAAATTGTGCATCAATAATTTGAAGCTTCTCAAGAGAAGCCTGACCTCTAAATGACCTCTCCCTATAAAAACATCTAATTTTGAATCTGTGCCTGGCGTGCTTTATAAAATAGTTCTCACTCGAAGTAAGGTGCTCATACAGACACATGATAATATTAACTAACCTTGCTCAATTTTTGAGTCTTCATAGAGGAAGCTTTGTAATGGTAACATTTTCGAAAATATTTTGATTTATTAAATTAAACGGTCCTTAATTTAAAAATGTCACACTTTTTTGTGAACACGACAACTTTAAAAGGGTTACAGAGAAATTGATAAAATGCGAAGGGCCTATTTTCACCACTAATATTGTAAAACTGACAGAAGGATTTCTAAAAAATATTGATTGCATTTTTTAGCACTTTATACTATTTGGAAAATCATTTTTGTATAGTAAAAATTTTTTCATTAACATAATTCAAACTTGATGCAAGAATATAAAAGATTTCTTGGTTCGAGACGAATCGATGGACCAATATTATTAATACATTTTATTGAAGACTAGGGAAGTTATGGTAATGCATAATATTATTTGAAAACACGGTTTCTTATAGAATATGTTTTCTCAATAATATAATTCGAAGTTGATGCATGAATAATTTAATAATAATATATAATATAATAATTCCTTTATAATTTTCCTACCTCTCTCTAACCTCTTTTTTATACAGTGGTACGATCAAGCTCTCTCTCCACCATCTTGGGAATCCTTCCCCCTCCATATTATTTTCATCACCCCCTTCAGCCTCTCCTTTACCTCTAGTAAGCTAAACAGCCACGCTTCATTATCTACCCTATCCAGCCCTGCTGCCTTAGACCAATTCAATTGCCTTATCTGCTTAACTATCTCCTCGTCATTCAGTTCCTGTCCATCTACCTTCCTCGTTCTTCTAATCCTCTTATCACACTTCCGTGTATCTGAGCCCTAAAATGAATCTTTAAAAAATGTCCTCCATTCCTCATCCCTAACTTTTCACTTATCCCTATGCTACGTTTCCTAAACCTATTAATTATCTTCCACACATTCCCTTCTGTCTTAACACTTCTCGACTCCTCTTCTATATCTTTCTTTTTCCTGCTCCTGATACTTCTTTATCGACTCCCTCGCCCATGGCACCCTCTCACCTAACGACCCTTCTTCCCTACCCTGCCTTTAGTCACCCTCCTCCTTTAGCCACAAACTTGATGGCTGATGATCTAATTACACCCTCCCTCCACTGCGAATTTCTCTGTCTCCTCCCACCTTTGCATATTCATGATCACATAATCACCGATACTCCCATTTTACACACATACTTTTATTCTCTCTCTTCGACCCCTCTTACCATCCCATTCGTCACCGCCCAGACTCTACACTCAATCCAGTCTCTTAGAATCTCCCCCTCTTTATGTATTATCTTATGCTTCGATTTTCTTTCAAAGCTCCCACCCTCCCGGTACAGGCCCCTTTCCTCACATTGTTCGCATTAAAGTCCCCACCCAGTACCACCATACTCTCCTTTATCTCTTCTAGTAAGTATTCCAGCCTTCCTTTAATCCTTTCCATCCCATACTTATTTTACACATTCACAAACTTATACGTGACCCCTTCTATCTTTACTGCCCTTATTTAAACGCCCCCCTTACCCTATCCATTAACTTCTTCTTCTCATCCATCCCTAATCCCTGTTATAATTCCCCGACTAGCCTTTCCTTTCCTCTTTACTTTGACCGCCTTCTGTAGCCTCCGCATATAACCCCTTGGCAACTTTGGCTCTACTCATCCCATTCCTTTTTTTCTACCCACGTCTCTACCAGTCCTACGGCACCAAACTCCTGAATATACCTCCGGAAATACTCATCTTTCTTATTTACCGCTGCTACGTTCCATTACAGCTCCTTAAACAATCCTCCACCCTGCTTTACGCCCCCCCCCCCCTACTTCACATGAAACAAATTTTCCTGCACTTCCTTTAACACGTCCTTCTCCTCGACCCATACCCACATTTTTTTATATCATTTTACTTTCAGATACTCCACCTTCGCTGCTCTTCCTGCACTCCTCTCCCTGCTAGCCTTGTCGTTTAGCATTCTCTGCACATCCCTGTCCTTCCTCCTGAAATCTTGATCGATGAAAATCTTCTTATCCTTTATCCTATTTTTGTTTTAAATTACCCCCAACTTTTCTTCCCAGCTCTCAGGTTTCATAACCGCCACTTCATTCTCCTTTCTCCCCTCCAGTCTAACTTTCCTTACCTTGCCTTTAACCCACCCTGTGCTCTGTGGCAGCGCTTCCACCCCCTCCCTTTCTTTCCCACTCTTCATTCCTCGCATTACAATATTGTTTCACCTACCTGCCTTCTCTCTTCTCTCCATTTTCAACTCCTTTTCCCTTAGCCTTTTGCTATCCGCTCTCTCCCCCTTTTCATTCCTGCGCTCTTTCATTTCCTCTTCTATCATATTCTCCACCCTCTACCAAATATCTTTCTTCTCGGCCTCCTCCCTATCAACTGCTTCCATTTCCGATCCAGCCTCCACCTTTCAAACCTTTTTCCGTCCTTTCCTCTCACACTATAATCTCTTCTGCCATCTGCTTAATTTTATCCTCTTTTTCCTTCTTTACCGACTCCATCACCCTCCGCAATCCTTCTACTTTCTCCCTCTTTTCAAAGTTAAAATTAATTAATGACTATATTTTCTTCAATTTAGGGATTCTAGTGCCATATCAGGGTCGACCTGGTGATTACTAACATGTTGGACCTATCAAATTACGGTATTACAACGACCCACAGATCGGGTGGAAAGCTATATCTGACTCTGAGTCTGACGAGGAATAAGGTAAACTTCCTCGTCCAGCGGGTAATGGAAGAACTAAGAAAGCCTTTTTGAACAGACCACCCCATACCGTAAACATAGATTAAACAATCTGCATTAACTAAATGGCAAATCTTATTTCTAATTGCAATGAAATTAAATTATTTGCGTAGCATGTTAGATACTACTTGTAAGATAGATTCGGCACCTTAGAACATTGCGAATAATTCTGTATAGAACAGGGGGGGGGGGGGATTCAGTATTTTTGAAAAAATTAATTTGTTACAATACAATATTCAAATCATTCTAGTGGTTCAAACTCTCCTGGTTTTTCTTAATTGAAGGCTATTTTACAATACAAAATTAAAGAACATTGTTAAATTAATATGATAAATAAAAAGATTAAACATGTTCATAATTATTTTATGATAATTATATTATTAAAGTTTCACATTTCCCGAAAGAAGCCGCCCATATGCCACTTGGGAGGGGGG
>NC_046658.1:120097320-120098233 GCF_010883055.1 Belonocnema kinseyi
TATAGCCAAAGTCCACGTGGACTAGGGTGATCGAAAATTATTATTTGTTCAATCATTTTTCATGCATATCAACCTTAAATATGGTAGGACCCATAAAAAGTTAATAAATTATTTTTCAACAAAAAATAATATTTGGACATTTAGCAAGCCCCATCAAATTCAACACGTATTTTCCTTTAAAAATACGTGTTTGTGAATTTTATTTAAAATTGTCAATGTTTGGAGAATTGAATTGGGACTTAATATTTCTCTTTACAATTAGTCATTTATTATAAAATAATGAATAAGTTCTTAATTATCAAGCCCATAAACCGGTTTTATGGGGTCCTTAAAAAACTCCATAATCGAAAAATTGGGTTTGGCGAGTTTTTCGCGCTAATTAAGATTTGTTATCGTTTTTAAATACAAATTGCTTCTCGTACATACAATACTACTTGATACTGATAATCCCATGCCTACATAAATTATTTAAACACCTTAGCATAGGGTTTAGCAATTTTCTCTTAGAATAGAGTTGGAAAGTCGCGGTTTTTCCCGAATTTTTAAATTTCTCACATTTTAGAGTTTTGTGCCCTAATAAATGTATATTTGCAATACATAAATATTACTAAAATTCATAAGAACAATAATAAATAATGTAGATTGATAATAAATAATATAGAAATATTTTCATTCTATTTTTATTATAAATCAAAAATACGCATCCTATAAAAAAACAATTACGTCATTAAACATTTTATTGCACCTTGTATCGTTTATCCGTAAATTGAACTCGTTTGTTTTCAATGTTATTTATTAAAATTTAAACAGAAAATAAGCGTTCCAGCTTAAGGTTGTTTTAAGAAGTTTGTAGATATAAATATTATGCGAAAAATGTTGTTAGATAAAATGTTATTGTGTCATTTGTCGTTTT
>NC_046658.1:120098333-120105770 GCF_010883055.1 Belonocnema kinseyi
GTTATAACTATGTTATATTATAATAGTCTTTTTTAAATCTTGATCCGCATTTGAAAGAAATTTAGGAAATTGGTGATTTTGAAATTCATCTCGTTTGGATAAGAACTCAATTATTTGATTGAAAAATTAATTATTTTGTTGAAAATGAAACTATATTGTAAAAAAGTCTTCTTTTCTATCAAAAATTCAACTACTTTGTTAAAATTTTTATTTCTTTTATTTAAAGGTTCATCTCTTTCGTTGAAAATAAATTGTTGAAACTGACAATTAATCTATACCATTTTCGATTAAAAAATCATGTATTTGTTAACAATTCGTCTTTCTTTGTAGAAATTAAATTGCTTTATGGAATATTTATAATTGTTGATTAAAAATTACATTTTTCGGTTGAATTATCAACTGTAAATATTTTTTGGTTGCAAAGTCGTTTTGTTGTAAATGCAACTATATTGTTAAAAATTAAAATCATAATTTTTGGGTGGAAAATTCGATTATTCATTTAAAGTTGAACTACTTTGTAAAAAAATTAATTTTTTCTTATTAAGGATTCATAATTATAGTTGAAAATTCAACTATTTGCCTTTAAATTAGGTTAAAAATTCAGCTTTTTGTAGATAATACTCTTTTTGACTTTAAAATTTAAAAATTTATTAAAATTAAATTGACCTTTTTTAGTATTTAATCTTTTTGGTTAAAAATGTATCATTTTTGGTCAAAAATGCAATTATTTGGTTAAAATATGAACTGTAAATCTTCTTGCGTTTAAAAGTCGATTATTTCACTAAGAATTAAACTACTTTGTAAAAAAAATACGTTTTTTTAACAAGGTTTTATCATTATGGTTGAAAATTTAACTATTTGGTTGAAAGTTTAACTCTTTAATTGAAAACTCATATCTTTCGTTTAAGAAATTCAACTTTTTGTAGATAATTCTTCTTTTTGACATTAAAATTAAATAATTTCGTTGAAAATTCATGTATTTTGTTTAAAATTTGTCTTTTTTTGTAAACCATTAATTTTCTTGGTCGAAAATTCATCTGATTGGTTGACAATTCAACAACTTTGTTGAAAATAAATTTTTTCCCTTAAAAATTATTTATCTTTATCTGAAAATGTAACTATTATAGGATTGATTAAAAATGAATCGTATATATTGGTTAAGTTTGAAAATCGTTTTTTTATATAACATTAATCTTCTTGGTCAAAAATTCACCTTTTCCCTTGAAAATTTAACAATTTTATTGAAAATTTGTTTTTTTCCTTGTTCAATTCAATTTTTTTATCACAGCTTTTATCTGGAAATTGAACTATTCCATTCTTGGTTTAAACGCTACAATTTTAATTTAAAAAAAGATTCAGAATTAATTTAAAACTTGAAATTATTTCAAATAATTTGAAACACGATTTAGACTTTTGCAGATTAAAAAAAAAAGCTTTTTGAAAATTATACAGTATTTAAAAAGAATGACAACAATTGTTGTGATTGCTAAGAACATTGAAAATGATTTTTTATTTTGACAAATAAATTTTAAGTGATTATTTGAAAACATTTTAAAAATTAAAAAAAAAAGAATCCAGAAGAATTTAAGGAAATTTTTTTATTTTGCAGTTTTTTTGATATTAGGAAAAAAATCTAATTAACAAAATATATTAATTTTCAACCCAAAAGTTTACTTTTTAACAAATTAAATTAATTTTCTATCAAATAATTGGTGTTTTAACTAATACAATGTACAGGATAAAGTTTCAAACAAAAATTGAATAGTACAATTAACAGATAAAAACGATTAATTTTTAATCAATCATAGAATTGTTACCTTTTCAGATAAAAAAAATAATTTTTAATCGAAAAAATAAATTTGTAATAAAGTTGTTAAATTCTCAACCAATAACATGAATTTTCGACCAAGAAAATTAGTGATCAACAAAAAAGACAAATTTCAAACAAAATACATGAATTTTCAACCAAATTATTTCATTTTAAAGTCAATAAAACGAATTATTTACAAAAAGTTGATTTTTTTCAGCGAAAAATATGAGTTTGCAATCAGAGTGACTGTACAATTTTCAAAAAGCTTATTTTTTTTAAATCTGGAAAAGTCTAAATCGTGTTTCAAATTATTTGAAATAATTTCAAATTTTAAATTAATTCGGAATCTTTTTTTAAATTAAAATTGTAGCGTTTAAACTTAAATTTAGCTCATTACAAATTTAACAATTCAAGGCTTTCTATTTCGAACCATTCTGTTCAAATTTGTATAGTTTTTAACAGTTGTTCGTAATGGATTGTTTTAAATGAACTGTCAAATATGGCTGATAATTAACGAAATTTCCTTTTTTTTAATTAAAAAGTTTCAAATTGAATGGGTTAAAAACAAAATTTTTTATACTGAAATAATATTTTAAGTCATAATCGAAAACAAATAAATTAATTTTCTAACAAATAATTGGTGTTTTAACTAATACAAATTACAGGATAAAGTTTAACCAAAAATGAAATCGTTCAATTTCCAGATAAAAGCTGTGATAAAAAATTGAATTGAACAAGGGAAAAAAACGAATTTTCGATAAAATTGTTAAATTTTCAAGGGAACAGGTGAATTTTCGACCAAGAAGATTAATGTTCTATTAAAAAAACGATTTTCAAACTTAACCAATATATACGATTCATTTTTAATCAATCCTATAATAGTTACATTTTCAGATAAAGATAAATAATTTTTAACGGAAAAAATTTATTTTCAACAAAGTTGTTGAATTGTCAACCAATCAGATGAATTTTCGACCAAGAAAATTAATGTTCTACAAAAAAAGACAAAATTTAAACAAAATACATGAATTTTCAACGAAATTATTTAATTTTAAATTCAAAAAGACGAATTATCTACAAAAAGTTGAATTTCTGAAACGAGAAATATGAGTTTTCAATCAAAGAGTTACACTTTCAACGAAATAGTTAAATTTTCAACCATAATTATAAACCCTTGTAAAAAAAACGTATTTTTTTACAAAGTGTGAAATAATCGACTTTTAAACCCAAGAA
The DNA here is from genome assembly GCF_010883055.1 of Belonocnema kinseyi. NCBI lineage: Eukaryota > Metazoa > Arthropoda > Insecta > Hymenoptera > Cynipidae > Belonocnema > Belonocnema kinseyi. The sequence continues at coordinate 120,101,377 of NC_046658.1, forward strand.
GATTTACATTTCGTATTTTAACCAAACAATTGCATTTTTGTGCAAAAATGATACATTTTCAACCAAAAAGAGTATTATCTACAAAAAAGCTGAAATTTTAACCTAATTTAAAGGCAAATAGTTGAATTTTCAACTATAATTATGAATCTTTAATAAGAAAAAATTAATTTTTTTACTAAGTAGTTCAACTTTAAGTGCGTAATCGAATTTTTCACCCAAAAATTATAATTTTAATTTTTAACAATATAATTGCATTTACAACAAAACGACTTTGCAACCAAAAATATTTACAGTTGATAATTCAACCGAAAAATTTAATTTTTAATTAAAAAGTATAAATTTTCCACAAAGCAATTTAATTTCTACAAAGAAAGACGAATTGTTAACAAAATACATGATTTTTTAACCAAAAATGGTATAGATTAATTCTCAGTTTCAAAAATATATTTTCAACGAAAGAGATGTACCTTCAAATAAAAGAAATAAAAATTTCAACAAAGTAGTTGAACTTTTGATAGAAAAGAGGACTTTTTTACAAAATAGTTAGATTTTCAACATAATAATTGATTTTTCAATCACCACAATCACTAATTTCTTAAATATAACATAATTATTATATTTTATACTTGAAGTAACGTAACCTCAAAATACACGCATTAAAGAGCCGCGCGGAGTATACAAATCATGAGAATGGCCAGCCCAGCATCGATATCTGGAAATATTAAAATCCCAATCTCTTCATTTTATTTCAAAGCAGATAGAGATATAAATAGAACCGCCGAAGTGTTCCGACCGGCAATCGTGCACCTTCGAGTTTTCAAATTCAGAAGAGGAGAAATGGGTTGCGCGCGCAACCCAGGCATTTATATCGTCTCCTACCATATTCACACGGACATACACGTTTCATAGTATTGGACCACGTCTCGTTTCAGATCTGGGATCACTGCGTCCTCCCTCCCTGTCACAAATCTCAAACTAACCTAACCTTAACTTCCACACAAATCTGTTTTAATCCTCAAAAAGATGTGCATTCCTTTATCATTCTCACAATTCCTCAATCTATCTCGCACATCCAAACCCTTCTACACTCTTCCGCAATCCACCAATCTCAAGTTTCACCCCATATTGACTTAGATTTTTTTTATCGATTTGTAAGATTTTATAAATGCTATAATATAAAATTTTTCAATCTTGAAAAACACTAATCTAGAAAATTGAAAAAATGCTTGAACTTTGTTATACGTACAACGACGATGAAAACGATTGCTATAGGCATGGACGTAAAAATGCCTCCTCAATGAGAAGAGAATGTAGAAAAATGTATATTAATGATAATCGGAACACATTAGGACAATTTTAATAAATGAACGCATTTATTTCATATATTCATGTTAATTGGCACACCCAATCTATTTAGTCTTACAGATGCGCACATGCATCGTTTAAAAGAAAAGTTTTCTAATTGATTCGTCAACGAATTTACTTAAAACATAGTCAATATTTTTAATAATTGAGTTGAGTTACATAAACTTTTTTTTTAGTATTTTATCAGTGAAAGACTTAAATCTTACTGTTTTATGAGGTTCATAATTTTATGAATAAAATTTAACGTAGGAATTATTTTACATCGATTCCTGTTGAAAATTCCGAATTCATAAACTGTGTCGTTTCTAATAGTGAACAATTAAAACTTTGATAAACTGTCCCAGGCGGAAGTATTACATATAGTTTATATATAGTGTGAAGTTTTATATAGAATATTTATTTATTATATTAATATTAGAGTTTAAAAATCACAAAAATATATGAAAGAATGAAATGCTATGAATAGGCTATGAATGAAAGAAATTCTAATTATCTGGTTACGGTTTAAGAAATCTAATCAGGGATCCGGCCGGGTTCCAACCCGATAGCCCTGGTTTAAATCGGTCGCTTGTCGGGAAAAATGGTCGGGAACTGACGAAAAACGTCACGGTAAACTGATCGAATCCCGACTTCACTACCGGCCAGGATACGGTCAGGTAATACAGTATCATGTGAAGTTTCCAACTAATTACTGAAATAAGTTTGATTCTAATTGCGGGTCTCAATTTTATTTGCAAACTTCGAAGAGACGACCCAGCGTGGGTGCAATTTGCATTCTCGTTCCAGTGCGAAACTGAAAATTACTGAATGTCTTTGCAGACGCCAGAAGCAGTCTTAGCAGTAAGCGCTATACATGACGGTAACTTTGAAAGTTTAACGACTAAACATTGTCTGAAAATGGAGAAGTTTATAAAAAGTGTAAAATTTCTGCTGTCACTCATACCCAGTAAGGAACGGATCGTCGATTCGATGTCGAAAGGACGTCGTTTTTAGCGTCCAAAAAAGGTCGAAATTTTTGTCGTTTCTACGATTAGTTGTCACCGAAATCAACGTCGTATCGAGGTCCATTTAACTGTCGAATCGACATCGAAATAGCTGTCGTATCGATGTCGATTACATGTTTATTTTGACTGTAATGTCGCATTACCTAAGCGTTTTTTACAGTGTATGCAATGGCCATGCTTGCTCATGCAAGCATTGTCATAACAAATAGTGTTAATTATACCGGTCTTCTTGATGGAGGTTTCTCGTTCATGTTTTCTTCGTCAGACTCCTCGACACTAGATGGATTATTTGTAGGGTCGCCAGACATCATATCACTAATTTTTTCTTAAAAATGTAAAAGCAAACTAGCAGGCAATAGAGTTGCTGCGGTACAGAGTGTCACTTTTATGCGCATTGCGCAGTCGGAATGCTTAGTGCAGTTGAGCGCGCACTTTGAATTTTAAGATGATGAACTTGCCAATATTGCAGCAATTCGAAGAAATTTATATTCACCTTCACTAATTATGAATATTCATTTATTTTGTAGGATAGAACTATCACCATTATTTGAGAATAAATTATGAAATGCTGTCACCACGTGTGTTTTAACATAGAATTCATCCATCAAATTGTGGTTCGACGATGATTCGATGATTCGACGACGATTTCGACTCGACAATGGTATGACGGCGACGACGTCGTTCGACGTTGGATCGAAGATCAATTCCTGACTGGGTAGTAGAATCGATAACAGTTTTATTTAAAATGTTAAAACATGTAGCCCATCGAGATACATGTAGCCCAGCCGGCTCTCACCCGGTTCCTGTCCGAGAAACCCAGCCAGGGGTAATTCGACCGTGATCCGACCAGAAACCTTGTTGTAGTATGGCCAAACGCCGAAATTTCTGCACGTGTATCTTTATTTCACTTTATTACAGTTCAAATGTCTTGAAGTTACACAAAACCTCTACCAAACATATTGTCCGTGAATATTTAACTGAAACTTATTTCGTGGCAACTTTAAAATAGAGCATAAACAAGAAAAGTATTTTTCTTTTTTCCGCAAATAAATTGAACAACCGATATCCTACTATATTTCATTTATTAACGCAATTTAAATCGTTTCAAAAATTAGAAAATTATTATTATGCATTTTCAAATTGTCGTGTTATTATTGTTAGGTTTCTACACTTATACGTATAATTAAAACTTGTATATCAAACAAATAAAAGTGATTTATTAAACGAATTTATAGTTGGAGGTTCCGATGAATTTTCACCTTACATATATACAAACACATATAAAATTTTGATTCTCTGACAGGATGTGTAAGGAGATTAAAAAGCCATGAAGTTTCACTGTAAAATATGGATTGAATTATAAATATGTTCTTGTTTATCAAACTTTCTCTTACTTTCATTTAATGCCCTCCACCTTTCGAGAATTGTTCGATTTTTCATCATAATTGAAAGAGCAAAGAGTAGGGACTTCTCTTAGATGAGAAAACTGTCAAAGGACTTTTAGGTACACAGTAATACAAGATGATGAATTTTAAATGTAGATGCATTTTACTTTTGCATTTAATTAAGTAAGTCATTTAATTTCAAACAGAAACAGAACTTAAGTGCAGTGTCTCAAAGCTGATATACGAGTAATATGATAATTAACTGACAGGTATATTGAGCGATGCAGCGATGCGCAAAACACTTTAACGGATTACGGCGATTTTAGAAAAGGAGCCAAGAGAGCAGCTGTGAGTAGCCAATATGGCGTCGATACTGCTGGATAGTATCGACCAACACTGAGCTTATGGTTATTAAGTTCTTTTTTCCTTCTACTAATCTCATCGACTTGGAGGATAAAAAACTTGATTTATTAGGCATAAATGAATAATTTGTTCAATGCTCTCATTTTCGAAAAATATTTATTTTCTAAAATTATTCTATGTTTTATTTTTTATTAATTTCATGTTCCTAATAGCTGAACTATAGCGCATAAATTCTATGAATTTCAAAAATCGGCTGGCTTAAATTAACCTATAAGTT
>NC_046658.1:120105870-120109283 GCF_010883055.1 Belonocnema kinseyi
TAATGTTACGTCCCAAGATATGTCATTTACCTTATACTTTATGTTATTTAAAATGGTGCCTTGTTTTAGATTCTAATTTTAAATTAACTAGAAAGTTGGGATAAGGATAACTACAAACTGTCAAAAATACAGTAATTACCTAAGAATTTAAGTTCAACAGAGTAATTAATAATTGTTTAAGTGATTACAATAAAATTTGAATCGGAGAGATCAAATTTAACAAAAGGTGATCATGTATCCGGGTGCTCTTTCATCATAAGCCCCCGGATTACTTTTTCTTATTTTATTTTTCGTCCACCTCGGATAGGGATGACCAATTAATTAAATATTCTTGGATAAGAAAGAAGATTGTAGAGGTTTCAAATAATAATAGTAATAATAATAATAATAATAATAATAATAATAATAATAATAATAATAACCCTACCGAAGGTGTTCCGCGTTGATGTCGCGGTAGGGCTTGAGCTCTCCTCTCATGACTTTGATGGCAATGTTGGAGGTAGCATTGCTACTGACAGGGTTTCCCATGCCAAATAGGCTGATAACGAAGAGGAGAGGGACTAAGTAGAACACCAAAACCCATCAATGAAAAATGGAGAATATATTAAAGTTTTTTAATAATAATAATAATAATAATAATAATAATAATAACAATAAATAATAATAATAATAATAATAATAATTCGACATATTGGGCAGTATAAGCCTGTGACAACATTTCGCCACAGAAATGTTTTTCTTTTTTTATACCACCTCAGAGGTCCGGGGTTCGATCCCTGAGCCGGTACCTCTGGAAATTTTTCAAAGTACCTTTACCGAGGTTCTGGTGGTTCGGAACCCACCTTAAGCTGTAGGTCCCCCCATTGTGTACTTGACTGCAACCCAGTCCGTCAATGATGGGGTAAAAACCAGGGTTTGTCCAATATGTCTGGGCAGACTGCTCTCATCAGATCACTTGATTGCATTATAAAAATGCGTCCGTGACTGATGATATATACCGGGAGAGCCCCGTGCAAAATGATCAAATAAAAATACAACTCTAACCAAAAATGCCTTCGACATATTGGGCAGTATAAGCCTGTGACAACATTTCGCCACAGAAATGTTTTTATCAAATAATAATAATAAGCCTCGGTGGCTCAGTTGGTTAGACACTCGGACTTCACCTCAGAGGTACGGGGTTCGATCCCTGACCCGGTACCTCTGGAAATTTTTCAATGTACCTAACCCAGGTTCTGGTGGTTCGGAACCCACCTTAAGTTGTAGGTCCCCCCATCGTGTACTTCACTGCAACCCAGTCCGTCAATGATGGGGTAAAAACCAGGCTTTGTCAAATATGTCTGGGCAGACTGCTCTCATCAGATCACTTGATTGCATTATAAAAATGCGTCCGTCACTGATGATATATACCGGGAGAGCCCCATGCAAAATGATCAAATAATAAGCCTGAGCCTCGGTGGCTCAGTTGGTTAGACACTTGGACTTCACCTCAGAGGTCCGGGGTTCGATCCCTGAGCCGATACCTCTGGAAATTTTTCAATGTACCTTTACCGAGGTTCTGGTGGTTTGGAACCCATCTTAAGCTGTAAGTCCCCTCATCGTCTACTTGACTGCAACCCAGTCCGGCAATGATGGGGTAAAAACCAGGCTTTGTCCAATATGTCTGAGCAGACTGCTCTCATCAGATCACTTGATTGCATTATAAAAATGCGTCCGTGACTGATGATATATACCGGGAGAACCCCGTGCAAAATGATCAAATAAAAATCCAACTCTAACCAAAAATGCCTTCGACATATTGGGCAGTATAAGCCTGTGACAACATTTCGCCACAGAAATGTTTTTAATAATAATATAATAATAAATAATAAATGGGTTTATCTGAGTAATAGTTCAAAAAGAATAATAATAATAATAATAATAATAAAATAAATAATAATAATGGATGGTAGCTCTAAGAAAGCATGCAGAGGTGACGGTTGTCACCTTCAACGCTAGCGGTCGCTCGTAATTGTATACCTACAGCATCATCGCAAGAGGTTTCAAACATCTTATTGGATTGACTTAAAACATCCTAATCTCATCAGTCACTTGACTTAGTCCGTGGCTATGCTGTATAAATGGGTTCACTTGCGTAATAGTTAAAAAAAAAAAATAATAATATAATAATAAAATAATAGTTATGTACAATAGTAATAATAGCTGGGGTGTCCTTCCGCCCACTCCACGAGACGTCAGGAAGGGTTATGGATTTGAACAACATTATTTCTGTGACTACTCAGAGTGTTGCCTCTCGTCTCCCACGAGACGTTGGAAAGAGGTATGGGATTGATTAACATTATTTCTGGGAGCAGTCACAGGGTGCCTTTCAGCCCCCACTTGACGCTAGAAAGGGGTATGGGTTTGATTAACATTATATCTGTGACCAGTCACAAGATACCTTCCCGCTCCCACTAGACCTTAGAAAGGGGTATGGGTTTGATCATCATTATTCCTGTACCCAGTCACAGGGGTGCTTTTCCGCCCCCCACGAATCGTTGAAAAGGGTTAAGGGTGTGACCAAATATTATTTGTATAACCAGCCACAGGGGGGACTTGCCGCCCCCACGAGACGTCGGAAAGGGGTAGGGGTTCGCACAACATTATTTTTCTCACCAGTCACAGGGGTGCCTTCCCGCTCTCACTAGACGTTGGAAAGGGATAGGGGTTTGACCAAGATTATTTCTGTAACTATTCACAGGTTGTCTCTCCGCCCCCACTAGAGGGTGGACAAGAGTAGGGGTTTGACCAACATTATTTTTGTAACCATTCACGAGGGTGCTTCTCCGTACCCAACGCGATGTTGGAAAGGGTTATGACAAATATTATATCTGTGACAAGTCACAAGGGCGCTTTTTCGTACACAACGAGATGTTGAAAGGGGTTTTGACAAACATTATAAAACTTGTTAGAGAACTACCTAAAATTGAACTACGAAACTGATGTGATCCATGTGACGTGAGTTTAAGATTCAGAATAAACAAGAGAGTATCCCGTTTTTGCATTCCTTGCATCATGGGAATCAGTTCAATGTGATAAGATGCGTTTGTAAGGAAATGCATTTAATGTAATGTTGAAGTGCGAGAAATTTTCCAGCAAAAAGCATAAAGTTCAGCACCTTTAAAATCGGTATGAACAGTGTAGGTGTTTGCCCCACCTCGAAGGGACCTACATACTTAACGGCTGGCTAACGACTCCCCCCTGGTAAATCTCTTGGCTTCTTGCTGCAAGAATTAATTTACGAGCTATTACGTCATCCAGATGGTCCGGAAAGGCATTGCGCGTCAAGGACCAAAAATCAGATGACACGGCATACCAGAATTCTAATCGCACTTGTCCGCCTTCTCGAATAAATGCGCTGAGACTCGGAGATA
>NC_046658.1:120109383-120119968 GCF_010883055.1 Belonocnema kinseyi
GAAGTATTCAAATCATGAGAATCGCCAGCCCAGCATCGAAATCTGGAAATATTAAAATCCCAATCTCTTCATTTTATTTCAAAGCAGATAGAGATATAAATATAACCACCGAAGTGTTCCGACCGGCAATCTTGCACCTTCGAGTTTTCAAATTCAGAAGAGGAGCAATGGGTTGCGCGCGCAACCCAGGCATTTATATCGTCTCCTACCATATTTACACGGACATAGACGTGTCATAGTATTGGACCACGTCTCGTTTCAGATCTGGGATCACTGGGAGGACGGTGTTGATCGGGTTGATAGTTTTAGGTTTGGGTACAACGAAAAAAATGCGACTACCTTAGTTCAATAATACCTTGGAACGATACACTTTGCATAAATTAGAACTCTGTGAATCAAAAAAAGTGGCACTGGATCTCTTCAATTAATTTTTAATTTTATCAATTTGAGACATGCACGAAAACAGAGTATCTTCACGTTCAATGTTTCTCATACGAAAACGCTCGGCGTCTAAACAGCAGTGCGTCGATATAGATATACTTGCTACGATCCGCTCCGTTCAACTTGCCTGGTTCGAATAACGACGAACAGCGAGAATCGAACGAATATGTAACGTAGGAGCTTCGCGTGAGCAGCGCGCTTAGTTGAGGTGCCGGACAATATGGGTTTAACATAATAGTGTTCAGTTTTGTTACGTGAGCGATACAAACGTGGAACAGTGTGTGCTCGATGTAGTTCTGTATTGCTATAGCGTTGGTTCTATACTCAAATCGATAAAATAAAAAATGAAATGAAGAGATCCAGTTCCACTATTTTATCTACAGGGTTTTAATTGATGCCAAACGTATTAGTTCAAGGTATTATTGAACTTAGATGTTCGCATATTTTTTCGGTGTAGAGATGGAGAAAGTTAAGACAGGTACCAGAACGCGACAATAGAAAGAGACAGACTGCGATGAAAGGCGGGAGCGTTTGAATAGGATCAATGGCTAGCGGAGCGAGTAATATTGCGGATAAACGAATTTCGAGCAGGAAGTGCGAGATCAAAGAAAGGAAGACAAGGGGGAAATACAGGGAAACTGTACAAAAGAAGAGATTTAAAGAAAAAAGCGTGAGGTCGATTAAGGCTTTTATAAAAAGAAAGAGAGGCGAAGCAATGAAGAGAGCAACGATATAGGTTCAAACTTGAAATATCCCAAAATCTTCAGATCGCCGACAAACAAGCAGAGTTTTGTGGAGAAGGATGAGGATAGTAAGGGGAATGAAGGAAATGCAGATGAAACTGAAGATCCAATAAAAGAGGAAAGGCTGAATGAAACTCGCGGAGTTATGATAGATGTAATGGAGACTTATAAAGAAAGGCAGGAGAAACGGGAAAAGAAATAAGGAAAGGAATTAGACGGAAAAAGGGCTGAACTTATGAAAGAAATGAAGAAATGGTAAGAAGTCAGAAAATAGTTAGAGTAGAGAATGCAGTCATTGGAACAAAAACTAGAGAAGCAGGGGGACAATAACAAAAAGGTAGAACTGATGCAAAGTAGAATGAAGAAAATACAAGGCTCGAACCCGGATTTTGATGGTCGCGATAGTGGGAATATGGAGAAGGAAAGGGTGAAAAAATAGAACAACGAATAGAAAATAAAGAGAAGGAAGAAAGAAAACGAAACAGTGATAAAGGGTATAATATTAGAGAGATAGGAGCTGAAGGAAGGCGTGGAAGAAGTACTAGGAAGGATTGTCGCTAAGGTAGAGATTGATGAAGTGAGAAGACGGAACTGGAGAAAACTATGAAGGTTTGGAAAAAATGAAAATGGGGAGAGAGAAGGTGGACCATAATAGCAAGATTAAGATTGGGGAACAAGGTAAGGGAGGGGATGTAATAGAAACAAGAAGAGAACAGAAAGTGTAGGTTATGTGAATGGAAGGAGGAAACGTGGAGCATGTATAGGAAGGATGTAGGAGAGGAATTGAAGTTAAGTGAAGCTGATATGAGAACGTGGTTAAGATTCTAGGGGAGGATGGATTAGGAGAAGAATGAATGAAGGAGATGGAGGGTGCTAGAAAAGCGAATGAAAAAGAATGAAGGAATGCATGTAAAGAAATTTTCTCATTGGAAGTACAAGAAAACTGAAAGAAAAAGAAAACGGAAGTCGCTTATGTTGGAACCGTAAAGATTGTAAGTAATATTTATGTGATAGAATAAGTAGAGTAAGATGCATTCGTGTTTTCATTCTCTCTCTCTCTCTCTCTCGCTTGAACTCTCGTTTTCGATCGCTCGCTCACTCGTTCGCTAACTCGTTTTAAATTGCGCTATCACAGGAAATAGAAATAAGGATTTATATACAAGACTTTATTTAAATATTTGTTAATCATTGTAAATAGTAGGGATAAGATTTTATAAAAAATATGTATCTGGAAAGATTGTATGGAATGGAAGTCACGTAAACTCTTGATAGACAAATTATGAATAAAGAAGATAATCATAACAGCTTTTTGAATTTTCTTAAAAAATTGAAACATTAAATTTTAAATCCCACAACAAAGTTCAAAATCAACAATATCGCAACAAAACAGAACTTTTACATCCACAGATGCCCCAATATGCATTTGTTTATTTGTTTATATTTCCTAATTAAAAAAGTTGGCATAGAAAAAAACGAGTTTTCTGTAGACAAATAACTGATTAATGCATTTATTGATCAAATTTGTTTAAAGAAATCATAAAATTGATCAACTTTTTATAAACGTTGCTGAAATTGGCATGAAGTTCCCAACTGAAAAGACTGGCATTGACAAAACCGAATTTTCTGCCGACTAATGCCTAAATAATTCATTTGTTTATTATATTTGTTTAAAAAATCATAAGATTAATCAAAAAATCATGAATTTTGTTAAAATTATCATGAAGTTCCTAATTTATAAAAATGTACATCGAAAAAAACGAATTTTTCTTTCGATAAATTCCTAATTAATGCATTTGTTTAGGAAAATCATAAAATTAATTTAAAAATTATCATAAACTTCCTAATTAAAAAAGTTGGCATAGAAAAAAAACAAGTTTTTCCTGAGTAATGCATTAGTTGATTAAATTTGTTTAAAGATATCATAAAATTTATCAACTTATTATTAAAGTTGCTGAAATCGGCATGAAGTTCCCAACTGAAAAGACTGGCATTGAAAAAACCAAACTTTTTTGTCGAAAAATACCCGAATAATTTATTCGTTTATTAAATTTGTTTAAAAAATCATAAGATCAATCAAAAAATTATGAATTTTGATAAAATTATCACAAATTTCCTAACTAAAAAAATGTACATTAAAAGCAACGAATATTTCTGTCGAAAAATGCCTGATTACTGAATTTGTACATTAAGTTTGTTTATAATAAAAACAATTATAATCATAAGAGAAATTTTTTTATCATTTAGATTGAAATGTTCATTTCCGTGGTTTGTTTTAAATTTTGTAAATGCAATAATTCTAGTAAATTTTTGTTTTATAAAAAAAGGAGTGATAACCGTGGTTCTTGGAATTTCATCAGTAGCAACGGAAATCCGGTGATAAGCCGTGTGAAAATTTATCTTGCAGAATACTCTCTTACCTAAATATTTGCGGCTTTTAACTTACGGTAATTGCCGTAAACGTGCAATTCCTGGTTCTTTTTTCGGAACAGATGAATCGAAGAAGCCCAAGTGTTACTCGAAAGTCTGCAGATACAATCTCTTATGAGTTCTTTAAAGGTGGATTTTGCCGCAGCCAGTTTATCTGGATTTAGCGGTCTTGCAGGGCTGGCGACAGCGGTCCAGTAGTGACAGAGTAGCCGCATGTCAATGAAGTTAAGGACGTCAGGGAAATATCAGAGAAAAACAATTTTTGTAGGGAAGTCAGGGAAATGTTAGGAAAATGAAGTATCTGTCAGGGAAAATATAAATTGATATGTTTTAATATTATTTTGGAAGCATTTCCTAATATCAATATCAACTTTTTTTTATTTAAATTCTTTAAAAATAAAATTCTATTTTTATTTTTTTATTTTTAGTTATTCATTTACTGATATTTTGGATACATGTCCTCTACTTGAATAATCCATACTGCTATGTAGAGTGCATTTTTTTAGCTTGTTTCACTATTTTTCTTGTCACTTTATTGAAACCTTATTCGCTTTTGTAATACTTTCTTATCACGAAGTTCGTCTAAATGTCTGGAAAAACTCAAGTAAATATCAGGGAAGCTTGAAACTCAGTCTTTTGACCACTCTGGATAATGATGTGGTAGATGACCTTATCATTGTCACTTCTGGAAAATCTAGTGAAAGTTCACAAACTGGAGCTGACCGACCAATCAGACTGACTCCGAAGATTTGAGTAAATTGGAGAAAACCCCTTGGCGCTGAGGCCAGTTTTTATATCGACGAGTTTTGATGAATGTAGAACAGGTACAAGGATAAAATTCACTGGGCATCGGTGTTAGAGTCTGCGCATCGGTTGGGTGTAATGATACATCCGAGCCAGTGTCGATCAGGAAGATTAGATTAGAGTCATGATCGGGCATGAAGAGACGTTTGTAATTTTGCGCTAAATTGAGTCTCCATTTGATATGTCGCTATTAGTTTACCATGGTGGTTTTTCAATTTTTTTACAAGAGCCAGGCGCTTGGCGCGTGTCATGGTTGCCGCGTGAATTCGGTCAGAACATTAGAAGACCACGTGGTTGCTCAGGTTGGTTTAATTCATTTTTCAATGATTCGACTTTCAAGAAAGTTGATTGACAATGGATGCCAATAAATCGAGTGTCGATTCAAATTACGATATCGAGCTTGGATTAACCGCGTTTGTAGCCGTGGAGCTGTCTGTTACCACTACATAGGTTTGAGCCTCAGATAGGTACGAACCTTTGATCTGAGTACGTCGTCATTGCACACGTTGTTATTAGGTATTTTCAATCGATTTAACATGAGAGAAGGTGGCGTGTACCATGTCTTTTATTCGAGTGTATAAGTCCTTGGGTTAACGTTGGGGGTTCTAAATGTCTTCGATGTGCGCTACGATTTCGATATAGTTGCCCTTTCCGTACTCTTTTACCAAAGTGCTTTTTTTGGATCGTTTTTTTGCAGTGATTTCGATTTATGGAAATGAACTATATATTTTCCCCGTAGTGACCGTAGTAGGGCGGAATTGATAGGGTTCACTTTTGTACCCTCATCACTACAATAGAAGGCCTTATGCATTTTTTGCACTTAGTGTTGGCACTTAGAAAGTAGGAAAATCTATTTCAGTGTTTCAAATTAGTTTCATCACCTATGCATTAGTTAGTAACAACCCTTATTTCTCTGAAGATTTACGCTGGATTGGGTTATAATATTTATAAAATTGAAAGAGGAGTGTTAGGCGCAGAGATCGGTCTAAAAATGTGTACTAAACAGAATTCTTGTAACTGAAATTAATATTTATTATAAAATGCACAATAATGTATGTAAATTGTTTTTATTCAAAAATTTTTATGAAACATTAGATAGTTTTCGAAATTTAATGAAAAAACGGTTATTTAGTAAATATATGTGTTATAAATTTTTATGTTAGATAGAATCAAAATATACACAATTTATATACATTCTCGTGCAGTTCTTGTAATCATTTATTTTAATTACACGATATTTTTAGTATCATTTTTGAAATTACGTACCAACTTCTTCAATGCCTTCTGACAAACAATTTACGATTATAGCTATTAATATTGAGCACACTGCATGTGCTACAAGTATGCAAAGAAAAAAAAACCATATTAGCACCCAATCTATCAGTACGATAACTAGCACACGCGAATTTATTATTCAATAAAATCATTATTTTATTAGTGAAGTGTTGTACACTTTGGATTGGTATGCTGATCGTGAAATAAATATTTCATTATATAAATTTCATAAAAATGAAAGTGAAATACGCTAATTAGTTGTTCAAAAATTCTTTTTTTTGCGTGTTATTAGAAAGAATAATGCAATTATGAAAAAGTAAAACTAGCACATTAACACGCCGTAATCATATTCCAAATACTTATTCATGATGTACATAACAAAAATAATAATTCTCTAAAATGACATACACAAACTACTTGTTTATAGAAGTTCATTTTTCTGCAAGTTTGATTAATTATCTCAAGGCTACTTACTTTGGGGAATCGTATGCCAATTAGCTTCCGCCGATTAACTTTTCTAAAAGTTTTACAAACATCATTTTGCATATGCTAATTAATCGTTCTAAAACATCAAATTTGTCTTAGAAATTAATAATTTTATTGTATTGTCAGGGCATAAGAGAACGAATCGTTCCTGTTTTTATGTCACTATCTCCTGGTCTATTAGGAATTACGCTCTATCTTCTGTCGATCTGGCCAGGTGTAGCGTTGTGTGGTGCGCGAAGTATAGAATGTATGAAAATCTTGTCAAACATTTATTTTATTTATTTTTTATTTGAAAATTCCAATTTTTCAAAATTTCAAAAAATTTTCTATTGTCAAAATTTGTTCTACTTAAGCTTCTTTCTATTGAATAATAATAAAAAGTCATAAATGGAAAAAATAATTTCCATCGGGAAATAGGAAAATTTTTGGATATTTGCAAATATTTGAATTTATTCATTAAAAATCAACTTTGAAAGCTAATAACTTTATGGAATATTAGAATTCGTGGAATCAAATCTGTAATATAATCAATTTAGTAGAAAAGTACATAAAAATGTAATGTTATAAATATAAATGTGAAATATAAAACATACATGGAAATTATGATGTTAATGGGGGGGGGGGGGAGGTATTAACTGCACCCAGGCGTCGCGTATCCAGGAACAGCCCTCTATATTATGTGCATTTGTATTTATATGTATATTGATGCGCTAAAAAAATTGATAAAACTACGGTTTTTTTTCAATTGTTCATCATAGGAATGCTTTGGATTGGACGTTTTATTTATATGTCATACTCTATCAAACCATAATATTGATAGTTGTTAATTCTAATTCTGAAAAATTCTGAGATTTCAAATAAATATTCAAATAATTAATAAATATTCAACAAATAAAATGAACGAAATCGAAAAAGTGATTCCCAAATGAGTGTAACCAAAACATCTAGTCGGAACGAACGTATGTAACGCAACCAATCCGACACAAAAGAACGTGAACAATACTAACAATTAATTCAAATAAAAAAATTTATGCAACATAACAAACCCAGATAAACCAACCTATACTTACCAACCCAAATATACCGACCGGTTGTCTTTTTATCTTTCATTTAAAAGAGTATTCCTTAAATAATCAAGAATCTAATTTTTCGCCAAAGCAGCACCATCAAGCGCAAAGCGAACAAAATTTTCAAATTAAACTTGGGTATTTTTATAAAGAATCTGAATCTACAGTAAAAAATATAGGTTTCCGTTTAAAATTTAAAGGTTATGCCACCTCCCGCCCCCGGGGGATGCGGTAAATTTTGGCGGGTTTGCTTTTCCACCTCGAAAATAAACCTTTTTATAACGGACATTTTTTTCCTACTTTTGAAATTAAAATTCAGATTTTTACTTAAGAGGTTATGGTTAAAACATTATATTCTTTCTAATATAATACTCAACAAACACGTCCTGTAACTGTTCCACGTCAAAAAAAGAACTGTGTTCTATAACAGTTGTTACAAGACGGTGACATAACTATTCTAGAACAAAAAGGTAACAGTGTTCTAGAACTGTGCTATAACAGTGTTATATCGAAGTTCTAGAATCCTTTTACAACTGTGTTTTACAATAAATCAAGAACAAAAATTGAGATCAGTTACTTAACAGTTCTAGCACTAAAGTTCTAGCGTTCATGTTCTAGCAGTAATAACAATTCGCAGACGATCTTTATTATTGTGTCTATTATTATTATTATTTAAAAAACATTCCAGTGTTGAAATGTTGTCACAGGCTTATACTGCCCAACATGTCGGAGGCATTTTTGGTTAGAGTTGGATTTTTATTTGATCATTTTGCACGGGGCTCTCCCGGTATATATCATCAGTCACGGACGCATTTTTATAATGCAATCAAGTGATCTGATGAGAGCAGTCTGCCCAGACATATTGGACAAAGCCTGGTTTTTACCCCATCATTGACGGACTGGGTTGCAGTCAAGTACACGATGGGGAGACCTACAGCTTAAGGTGGGTTCCGAACCACCAGAACCTCGGTAAAGGTACATTGAAAAATTTCCAGAGGTACCGGCTCAGGGATCGAATCCCGGACCTCTGAGGTGAAGTCCAAGTGTCTAACCAACTGAGCCACTGAGGCTGATTATTATTATTATAGTTATTATTATTATCATCAACTTTATTATCTTTATTGTACCGTCCGAATGTTACTTCGGCGTTCTGTAGAAAACTATTACATTAACCCTTAAAGGTTCCCATGTGGTCGTTAGGGCCCTGACACTTTATATTGAAATTTACAAAGTTCGTTCTTCTTCAGTTTTTAATATTTTTTCTCTATGTCTTATTATAATAAAAAAAATCATTCAACAAGTAAAATTATCTTATAACAAGACACTTAAGGGAATGTTCAACAAAATTTCACGCCAAAATATTAAGAAGCTTCACGCAATAAAAAATTACGGCTGGGGTCTTCAGCGACCCCATGAAAACCTCAACGTTATACCAAAGTAAGGGGACCTTTAAGGGTTAAATTTCTTAAATAAAACAATAAAATAGCTAGTTTCATAGCTAATAACGAGAAGAAAGAATTGTACTAACGCGTTGTCTTTTCGACATAAAATTTAGTTAAAAGGAAGCAACACAGTTTTGTAATTATAATTGAAGAATATTAATATTATTCATCAAAACACAGATGAACATTTATGAAAGTATAAATAAGCTTTTTAATAATGAAATTCTATTAAGAAAACAAAAATATTTTTTTTATCGAAGATTGTAGAGTAATATATTGAAACACATTGAGAGCACGTGCACGGAGTTCTAATTCACTGAGTATTATCTCTCTCTCATTAAAATATGTTAGAGATATTTAAAGATAAGTTCACGGTACGGACATACGTCGTCATCGCAACATCGTAAATATGTCGTAAGGACGTTCTCTAATGTTTTGCCTCGTGGGAAGTTCTGTAAAAATATTTTAATTTATAATTTGACGTATCCGAAAGACATTTGGGGCATTTTTCGATATTTTAAATTTATTTCAATACATTCATAATAATTTGGCTGAAAACTACCTTAAAAAAAGTGAGAAAGAAAAAGAAAAATGAAAAAAATGTAGGTACCGAGAAATAATAGAGTTTTGAGAAAACACCATTTTGACATTTTGCCACCAATATTTTATATACTTTTCCGCACTTAGGTTAGTTTTAACCCAATTTAATTTGAAGTTCAAAAAAAAATCGTAAAATATAAAAAAATACCCTTAATTTCGCTCAGATTGTCGGCTGATTAGCTATTACCTTTAAACTTGAAACACGTATAAATAAAGTGCGAGAAGTTATCTCGCAATCACAATACTTAAAGTTATAATTTGAACGTACACTGAGAGAACTGTTGTAGTACATGCTACTATTTCCGTTTAGTAAGCTAAAGTATCGTAATAGTAACTACGTGATGGTTAAAATCTACTACACGCTGTTTAGTTTCATTGGGTTGCTTTTACTAAACAGCGTAGTACGGGCCTTGACTACCTGTATAGTAAAAGCAACTTCTCTGCATCATCGTTTAGTAAATACAACTACTCTACCTCGCCGTTTAGTAAAAGGAACTACTCAGTTTCATCCCCTCTCTCTTCCCCCAGCTCTTTCTATAGACAGTGCCTGCTTGTGTTGGTTGGACGCTTGTGTTGGTTGGACGCGTGTGTAGTGCAAACATATTACCGTAAGCTTCGAAGTATATAGTGTTCCTAACGTTGCGTGGAGTTTTTTGCGTGATCGAGTTCTGTGTAAAGTGAATGGGGATGGACACGCTCATATCAAGCTGGTGTTTTTCTTCGTACGTGAAAGTATTTGAAGGTAAGTTACAACTGCAAATAGAATACACAGCACGGTGACGAGCTCGTTATGCTAACCTCAAAATTTGTTTCATATCTTTTTTTGCCCAACTCACGTTCACACGAATTCCTCTGTATGTATATTTAAAACTTGTTTAGCTCCAATAGGAGGCAGTAAAGAACGTTTGTATATCCTTGAAAAATTATAATTAGATAACAGAACTATAGGAATTTAGGAATGTAAAGCCTTCTGCAGTGTTTTCGTGAGTTCGGTAGTATACAACCAATGTAATTTGTTATTATTATTACACCATTAAGCCATTTCCCTTTCGGGGTAGGCGTGACTCACTCGGCAGGAGGGGGGGATATAATAAAATATTATTTTTCTGATTTACAGATAATAAAATTGAAGTGCTTACTCTTTATTTATTAAATTTTGAGGCACTGAGCGTCTTTATTCCTCCAATAGGGGATAGGTTGAAATTTTTGGGTAGACTTGAAGATTTTAAGAGGTATAGAGAGGTATGTATAAAAGAAATGTTTATTACAATGTACACTAAACGAATACGCTTATTTTTTT
>NC_046658.1:120120068-120127818 GCF_010883055.1 Belonocnema kinseyi
TTTACTAAATAAGTTTCGCTTTCGCAGTAGGAACTACATTCCCACTTCGTACATACTACTAAACAAGTATCTTTCAAGCGACCTCTTGCTCAATAGAAACTAGATTGCCGCGTCGTATATTCTACTAAACGAGAATCGCCCATCCGACCGCATGCGCAGTAGGGACGACGTTTCCTCTTCGTATATTCTACTATACGAGAATCGTCCATCCGACTGCATGCGTAGTAGACACTACGTTTGCCCTCCGTAATTTCTACTAAACGAGAATAATCCGTGCCACCGCATGCGCAGTAGACACTACGTTTCCTCTTCGTATATTCTACTATACGAGAATCGTCAATCCGACCGCATGCGTAGTATGCACTACGGTACTGTGAGTAGTAATACGGACTAGACAAGCGTTTAGTAAATTCAACCGCTAGCTTAGTCTGTCCATTATATACTATTCCGTTTAGTAAATCTCACCCTTGTTGGGGTGAGAGCTACCAAACATTTTTCTCCGTGTAAATTCGTATAATTATTTGTTTAACACTCGTAATGGTATAAATGATAAATCAGGATACATGGGTAAAAGATTTAATTTACAATTTGAAAATTTTAATCTTGCCGCCTTGAGCCGCAGTTCGGCCGTAATGCGCCAGGGAGATCAGCGATTTGCCATTTCTCGCAATTGAAATGAAGGGTCGAGTTTTGAAGAGAGGAGCCAAGGCGGCGAGGAGCGTGCTTACCTGACGTAGAAGCTACCGTGATCAACAAGGCGGTTCCTCCAGGGCGAGGCTCTTCCATTCCACTACGGTCGAGAGCAAAACCTTGCGAATATCCCTAATCTGGATATCCCGGACGTATAATTTTTGTTAGTCTGGACTACGTATGCGCTGTATCGGATCAAAATATATCTATGGGGATATCAAAACTTCCGCCTCGCAAGATATTCCGACGGGTTAGCCCTAGAATAACCCGGACATAATTGGGGTTAAATTGTACACGCCGGGATATCCTAATGCTGTGAGGCGTACATAAAACTGTTCCATATTAGATACACTGCAGTTTAAGAATTATTATATAACTGTTATAGAATGGTCCAAGATTTTTTACAACGCAACGAACCAGTTATGCAATTGTTCTAGAAATATTACAGATCGGTTGTCATAGCGTTTAAGATCTTCTACAAATTTGTTATACAAATTTGTAATTGAGTTCTAGAATTGTTCTTGAAATGTTACAGATCGCTTTTTACAGCGTTCTAGATCTGTTACAGAATTATTACATAACACTGGTAACCGAATTTTATAATTTTTATAGAAATGTTACAGATCGTATGTCACAGAGTTCTAGAACGGTTACGGAATTGTTCTAGCAAATGGAGGATGACATATTTACTCACATATTCGTAACCTGTTACTAACCTGTTCTGGAACACGTTCTTTTGTGTTCTAGGACAGTTACAAATCTGTTGTATAACAATTTTTGCTGGGTATAATTATCAGAATGATTTAACTTTTATTTATATGCTTTTTAAACGTCTGCAGAAAATATATTTTTCCCTCAGCTAAAGATGTATTATATTATTTTATTCACCAATAGAATTCAGGATAATAGCCAATGATGAAAGCACAGTAAAGGAAATCTTCATATTTTCCAAGGGCAGGATAAAATGATAAACGTATTAATTAAAAATTTGTTTTAAAATGTAGCTAATGAATATTCTATTGTCTTATTAGGTTATAAGATGTATCGTATAGTCGTTATCTCTTAGATTGAAGGCGCCAACTTTGTCCCTATGAGATAATTACATCTGATAAAAGCAAGGCCGCAGCCAAAAAAATGTTCCGGAAAGAGGCATGTACTACAGGACAAATTTTCGGGAATATAAGGAATATTTTCTCCGAACTTTATGAATAAATTCCCAGAACTATAGGGAAGTGAGCGCGAGTTGAAGAGAAAAATTTAATCAAAAATTAACTGTTAAAAAGTCTCGTTTTTCGCCATTTCTTAAAAACCTATAGAAGATAGATTTTCACGAAGAAAAGATGCAGAATGGAATTGTCTAAAATAATTAATTGCAAATAAAATTATATAATGAAATAAACATACATTGATTATTATAGAGTTTCACATAATATAGACAATGTGTCATTTTTAAAAACTTTATTTGGGCACGAATTTCCAGAAAAAGGCTAAGAATATATTCGTGATAGCCAAGAATCTTTAAAAATTGGCTGTTTTAATCAAGACAACAAATTTAAAGGTTTTTCCTGGTCGTTAAGCTGCAAAAGTTTAAATTTCAATCTTTTATAAGTTAAACGGTTCAAATATTCCTCGTCTAAAAATACAAACCCCTTTTACGCGATTATTATTAATTTAAAGAAATGTTTTTCAATAGTTAACGAGCAAGCTGAACATACAAAAATCTTTAATAAAATGTATTTTGAATTTCTAAAATTTAATTTTAAAAGGTTTATGAATGAAAACATAAAAATTTCTACTTAAATAACGGTATGAAAAAGTGTGGTTTACACACGTCATATCAGATAAATCTTTCTGAAGAGTTCCTTGGAGGGCACTGGGCATTCCGCGATTTCTTTTACGGTCAATACCTGAACCGCACCGCTATGTTTTTTCCAATATTGCGCAGACGTCGTCATTGGACGTTGATATGATAATTTGTTCTCCGGTTGGCATGGGAATCTGGACATGATTTTTTGTTCGCAATCGAATTAGTTTGTCCGGAGGAAAAAAATATCTTCGGAGTTCGAATATCCGATTCGGATTGATGTGAGGAGTAAGTCGAACAAATGCAAGATCTTCTAATCTAAATCCAAGTACGCTGGGAAAAGTTTGCCTGAGAGAAGGAGATCTCGTGCTGCCACAAAGAGGCAGCGAGGAAGAAGAAGAAGTTCCAAATCGATAAACACCAGGATTAAGGTCAACAACAGGTAAACCCATGGACCGTGAACTATATAAAATTTTTAAAGAAATTTTTTTAGTTCTTTTACAACTCGTATAAAAACAATAAAAATTTTTATAACTTTGGGTAGGCAGGCATGTATTTTTTTTATGAAATAATTGATACTGAGTTTGAATTTTTCCAGAATAAATAGATATTTATGAACTGAACCTGCCTTATCAAAAACGTAACATTCAATGGCAACATTTTTGGATTTAAAAAAAAATTGTATCAAGCGATAATAAAATAAAATTCATGTGGAAAAAACAACAAAAATTACATTTTAAATCTTACAGATTGCATTTAATTTTTTTTCCTGAATGTATAAGTTTAAATATGAAAAATTTCAAGCCCAAAAGATTTTTAAATCGGACATTGTGAACTAAATGATTTCATCATTAAAATGTTAGTCAGTGAACGTCACATTAAAAAGTGAAAATTAAGCTTCTTTTCGATAGCGCAATGTCAAGTAATATGTTGATATTTAATATTAGTTGACAGATTACCTTGAAACATTAGTGAAACATAAAAGAGTACTATGGCAAATGTAAAAAGTTAGTATTGAATATTAATTTCATAAAGTACGTGCGGATACGCAAAGTAAACATGAACACCGAGCCTAAAGCACTAGATTTGACACACGTGAGTATCTAAAAAAAATTATAAATGGTTCAAAAATTTTGGTATACACACGTAATACTCTGTAATCCGTTTTGACTAATTGCCCTGGGTATACTGGACATTCTGCGATTTCTTCAGCAGTTAATTCCAAAACCGTGCCACTATTCATGTTTATTTTAGCTCGTGCCAACGGCCCAAAAGCAGAGGTAAATATCGCACGAAGAACCGTGTGTCTGCCTGGTGTTTTTTGTAATACTGCACAGACGTCGCCATTGGACGTTGATAGTACAATTTGTTCTCCGGTTGGCATAGAAGTTAGGACACGATTTTTTTCTCTCAATGTAATTTGTTTATCTGGAGGAAAAACGTATCTTCGGAGTGCTAATATCCTATGCGGATTGTTGTGGGGAATAAGTCGAATTAATTCAAGATCTTCAAAACTATATCCAAGTACGCTTAGTAAATTTTGCCTGAATGAGGGAGACTTGCACCTGTCGCGAAGAGGTGGCTCGGCAGGTGGTGGAATCCTGGCAGAATAACGAAGTGTGGCAAGTGAATTAGTCGTGTCTGGACATTGTTGGCCAGAAGAGGAAGATGAAGAACATCCGTAGCGATGAAAATCGGGATTAGGGCTACTTCCGTGCAAACGGTTCTACTGTGCAGTTAGATCTGAAACAAGAAATATAGGATTGCATTTTTATTTTAAGTAACTACATAATCGTATGTATTGGTGGCTGAAAAATGGTTTCAATGTTTGAAAGTGACAAGATATTTTGATTTTTTCGTAAACTTACATTTTTTGCCTTATTTTATGTAAACGCCATGAATTTTATTACATGTCGTGGTGTGTGTCTCGCCTTGATCTAAGATTTAGTGGAGCCAGTGGCTAGTTGCAAGCTGGTTCTCGGAAAACCAGAACTCGTGGTGCTGTCGCTGTTGGCAATTATTCGATCAGGCTGAATAGGCAGAAAGCAGCGCGCGCACTGGTAAGTTGCGGTTGTTCCGGCTTAGGAATTCTTCGAGTCGTTCCATCGACTCCCGCCCGATTTTTCGGTGGCTTGGCACGTCTTGTTGGATGCGGACGGCACCCCTCGTTGAAAGAAGATAGCGACAAGCCTGGAGCCCGTCCATGTGGAAAGCTGCGTCCTAAAGGTCTTCTGCTGAGGGCCGGTTCCAGGCAAAACCGAAGCCCAGTCAGTGGTGCTGCATGAGGAACCTCTCGTACTCTGGAGGACGTTATCGTCATCCTCCTGTTGGAAGCGCTTGAAAGGTGAAGGGGGCCGGAAGCCGGCTGAATTTCCAAGGTGCTGTAACGCCCGGATGTATAGAAGATGCCCGACTCCGAGGTGGATAAAGGAAGAGGCCAGGAAAAAAGAAAGCGTGAGGTAGCGTGTGATGAAGACTTCGGAGCAGAGAATAAGGGGCGATAGTCCTTCAGGTGCAGGTTGGAGGAAAAGGTGTCGCGGTGGGCGGCTAGGCGGACGGTTTATTAGGACGTGAGCCTGTTTGGTCGTTTTCAGACTTTTTTTTACCGACTACTGTGGAGGAAGAGAGAGAAGAGAGTAAAGAGAAACTGTAATTAATTTAATTTAATCTTTTTTACTCAAAGCTCAAAAAGTGGTACAGGGCCCGGTAACTGTCGAAAGGAGGATGATTCCGGTCGATGGTCGGAGCGAGTGTTTATCGAATCGGTAGAGACACCGTCTTTTATGGTAGTCGCGCGAGAGTTTGTTAGCTAGCGATTGGCGCGGAGTTCTCGGTCAACAGTGTCGCAGGTGGACGGGCGTCGCTGCCGCCTCGTGCATCCCCTTCTCTCGCTGATATTTTTGCACGCCGACTGCACTTTTGAGACGTTCAGTAGATTTATATTGAGAATTTTAAAGATAATAAAACTTTCAAAAAATAGCGAGACTAATACAAATAAAATAAGAGGGAAATTGGTAGGCGAAGAAAAATATAAAAAAACAATGAAATTATAAAGTAACATAATTTAAAAGAAGCATAGAGTCGGAAGGAAAAAATAAGAATTTTGAAATGACAAAGATAAAATAAAGCTTTAGATTAAAACAAAAATAAAAATAAAATTACACGATAGAAAATTATAAAATAAAATTTCGAGAAAGGAAAATCACGAAATAAAGATAAAAAAATTCTAATAAAATGAGTAAAATATTTACAAAAATAAAATGAGAACTTAAGAATATTTATAAAAATAAAATGCGAAGGAAACTGATAATAAAAATTATTCCCCATTCCCTAAGTTAAAAAATTCGTTAAAACGTAAAAGTTGTCTGTCACTGGCCACTGTCCTCGGGAAAGACGGAAGAGAGTTTAGAGAAAGAGAAAGAGAGAGAGAGAGAGAGAGAGAGACAGGTGACATACTTATATTTTATTTACACTAACAGTCGTTGATTCGAGATGCATTTGGGCGAGAAGCTGTCTCGTATCTCTTCATTTCAGCAGAAAATTTCAGAAAACTAGCAAGATCGGCTAAGATTCGCAGCAGACATAACAATTTGATATATCGCGTAAACTAAAAAAACAATGGATTATAATTTAAAAATATAAAAGTGAAATTGCGTGAAAACAAACTTAATTTATTAGACCATTAGGTTTGAAAGTTGTAAAAAAATTATGATTCTTATGACAGAAAATATGAAAAAAAGTAATTTGAATGTAAATCTTAATGTGAAAAACATAACGAATTTTTGAAAAAATAATAAGGCAAACGTCCTAGTAATCGTGACGCCAATGTGCTTTTTCGGCCAAAAACCTTTTGTTTGTCACGCCTGTGTGCTCGCATTTCGCCAAGCCTATTATTTTTAGGCTCTTCATACGTCGCGATTTCCCTTCCATAGCATAAAAATTCCGCGACCTAATATTTTAGATTCACGCGAATTGTCAAACTTAAACTGTAAATACTGTCGAGAAGCTTGCTAGATCTTGATTCATTTAAACAATTTTTTCTTCCTGTAAATCGTGAAATATTTTTATATAAGTAAGGAATATTATTTTTGAAATTATTCATTATTATTTACATGAAACTGATATTTTGCATTTTGTGGAGCATTTTCGGGCACAATACCAGGGGGTTGGACGCGTCAACATTAAAAATCATTAGGTGCGATTTATTCTTGAATATTCCTTAAGATGCGGTCAAGCTGAATTTACAAAAAGTTAATAAAATTTGATTACTTTTCATTCTTCCGCAAGCCGAGCATTCATATTTAAAACCCCATCATAATTTCAAAAGATCGGGAGCACTAGTCAAAAATAGAAATTCCAATTTGTACAGGTATACATGTGGACACACTATTCTTGCACTCATTCAAGGTCTTTTTTATAAATCTGAAAACCTTTAAAAAATGGAATTTCTGAAAATTACAAAAAAAGTACTTTTTTGTTAAATAAAAAACGGTTAAAATAATCTTCGAGCAGTTGCTTGAAACGAATCTTTTAAGAAATTGTATTAGATTTTGATTTGCAAAAAGAAAAAAAAATCTGATGACAATTTTAAATTAAAAATTGATTATACAATTCAATATTTCTGTTATACAATTACCCTTTTTCAGATCGTAGTTTGTGACATGAAAACCGAATCGTTTGATCTTTCATAAAATTTAGAAAGAAAAACTGATGTCACTGAGAATAGTTGCTATGCAAGAATTCCTTGTCAGAAAATGGAAATGCTATTACAGTAATGTTATGTTGTAATGAATAGAAAGTTAGTGTGTGTTGAATTCTATAACCTTTCGTCAATTTATCATTACCTTGAACTGCCTTATTATATTCAAAGTAACGATTATATGCCTTTTAACTTGTCTTGGGGTAAAATCAACATTTGGGAATTACCTAATCCTAAGCATGGGAGACAAACAAGAGGAAAGCTTGCGCCATGCTACCATTCAGCCGTGACCCATGCTTTAGCCAAATATTTCCAAGTGTGTTTTGTATTGCTCAAACGAAAAAATGTAATTTTTGGATTTTTCGTTATTTTCTATGCTGCCAAAAGTTGAATTTTCGATTTTTTAAGAAAACTCAGAAAGTGGCTATGATTATCTTATGGGGCATTCAAAAATCAACATTTTAGCGTTATTTGGCCTAAAATTTTTATTTTCAAAGTCATCGTGCTCACCGACAGATAGACAGAGAGAAATTCGAATATATATTTTTTAATTACAT
>NC_046658.1:120127918-120129344 GCF_010883055.1 Belonocnema kinseyi
GAGCCCACTCCTCTTTTGCCTTACATTACTGCCACTATCTCTAGCACTTCGCCATTCCGACGGGTACTTGTGCGGCAAACCTGCAGATCGAAAGTACAAGGTAACTCATGTATTTTACATGGACGATATTAAGATCTATGCTAAAAACAGAGAGCAACTACATCTAGCTCTGGGGATTGTCGAACGATATACTAAGGAAATTGGAATGGAATTTGGGTTAGACAAATGCGACAAGGTTTATTTGAAGCGAGGAAAACTTAATGGAACTCCTGAAGATCCTGATCTCGTTGATAGAAGCGCCATACGACGCCTTTGCGCTGGAGAGACTTATGCATACCTGGGCGTGCCACAGAGCCGCATTCAGGATGTGACATCTATAAAGGATACTCTCCGAAGCAGATACAAACGTCTCATCCGATAGATTTGGTCTTCCGAACTGTCGGCGAGGAACAACGTATCTGCAACGAACATGCTTGCCGTCCCGGTACTACTCTATTCATTTCGAGTAGTTCCATGGACGAAGAACGAGCTCAGATCTCTTGATATCGGGACAAGAAAGGTTATGCATATGAACAAAAGCATGCATCTTCAGTCTTCCGTTCCGCGACTGTACATCTCTCGCCGTCAAGGGGGTCGCGGAACATTGAGTCTTGAATGTCTTCGCAGCAGGATTATTCTGGGTACAGCACATGAGTTGCAAATGGAAGAGACCCTCTTCTTAAAATGGTCAGGAATCACGAAGAAGTGGGCAAAGGAGCGTTTCTGTACAAAACAGCGGAGGAGGCTGCTAAAGCACTCGTACTTGACTTCAGTATTAGGGGTAAACAAAATGCATCAAATTTTATCTATCTCGAGTGCTCACTCCTGAAAGCCCGGATTAAGAAAGCACAAGAGAAAAACTTTCGTGAACAGCTCCTGGATAAGAGGATGCACGGTATCTCCCACAGAAATATGAAGGATCAGTCAATGTCTTGTGAGCTAACGTTTGCTTTCCTTAAAACTCCCGGATTGAAGTCTGGTATGGAGTGTTTCATGTTTGCATGCCAAGACGGTGTCATTTCTACCTTAACATACCGTCGCCACATTTTGAGCCGAGACATTCCCGATGATAGCTGCAGGGCGTGCCATGCACACCCCGAGCATTTAGCTCACATACTATCTAGTTGTCTACTCACGCGGGAACGACCTACATTCAAAGGCACAATGCGGCACTAAGAGTGTTTTATTACCATCTCTGTCACTCCTACGGCATTAACCTTAATATCGCTCCTTTAAATGCTCCTAGGAAATTGAGTCAATTGTCGAGAATGAGAAGTGCCGCATCTACTGGAACTTGATATTCTCGACAATTGTTTCTGTTGCTCACTCGAGGCCTGACATGGTTCTTCTTGACTTCGAGAAGCGAACCATGTTTGTTATCGAATTT
>NC_046658.1:120129444-120132208 GCF_010883055.1 Belonocnema kinseyi
AGGCTTTTGCTGGATCGTCGTATTAATTCCTTTACAGACTGTAACCACCTATCTCACGGTCGTGAGACGTGGTTGTGGCTGAAATTTTACCGCGATTTCGCTCGAAGCGGGTGCAATTTTCCAGGTTAGCACCCGCTCCCGGCGAAATCCTGCGGTTGTCCTTATGACATATATATATAAAAGTATGTCTGTTCCTTAAAAAGAAATAATTCTCGATTTCTTTTTGCAGAATCCAGTTCACACTCCGTTAGTGATTGGTCTGATACTCTCCGCCAGGATTCTTGGTATCCCCGGTTTTCTCGTAAGTATAATAATATAATATATAGTTTCGAAAATATATTTAGGCTTTCCGCAAATTTCAATTCATCTTATTTAATCTGTATTCCATTCCAATATATATTACTTCCAAACTCTATTTGTTTTTGTTCAAATATGTACGTATTTAATGCTTCATTGTTATAAACAAGTAATGCCAAATATATTAATAATAATGATCGTTTTCTCTATCAATGCTTATAAATGAAAACTCTGTTTTTGACAGAGATTGGGAACTTTGTTGGGAAAAAAAGGCTAAGAACGTATCTTTGTAGAATAATGATTGAAAGCAGTGATGTTCATGTTGTTATATTGCAAGATATTGTATCAGGATGTGATTTATTAGAGTAAAAGATATGAATCAATGACCAAAATGATCGTTTTAAAATCTGACGTTCACCCCGTAGTCAAATACAGTGATATATTGAGAATTTTCTTTTAAATTTATAAAATAGTTTTGAATTTAAACCAAGGGCATACAAAAGGACTAATTAAGAGGAAGGAACACTAATACAAGAGTTCTATTGGAGTCTAATTTTTGAAGGATGCCAACTTTTACTTTAGCGCCAAAATTACAGAATTCCTTACATTTCTTTTTGTAGAAAATTTATAAACTGTAGGTATAATTTATTCCGAGATTTAATAACTTTTTACCATTTTTAAAATAAGAAGGTTTATTTAGAAAAATACCGGCTTCAGCATGAAGCAGTGATTGCAAAAGCACATAATATATTTCCAAGAACATATAGTGAAGCAATCATCTTCCTGGTTAAAGAAAGACATGATTGGCCCATCAGGTTCGACCAAGCCCCACGGTGAGGCGCTCTGGCAATCATAGATCTGATAACACGTTAGGACCTGAAGTTTACAGAAAACCCAGTCATACAACCAGATACCTGCATGCCTTCTCCTACTATTACGCATCTCAAAACAATCGGTCATCAACTCCCTTCTATACAGAGCTGTCTCCGTAACAGTTTAAGATAACTCACAAACGGAATTACAGAACGTTAAAGAAATCGTAATTCAGAACGATTTCACAAACAAACATATGGTATTAATAAAGCAATAAGAAAATACACTAAAAAGCCAAATCATCACAACCTACGAAAGAAAGAGCGAGAAAAATTACCACAACCCTACCCTGCATCCAAGGTTTCATAGAACGAATGGGAAGAATTCTCAACAAACACAATATCTAAGCCATATTTAAACCACATGCGAAAATAGGATTAATACTAAATGACCCTTAAGACGAAAAGGCACCCCTCAGTTATGCAGGAGTATATAAAATCCCTTGTTTTTGGAGGAAAGTCAATATTGAAGAAACCAGGAGAGCAGTGAGCCAACGTATAAAGGAACATGAGAGTAAAGTCAGGATAAAATCAATAGAACAATGGACATAATACAGATAAAATTTGGTCTTCCGTCCTCCCGGATTAAAAAAAGACTTGTTTGGCCAATCAGATTTGACCAGACCACACGGTATGGTGCTCGGGCCAATCACATACATAGTCGAGAGTATTCCGGAACCCCAAATATTTTTTTTTTATCAATTCAAATTAAATTGTTATTTCGCATTTCTGAAATATTTTCTAAGGACGATACAACGGGTTTTTCAGTTTTTCGAAAACTCAGCTTTTCTCGTTTACTTCCCAAATAAGTATATTTTGTAGCATGAGACCACACATTTTATATAATAGAGTTTAAAATATTTAAATAATAGATTTGAAGTACAAGATTGAGCTTCTAATATTATCCTAATTCGAGATATCTAAGGTTTCTTGTTTGGGTGTAATATGTACCAAAAATGGCATAAAGCCCATGTCAACCGCAGAACAAATTGTTTTATCAGCATCCAATGGCGAAGTTCATGCAATATTTAAAATGTACAAAAGTCACACGTTTTTTCGTGAAATATATACACATTTAACGGGGACGCAAAAATAGATTAAAATAAACATGTACACAGACGTGGTAGTTGTATTGACCAAGAAAAGAAAGTAAGAAATTCTATCAAGCAAGACTGCCTCAATTAAAAAAGGATTACACTGTAGAACGTCTTTAAAGTGCAATTATTTACACAATTAATTCGATTTAAAAAATATGCGTGCGGCAAGAATTAATTTTCATCCTAGGCTCACGCGTTTGTCAGATACTGTTTAAACTTAAATGTCAGAATATTGACAACTATAATTTTGTAATTTGGAATCCCTTTTTTTAAAGCTCGTTCTATTTATCGTATTTATTTTAGTACCTCGCACAGAGACTGCTTACTCAGATATTGCAAAATAAAGTACAAACCTTATTATCTATTATCATTGTCGTTTTAACTTTCTCTACATATGGAGTAAAATTTGTTAAATGTGCGCGCTTAAATTTTGTTGTCTAAAAAAAAACAGGTTTTTACGAATGTCTGTATATAATATAAAAAATATATATAATTAAA
>NC_046658.1:120132308-120137747 GCF_010883055.1 Belonocnema kinseyi
AAAATGTCCACGAAGCTCGTCATCCATTTCAGCCAGATATTTAGGCTTGAGAGAAACCTTGGTGTTGATGTTTCTTCGGGTCGTAAAGCATCGCTCTTCATCAATTGGATGTATGCCTGAGGTTGGTCTTAGTGTCGCCTCTCTTTCTCTGTTGCGGGCTTGTTCTAACTGTGGTAGAGTAGGCGTTCCGCTCACATAGCCCCTTTTACGGAGTAGTTCAGCATGGTTTCGCAGACGTTGCTGCGAAAAGTGCGATAGCTCCGGGTGTTTCTCGCACCACAGAGCATGCAGCCGTGCCATGTAACCCCGTTCAGGGGTCACACTCGCATCATAGCACTCTAGCACGTCGTGATGCAGTCGCTCCGTCCACCCAAAGGTTGCGAGATCCCGCCGATCTATCGCATTGAATCTATTTTCATTGGCTCCCCCAGCTCTAGATTGGTCGGCATTGTTGGCCGACCCATTGTCGGGAGCCCTGCACGTTCTGTGATTTTGAACCGCACTTACTACAACTATGTTTGGTGTTGTCATTGTTGTTCCCACGAGAAGCTAGGGAAAGGGGTTCGTCCATCCTTGTAGAGCCCCGCATGCAAGGATAAGGCTGCGTACTCTGAGAGGTCGCCCGGTATCCCAGAGTCATCGTTCTAGACACCTCACCCAGGTGCCATTCAGCTTTCGGCACGGTTTTCACATCTCCGCTTGGGGGTTAATTCCTTCGGGACCACCCCTGGACAATTGTCCGCGACTGCCTATTTACTTTTGTAACCATATTCAGCAGAAACCCTTGGCACAGGGACCCTCTATCCGCAACCCGAGGACGCGTTCGGTGGCTTTGTCATAGGCCCTTGCTTAACTCAGTTTTAATGCTACATTCTTTCGAAATTGATAAGGTATTGGTCTTCTACAACTAAAAGTTAAGGTCTTATCCATTTATCATTACTAATAACGATTACTCCAAATAAAGCAATAAAATAGTAAAAAATACTCTAATAAGACTAGAATTTATACGTTATTTTGCAATATTTAAATGTATTTATTAAACCTATGCGTTCAAAAGTATTTTGTAACCTTTTTTGATGAGTTTTTGATGGTGTTATGTCCATTGTTCATATTGATTGTTATTAGGTTATTAGGGTTCAGTGAAACCTTGGATGCAGGGCAGGATTGTGGTAATTTTCCTCTCTCTTTCTTTCATAGGTTGTATCGACTTGTTTTTTAAGGGTATTTTCTTATTGCTTTATCAATTTGTTTGTTTGTGGAATTGTTCTGAATCAGGATTTGTTTAACGTTATGTAATTCCTTTTGTGAGTTACCTTGACCTGTTATAGAGACAGCTCTGTATACCTGGGAGTGGATGACCCATTGTTTTTGAGATGGGTAATGGTAGGAGAAGGCATAACGGTATCTGGTCCATCTCGTCCATGTCGTCTGATGACAAAAGTGTCATCAACGCAACGGAACCAAAATTCCAATTTAATCTTGGCTTGGTTGAAGGTTTTAGTTTCTGAATTTTCCAGAAGAAATTGGCTGTTATAGGTGAGATTGGGGATCCCATTGCTGCCCCTAAGGTTTGTTCGTGGAATTGGTTATTGAAAAAGATGTGAGTATTATTGAGATAGTACTTGGAAGGGAAGTTTGTAAAAGATTTAATAATATCAATTATATCAGAGATTGTTACTTTCCTAAAGAGAAACACTATATCGAAACTCACCATGATGTTTTGGGGTTGAATGTAAATCTGTTGTGTCTTTTGATAAAGTCCAATAAGTTTTAGACGTAATCGATATACTTTCTTGTAAAAGGATTTAGATTTATAGCGAGGAAGCATGCTAGGTTGTAAGTTGGTGAGTTTATTGCGCTGACGATCGGTCTGAGCACAATGTTGTCTTTGTGGATATTTGGGAGTTCGTCAAGTCTTGGATGAATGCGATTAGCAGGTAATAATTTAGATATTGTTAAGCTGTCCAGTTCAGATCCTTTGAGAACGGGTTTTGTTTTTCTGACTATTTGTTTTTATAGGGTACTTTTTAAGTTGTGTGTATGCAGCGCCCGTTAGAAGGTCCATGATTTGGTTGTTATAGTCTTCTTTATTCATTATTACTGTTGTCTTGCCATATTATACTGTCTTTATTCCGATTCAGTTCCTTAATAGCGTTTTTTTCTTGTTTTATTAAGTTTGAGGAGGGCAATTGAGCTTAGCGTAAAATGCTGGTTGTCCTTCATCGTATGCTATTCGCTTTTTCGGGTGGAAGAGTATATATTGTGTATTATAAATTGTTGATGATTTCTTCTTTCGGGATGGTCAAAGGAGCTCATGCAAAAGTATGTCCTTCAGTTAAGTCTGAAATCATGTTATTGTTAAAACGATGGTCCGAGATGTTTTTTACTGTATCTGCTAGGTGTGTTTGCCTTATTGGAAGTAATTTGTCAAATTTTATTAATTGATTCTGAGTAGAAAGATCTTTAATTTGTTGGGATTGATCATACGATATGCTGTCCAATGCAGACCAATGTTGTATTCTTTCGTTTAAAAGACGCAAACTTGTATTATGCAGAATTGATATTGATCCAGAATTCTCTTGCTATTCAAGTAAATAAGATGCTTGTTTCGCAACACTGTTCCGACCCACGTTGCTGATCAATCTCTCTAGCAATCACCCCAAGGTCTTTTGTTTCAGGCGTCATTCACTCCACTGACAATCTTGTTATTAACTGTTTGCCGCCATATTTTCCTGTTCTGGCATACTTCTCTAGCTTCTTTTATGTCCATGCATTTTTTCATGCGGGCTCTCGTGTTTCTGTGACTTATGTCTCTTCTAACTAGGCTCTCATTCATACATTCTAACCATTCTTTCCGCGGTCTACCTCTGGGCACGCTGCCATTTACTTTACCTTGATACACTTGTTTCGTTAGCCGTTAATTTGGCGTTCTCTCAAAATGTCTGAACCATCTTAACCGATTTCTTTCCCATGTGTCTACTGGCGTCTCTTCTGCACCACATTCTTTTAGAATTATCTCGGTACTTACTTTGTCCATTAGCGATTTCCCGCTTATTATGCGCATGAATCGCATGTCAATTGCGTTAATTTTACACTTATCTTTTTCTTGATAAGTCCATGTCTCGCTACCGTATAGTACAGTCGGTACAAATATGGAATTGTGTATTGCCATTTTATCTTTATTTGATATATTTTTACTTCTGATAAGGAGACCTGCTCTACCAATAACCTTCTTGCCTTTATTTATTCGTCTATCTAATTCCTCATCTATCTTCCCGTCCCTAGTAAATAAGCTACCAAGGCATACGAACTTATCAACTTGTTCAATTCTCTCTTCATTTAATAAAATATTGCATATTGTTCTCACACACACATACACACATGCGCGTATATCGATGTTTACTTGAACTAGGATTACCTTGGTGATTGACAGGTTCACTTTCCTTCCTAAAATTTGTACGAAAGTCTATTTCTTTGGGCGGCATACCTGATGATATCGCTGTGGACAGATCAAAAATATTTACCAGTTTGCCAAACAAATACAAAATGCGAATATCTTGTTTGGATGTAAGTTATACTTAAATATCAACATGAATTGACAAATCAAAGTTTGCAATGTAATATACTGATATATTTTTAACTTTATTTACAAAATGATAAAAGGGTATTGACAAATTTTTAAATTGGACACGTCACCGACACCAATATAACTAATTTAAAAGCAATTACTTTGATTTCAAACAAAATATATTCACTTCATTTATATTGCTTTACTTTTAAATTACAATAGAAATATTAATCTTTTTTCCTTGGGAAAAAATTCACAAGTTTTTTATGGTAAAATCTACTTTATATCCTGCATATTCCGAATATTATGTGTAACGCAAGATAGTAAGAAATAATGAAAAATAAGATTAAAAGAAGCATCAGTAAGCTAGAGAGTTTTTTAGAATTAGAAATCAGATTTTAGCCTTTTTGAATTAAGAAATTATTTTTTGATAATTTTCCAATGAAATGCCACGAAAATTATTTATGACATTGAACTTGAAACCAATTTATTCAGTCATGCTCTAAAATTTTGTTTATGTTTTCAATCGATGATTATTCTTCTTTCGAGTAAGAATTACTTGTTTCATAATTAACACAATTTAACTTATACAAAACAATTAACGATTCATTATTGCTTGTTAAAATTTCCAATGAAAAAATTGATTTCTTCAAATTTGACATCTAAAATTTCATATTTGAGAATCTACATCATATTTAAATTTGAAATTAATTCCTGATTAAGACATTATTAATTATAAAATGGAGAATTTGTTTACTTTTTCATTTTAATTTTTCCACAAATGGTTATATAATTTTTAAATTGAAATAACTGTTTTATTTTTTAATTGACATTTAAAATAAAGTTCTAAATCTCAATTAATACTCAACCCTTTCTAATAGTAAAATTGATTATTTTATGTTATAAATGGGCAATAATTCTTTATATTTTTGAATGAAAAATTGACAGTTCAATAATAATTAAATTAATTTACTATTAATTATTTAAATTTTCAAATTTCTACATTTTTTAATTTATAAAAGTATCGAGCATTTAAATGATTTCAAAGAGTAAAAGCTTAGTCTCGAGTAGCGCGGATAACAATGAAAAGCAAGAGCCATTGCTCTTTTCTCTAAAAATAAGGCGAAACAAGGAATAATAAGGCGGAATAAGACACATGTTTCTGCGCTAAGAGAAGAGTAGCGCAAAAGAAAGGCACATACAAGCTAAAATACATTAAGTAACTTATCAGAGTCTTGATTGTCAAAAAAATCTAAAAATCGACCTAATTATTATACTTAAATAACAAAAAAATGTAATAAATGATAATGAGAACAATACAATTCATGTGTCTCTGATGCACAGTAGAAGTGAAATTCTGAAATAATGTTTAAGTGGAACGAATTCAAGGAAAATTGTTCAAGAAATATGTATTATTATCAGATAGTTACACTGATCGGTGCTTACCACATCCCTCTGATGATAATAAAGATTCCTTAAAAAATTTAACTTGTATCAATACGTAACACCTTTAAAAATAACGTGTGCATTTCTAAAAAAGGATTCTTCTTTCGATTTCCTTAGTAGCTTAAGGGAGCTTAAGTACATGGCCGACAATCAGAAGTTCTGTTACCTTCCTAGAGCGTGACACGTTACACTCAAGCATTACGTAATTTGACGCTTTTTATTGATTCATTCTTTGTTTAAAAATCTGGTACCGCGAGTTAAAGAGTTTTACTTTTAATAATAATCTCAGTTCATTTTTATATATCAATAGAATTAAGAATTACGTCGTCGGTTAAGATCAGAGTATGAAGAGTCCTCATTTTTGAAACTGTATCTAAAATTAATTAGGCGGAATTTTAAGATCAGTATTACTAATGAATCTTCTG
>NC_046658.1:120137847-120140994 GCF_010883055.1 Belonocnema kinseyi
ACCACCTATCTCACGGTTGTGAGACGTGGTTGTGGCTGAAACTTTACCGCGATTTCGTTGGAAGCGGGTGCAATTTTTCAGATTAGCACCCGCTCCCGGCGAAATCCTGCGGTTGTCCTTATCACAAATTTTTAATTATATATATATTAACTATAAACTAAACTAAACTATATTAAAAAGTACCTTTTAACTTATTATCGAATAATATAGGAAGATGCGGCTATTTTGCATACATAAATTATAAACCTGTGATTGGATGTTTACTAATTAAACATTATTAAAGTCTTTCAGCTTCTCAAGGCAGAATGATATGAATACATACTATTAATTAAAATAAACATTACTTGAGTTTATGTTGCTGAAATAATTCTATACGTATGAGAGTTTATTTTTTATGAAAAAAGTATATGACAGTAATTAAAAAATTTTCACTTCAACAAGCACGAAAATAATCCGTATACGTGATTTATATTTGGTGAGGGCAAAGACACAAACATTTTAGATTTGCCCTCACCAAATATAAATCACGTATACGGATTATTTTCGTGCTTGTTGAAGTGAAAATTTTTTAATTACTGTCATATACTTTAATAATGTTTAATTAGTAAACATCCAATCACAGGTTTATAATTTATGTATGCAAAATAGCCGCATCTTCCTATATTATTCGATAATAAGTTAAAAGGTACTTTTTAATATAGTTTAACTATTAAAACTAAAAAAGTTTAATCCAAAAAGATTGTTGTTATAGTCAATATTGAAAAAAATTTAATTAAAAAAATAACAGAAACATTACAAACTTTGCTGCTGTTTGTTCTGTATGAAAAATGTCTTAACTGTCCAATAGAGGAAGGTTTTTAGGGGGTTTTCGGATGTTATTCTGGTAATTACACCGCCACACAAAAAATATTTTTTCGGGTCTGGAGATCAGACTATCTTCACTATATGTTTTTGGGATTGCTGAATCTGAATCCCAAGTCCAAAAAACCATAGCATACCAGGTGGAAAAGTTGGGTTTAGGCCGTCCTTACAAATGGCATAGTACTGCGCCAGTTGTGATCAAAAAGTAATGCCAGTGCTGCATGTTAGTACCACGCCAAGCGTGGGCATAATACTTGTTTTATACAGGCGCAATACAACACCAGTATTGGATGCAAGTGGTGGCTTTGGAAGTTCGGCCGAGGGTTGGCTCAGTACTGGTTTAATACCGATCGAGTACTAAGTCCATGTGCTGCTTAGCAACCGACTAGAGAGTTCTACCGAGGGTTTGATCGGTACTGACTTAGCACTGAACCAGTATTAAGTTCATATGCTGGTTGGCTACAGACTTAAGAGTTCTGCCGAGCGTTTGCGTGGTACTATCTCAGTACTAAACCAGCACTAAGTTCATCCCAAGTACCACCACAGTTGTCTGTGGTGGTACTTGGGACGTGGTGGAGGAGCCGGACGATGATCAAAAGTCTGTGGGAAGGAGAAATTTAGCACCAGTCGCTGCCAGATCCAATGAGAAAATAAAGCAGGCACATAAGATGTATATAGCCTTTTGCAAAATTCAATCTTTTTGCGAAAACCGGCGTAGTATGGATATGCCAATCTGGGATACAATTTTTAAGATGCAGGGCTTGAAACAAAAGGTTGCTAAGGCTATCCGTGAGGAGATGGATGCCACCCTTAAGGAGATGGATGAGTCGAAGGTAAATACAAGCCAAGAAGGAAATCATTCAGAAGAAGTTGTGGAAACTCCCGCCCCCAACACGGGAAGCAAGAGAGGGAGTTCTCTCTGAGTCCCGCAGAGGTAAGTATAACACGACAAACAGCGAAGAAGTCCAGGACCCGCTTTGCTTCAGCGAAGGCAACGTTCACATAGGTCCTCAAGGACCTCAAGCAAAAGGTTAAGCCTGACACGCTTGATGTAAAAATTAGGAGGTCAGGTAGACTAGAAACGGAGAGGTCCTTGTGGAGCTCGGACATGCATCAGAAGGCAGAGCTGAATTTTCAGCAGCCATGAAGGAGGCAGTTGGAGAAGGGGATTAAGTGCGTGAGCTCGTACCACGCACCGAGTTCGAGGTCTTAGATTTCGACTACTAAGGAGAGGTAAAGGTCAGCATCTCGAAAAAACCCTTCGGAGGTAATCTGAACGCTTTCGTGGAGCTGACAGAAGAGTCGGCGGCGAGACTGTTGTGGACAGGATACCTAAAGGTAGGGTGGGTGTCCTGCCGAGTGCACAAGAAAACGGAGAGAATGCGGTGCTACTACTGCCTCGGCTTTGGCCACATGGCAGCTGGTTGTGAGGGCCCCGACCGAACTAAGGACGGTTGGAGATGTAGCAAGGAGTAACATATGACTGTTGCTTGTGAAAGCATGCTGTAGTGCTATCTCTGCGCCGCGAAACAGGAGAAGCTCCGGACAGAATCTTTTTTTTTAGCAAAGGGAAGAGCAGTTGTATGTTAAGCAGGCAAATTACAAACGAAGTCGAAGCACGACTTACTAGCCGTAGACTTGCGATAACCCTCGACTCTGAAATAATGCGATGAGCGGTTCCGGAGTCCTGGGTTGGCAGGGAAAGGAGTGAAGGTTTAGTAGGTAAGTGCCGTTTGGTAAGTCCCACACTCACCTTCGTTCCTTGTGGACTATGCGCCCATGTATGCATCTGACGTGTATGTATGCTATGTGTATATACGTTATGTGCAAATATGGGGATCGTAGTCTCCAAAGTTCGAATGTGGTTAGTGCATCAGCATTTTCCGTTTTGACTCCTTTGACAAAAAAAAAAACACAAAAATAAATTGAACCATTATTAATTCTATTTGCTGGTTGGCAAAAGACTTAGCAGTTCTGCCGAGCGTTGGCGGGTACATGCTTGGTACTGAACCAGAATTGACTCCATGTGCTGGTTAGCAAGCGACTTGTGAGTTCTGCTGAGGTTCGGCCTGGTAGTGGCTTGGTAGTGAACCAACATTGAATCTATGTGCTGTTTAGCAATCGACATGGGACGGTTACCGAGGTTTGGCCCGGTACTGGCTTAGAACTATA
This sequence comes from Belonocnema kinseyi, assembly GCF_010883055.1. Lineage (NCBI taxonomy): Eukaryota > Metazoa > Arthropoda > Insecta > Hymenoptera > Cynipidae > Belonocnema > Belonocnema kinseyi. Next base: position 120,140,881 of record NC_046658.1, read on the forward strand.
CCAGTATTGAGTCTACAGTTTGTCAAGTTAAAGCGTGGGTGGCTTTACTCGCAGTCGGTAAGGTGTATCGACATGATTTTGGTGTCAAAATATTAAGAAGAGCTCCCTCTTTCA
>NC_046658.1:120141094-120143711 GCF_010883055.1 Belonocnema kinseyi
CTCGACACCTTGACAAATGTAATTCCATGTAGAAACATGCGTTTAAATAAAATATTTTACCAAAAAAGTTACCCACGCTTTAACTTGACAGACTGTATGTGCTGTTTAGCAACCGCTTTGAGAGTTCTTTCGAGGATTGACTTAGTACTGGCTTAGTACTGAACCAGTACTAAGTTCATGTTCTGGTTAGCAACCGACTTGCGAGTTCTAACGAGGGTTAGCTCGTTACTGACTCAGTGCTGAATCAATACCAAGTTTATATGCTGGTTAGCAACCGACTTGCAAGTTCAGCCGAGCGTTCGAATGGTACTAACTTTGTACTGAACCATTATTAATTCTATGCGCTGGTTAGCAACAGACTTAGTAGTTATGCCGAGCGTTATCCCGGTACTGGCTTAGTACTGAAGCAGTATTGAGTTTACGTGCTTTTTAGCAACCGAAGTGCGACTTTCACCGCAGATAGACCCGGTAGTGACTCAGTACTAAACCAGTATTGAGTCTATGTGCTGTTTAGCACATAGTGCTCTTGGCTCAGTGCTTTAAATCAATTGTAATTTAAGATATTATTGGAAAATAAAATAACATGAATTGCATCTTATAAATGCTTCGCTATGATTTTAGGTTTTCTACTATTGTAGTCAATGGTACTGCGCTAATATTTGCGAATCTACTGGCACCGTATATACAATGATTATTTAGCATATTATAACTATAAGATTGCAGTATTATTTTTTAACAAGAGTTTTAGAGTAACTTATTCCAGAAAGATCTAAGAAACTCTAAATTTCAATTTAATGATTATGCATGACCCATACTCTCCGTTTTCCTATAGAAATTATACTGCAAAAATCTACGGGTCTTACCATAAAAGAGTATAATAACTACATAACACTTTGATTTTCAAACGCAGTAGATACAGAAGGTAGAAAGCCGCTCAAATTAAATAAAATTGCTTTTCATTCCATTTACAAACAAGATTTGGGTCACATTACGCATTGGTAATTTTTGGAAAAGTAACATTTAGTACAGTAGCTATTAATATTTATATATAAACTAAGAAGTTACTTTAATAAATTCTTTTTACAAGTTAAAGAAAATTTCTTTGCTGACAAATATTTTGGTGATTTATTTGAAACTTGCGGCATTTTTAATTTACGCAATTTCATTATTTATTAGAAATAAATTGTTTGAGTTACAGCATTTCAAATAGTTATTTTAAAAATGACCGACATGTGATAAGTGTGTTTTTCAATTCCAACAATAATCTCAATCTTTATTTAAGTCCGTCTATCAGATGGAGTCATTTCAGTAACCAACAAATTAAGTTTATCAAACAGGTAAAAAATTTCGTAGAAAAACATATTTTATACTGATGAGGACTGTCGATGTAGATGTACAGTCGAAACGTATACCAAATATATACTGAGAATCTCTCAGACATAATTTCAATAAATTGACCAGTAATTGACTGACATTTTGGATTCCAACTATAAAAATAGTAATATGTAATACTGGTGAAATGCCGGAACCGGCGTTTCACAAGCGATTGGCGCAATACTGGCCACATACTAACTTTAAATGCTGATTGACAATCGACAAACGAGTTCAGCTAGTGGTTGTCCTGATACTGGGTCTACTACTGGCGCAGTACGTGCGCACGATACCGCAACGACAAGACGCCTCGCCACGTGGGTTGCCTATCCTTATCGTTTCCATTATAGTTACAAATCGACGCGTTTTCGGTTACCTTCAGCATCAAACGCAATACTCTCTCTTTCTTTCACTGTAGAACGCGAAGATAGAAAGAGACAGAGTATTGCGGAAAGCGGCCACGTAGTGCTAGTGTTCCTTTATCCATCCACGAGAATGAGGGAAGGAAGAAATCGAAGAAAGCACGCTCAGAGCTCCTTTGATCGCAGTTTTGCCTGGCTTCAAATTTATCAAATTTTAGATGTGCGTTTCATGTGTTACCCTAACCTACGTGAAGGAGATATACCTGAAAAAGATAAGTGATCAAAGATTTTGGTGTAAAAATAATGGAAAACTTTTATTTCGTGTTGAGAAATGTCTTAATTGTTAATTTCTGATTGTTAACTTCGTCACGATATGCCTCGTGTGACAAATAAAAAATAAAATTAAACTGTTAATTTCTCATTATTGTCTTTCTTTTCAGTTTCCACTTATCGATCGACTTCTTTGATTGCGCAGCTTCGACGGGATTCAACCAGCTAAAATGATTTCAGCTTTCGCCATCTACATGTTTCTGCGTTTTGATGAAACATGATATCCCTGAGATAAGTAAGCAATAAAACCATCTAGTGCAAACATTATGGAAAAAGTTTACTTGAAATTAAGAAACATATATTTTATTTTTAAAATTAGAAATATAGTATAGTTCGCAGTTATTGATATTTTTTATTGATAATCGTTCAAAATAGTATATTTGCAAATAGAAAACCTTAATAGATTAAAAATTTTCATTGCGTTTTTTCGAAGATCTCAAAGGTGTGGCATTTTAATAAAAATTTGTCCTAAAATTTATAATTTAAAATAATTGCAGGTATTTCAATGAACTTTCACCTTAAACGGTTACAATTTGACATTTAAAAGCATTTTA
>NC_046658.1:120143811-120163689 GCF_010883055.1 Belonocnema kinseyi
TATACTTTTATATTTTTTTCTTTTTACAGAAATTGTTTTGCAAAAAATTCGAAAATGTCTCAGTAAGAGTTTAATGCCTATCTATCTCCCGCTGATTGTCTAATTCCAGAGAACGAGAAGGCGGGAACAAAAATCAAAACAGAAACTAATGACCAAAATTTAAAAACACTGTGAGAAAGTTAGAATTGCGAGCAAAAGTTCATGACTTTTAAATAAAAGGTTTTATAATCTAGCTTAAGTATCGAATAATATATTTATTAAAAAATTTAAAAAGTTCTTTTGTTTTCTACCGCTAACTTTTAGCTTATACTCATCTTTTTTTTAGTGATATATTTAAATATTAAGGTTTTGACTAGTACCACGCCAGTACCAACGGTTTGTAGTTGCCTAATATTTTAGATCAGTACAGAACTTGATTAGCCTTACGGTGTTTGCCCGTAGGGCGCCATTACCATAAGTACGTATTGTCTTAGTACTGCAAATCAATTCGAAATTTAAATATCACTAGGCATTTAGCCTTAGCACGTCAGTAACAAAAGTGTATACTGCCCTAGTATTGTAAGTCAGTACAGAACTAAGATATCATTAGGGGTTTCACCAGTACCGCGCCAGTACCAACGTTATTCACTGGCCTGGTACTGCAAGTCAGTACATACCTACGTTATCACTTGGAGCCTGACCAGTACTTGCCCAGTATTGGCTACATACTGCACGTCAGTACAGAACATTGTTATCATTAGGGCATTTACCGGTACAAATACAGTAATCCTGTCAATATTCTAAAAGTACCGTGCCAGTAACGAAGTCCGCCCGATGGTACTGGCGCAGTACTGAGCCGGTGGTAAATTTTCCCCTGAGTATTTTGACTTTTCAAATATTATGATTATGATATAGATTATGTGATTTTCCCAAATCATACTTTTATTGCTATCTACATTATCGAACTTAAGTGTTATCTATTTAAGCATACCATTTTTTTAAGCTAAGTTGATTTACAGGTCTGATTCCTGGCGGATTTTCAGAATTATGTATCGCTTAGAGCAACACACGTAGAAATGCATGTGGATTAACTTAAGACAGACATTGCACGGTTTTGATTATTACCGATACGTTTATTATTATTGCTACTCGTTTATATTTTGTAGAATGTAAAATTTATGTTATACCCCAGGGGGAAATTCACAACCGGCGCAGTAACGCGCCAGCACCACCGGGCGGAGTTCGCTACTGGCACGTTTCTTTTAGAATACTGACAGGACTACTGGCTTTAAACAGGTAGAACCTCTAATGATAGCAATGTTTTGCACTGACTGGCAGTATTTAGCCAGTACTAGGCTAGTACTTACATTTAATACTGGTGTGGTATCCTCTGTTAGTACTGGCCCAGTACTTGCTGAACCAATACTGTAAACCCGAAGAAGCACTGACCTATAGTACCGGGTTAGGCTGAAAGGCCACTACTGCAGATTAGTACTGGGCAAGTACTGGTCAGGCTCCAAGTGATAGCGAAAGTTTTCACTGAATTGTAATACCGGGCCAGTGAATAGCGTTGGTACTGGCGTGGCACTGGTGAAACCCCTAATGATAACTATGTTCTGTACTGACTCAAAATACTGGGCCAGTATATACTTTTATTACTGGCGCGGTAAGGCTGAATGCCTAATGATATTTAAATTTTGCACTGATCTGCAGTACGAGGTCAATACCTACTTATGGTAACGGCGCCTTACAGGCAAAAACCATAAAGATAATCAAGTTCTGAACTGATTTAAAATACTGGGCAACTACATACTGCTGGTACTGGCGCGATACTAGTCAAAACCCTAATATTAAAAGATATCAGTAAGAAAAAGATGAGTATAAGCTACAAGTTAGTGGTAGAAAACAAAAGAACTTTTAAAATATAAATATGAATATATTATTCGATACTTAAGCTAGAATATAAAACTTTTTGTTTAAAAGTCATGAATTTTTGTTCGAAGTTCTAACTTTGTCACAGTTTGTTTAGATTTTGTTCATTATTTTCTGTTTCGATTTTCTTACCGCCTTCTCGATCTCCGGAATTAGAGAACTAGCGAGAGGTAGATAGGCATTAAAGTCTTACTGATACATTTTCGAGTCTTTTGCAAAACGATTTCTATGAAAAGAAAACAATATGAAAGTACAATCAAAATCGTAAATTTAAGCTATTAAAACTAAAAGATTTAAGATTGTGAATAGAAAACATTTAAAATACTACAGATAATCATGATCAAGGCTTTTAAATGTCTAACTGTAACCGTTCACGGTAATATTTCATTGAAGTACCTAAAAAAATATCAATAACTACAACTATACTAAATGTCTAGTTTCGGAAATAAAAGATATGTTTCTTAATTTAAAATACACTTTTTCCAGAATATTTGCACTAAATGGTTTTATTACTTACTTATCTCAGGGATATCATATTTCATCAAAACGCAGAAACATGTAGATGGCAAAAACTAAAATCATTCTTAGCTGTTTGAATTCGGTTGAAGCTGCGCAATCAAAGAAGTCGATCGATAAGTGGAAAGTGAAAAGAAAGACAATAATAAGAAATGAAGAGTTTAGTTGTATTCTTTATTTGTTACACGAGGCACATCGTGACGAAGTTAACAATCAAGAATGCTATAAGTCTAATATTTTCAGAAATTAGTATTATTTGTATAGAATATCGATAATCAAAAACATCTAAAATTTGAGAAATTCGAAGCCGGTCGAAACTGCGTTCAAAGAAGCTCTGAGCGTGCTTTCTTCACTTTTTTCTCTCCTTCATTCTCATGGATCGATAAAAGAAAACTAGTACTACACTGACGCTTTACGCAATACTCTGTCCCTTTCTATCTGCACGTTCTATCGTTCTACGACTACGCTCGACGTAGCCGAAAACGTTTCCATTTAGAACTATAATGGAAACGATAAAGATAGGCACCCACGTGTCGAGGCGTCTTGTCGTTGCGGTATCGTGCGCACCTACTGCGCCAGTAGTAAACTCACTATCAGGACAACCACTGGCTAAACTCTTATGTCGGTTGTTAATCAGCACTTAAAGTTGGTATGTGGCCAGAAGTGCGCCAATCGCTGGTGAATCGCTGGTTCCAGTATTTCACCAGTATTACATCCCAATCAGACTTGAACAACAAACGCAGTACTATGCCCGCACCACCGGATACTGGCGCCCGTCCTGGATGATAACGCTTTACCAGTACTGGTCTGTCAGCACTGTTCGAGTACTGCCTGGCAGTAATAGGATCGTATGAGGATACCATTACTGGATAAATAGTTCTTAAACCTTACTGGCAAGCAGCACTGCGCCTATTCTGGCAGAATACGGACAGACTATTAGCAACTGGTACTGTGCCATCATACCCACTTCTGGCGATCATGTTCAAAGTGCGCGAAAATTTAAATTCTTTTCAAGATGGAAATACATTAGGAAATGAATAAATAATAGTAAATATTAATTTTTATTGCAAATTATTAAATATTTAATATTACTATTAGATAAATTGACACAGATTTCACATTAATAATATTTTCCAACACTGTCCTCCCAGTACTAGCGCAGTACAAAATATTCATGATAGCCATTACTACGCCAGTAATGGCAAGCAAGTAGCGGCTAACCAGTACTGGCCTAGTACTGACACCTATTACTGGTGCAGTACTATCTTTCAAGTACTGCCGCAGTACTAAATATGCATGCTAGCCATTACTGTGCCAGTAATGACAAGCCAGTATCAGCAGACCAGTACTGGCCTAGTACCGCCACGTATTAAAGACATAGTACTATCTTCCTAGTACTGACGCAGTACTAAATATTCATGATAGCCATTACGGCGCCAGTAATTAGAAGCCCATATCAGCTGACCAGTACTGACTTAGTAACGTTCTTCAGTACTGATGGAATACTATCTTTCCAGTATTGATACCGTACTAAATATTCATGATAGCCGTCAATAGCCGTTACTGCGCCATTAATGGCAAATCAGTAGTGGCTAACTCATATTGGTGCAGTACTGAGTTTTTTGTGAACGTCACCACAATACGGATTAGGCCAAATGGGACTAAGCCAGTAGTAAACCAATATGATGCCAACCGTTGGTTGAATTCGTGTGTCATTATTTGACTGGTAATACGTATCAGTTCTGCGCCAGGGATTTAACAGCATCACGCGACTTGTTGACGAAACTCCTGTGTCGGTATTTCACTGGCAGTGACGGTCAGTACTGGGCCAGTTGTAAAACAGTATGGCGCCAACCGTTGGCGGAATTCGATTTTCATCCAGGTATCATTATACTTCATCCAGGTATGCCCTCAAAAATACCCTTGATAATTAATTTTTTAATAGAACAAGGAATCTCCCTTGATATTGAACATCTTAGTTACTTTTCAAAAACCTGGGATAGCTTTGGTTCTAACGATTTCATTGCTTATGAGAAGACCTAATTTTTTAAATTCGTTTTTAAGAATTCTCAGCAAAAATAATTTTTTTTGTTACAAAATTATAAATTATCAATTTTTAAAACAAGTCCTTATAGTATCGAAATTATATTTGAGAAACTATTTCTTTAAAAATTGAAACTGCTTTGCATTACTTATTTCGTAATGAGCTCTCTTGTTTGACAGAAAAATTATTTTGGTCAAGTAGGAACGTCCTTTTATGAATTTTTATTCTAAAAATTCCATTTCCATGTCTTTAAACGCGATAAAATTTCAAAACATCTAAATTAACAATTGATTCTTCTGAACAAAAATTTTTCAGGAGGAATTTTTATTTAATCGAAAGAATCCTTTTTTCTTCCAATATATCACGAAACAGACAATGTGCAAGATTAAAATTTGTTACAGAACATTTTTTGACATCATTCTGCAGATTACGTTAACTTGATGTCGAAATAAATTCTTGAAATAAAATTTGAAACCTAAAGACGGTCATTCAGCAGGCAAATTACCTTCGATACCTAATTCCATATCTGCACCAGCACAGACCATTTCCAGTACCACGCCAGTACAGACTTTCGGTACAGGCATAATATCATTTCCAGTACCGCGCAAGTACAGACTTTTGGTACAGGCATAATACCATTTCTAGTACCGCCCCAGTACTGACAGACAACTCCCAGCCGAGTAAAATTTCGTACTAATACCAGTCCGGAGCCGTTTTCCAGCTGTTAATATGCCAATACTATGCCAGTACCCATAACCGCGCAGCGGTACTGGCGCGATACCCATCCAGTTGTAAATTTCCACCTGGAACTTGGGTAAAGGAGGACTTGGTAAAAAATCAATCAACCAATGAAAGATTTTCATTTCAATGAAATTTTTTTAAATTCTTTTGAAATTTGTGGGATGTTTATTGAACTTTTGTATGTTCCTTCGAGTCTACTGCATGATCTCTATTTTGCATTTACTCAATATAGCTCTGCACAGGCATAGAAGCTTACCTTATGTGCACGTCTAAATTCTGACGTGCACCAATGGGCGTGTGGAAAGTTACTCGACGCTGATTGAATCACAAAAATTCAGATATGCGTAGAGCTTACAAGGAATTTATTTAAAATTATAGATATATTATAATATGATATTTACCAGTGGAATTGAGAATAACCACGAAGGATACCACAAGAGTATAAGCAATCCTCATCTTTCCTAATTAGAGGAGAAACTGAACATTTTCTTAGTGAAGTATACGATTGAAATTGTAACTAATGAATTTTTCCGTTTTCAAGCAGATTTCATAATCTATACCATAGTCGTCATATCTCAAAATAAAGACGTTAAAGTCTTTCTTTTGAGGTATTTACTTTTGATAAGACTCAACACATATTCTAACTCATTAAGGCCATGTGATGAGTATAACAGCTGATTAATTCAGCACTGAGATCAATATTTATTCACCCATATTCAAAAATAGAAGATTAAATAACGCGGAAATATTTTCGGGAAATGTTAATAAATATTAAAGGATCGTTTGTGGCCTTGCAAAGAGTTGGAGGGAGAAAAAAGTTTATTTATGCAAATAATGATTATATCGACGGAGACATTTAGGGTTTACAGCAAAAGTTTGACTTTCAACTTTCTTTGAAGGTAATCATGCAATCTGTTTTACCCACAGACCCCTGGAAGTCCGAAGTTGTCTACTCGCTGCGCTAGTGGTGCTTTGACACAGCTGACACCAGATTGACACGTATGTCAGACCAAATATGTTTATATGCATTTCAAGTGCAAACATTAGTTTTTTCATTATTTGTGCATAATGTTCGTGAGCGATTTTTGTTGTTTTGTCCCACTTTGATCAATATATACCTCATAACTAGCCTATTGATAACATTGCAAATTGCCTGCAGGGTTTTACGACAGTACGGTCGACATTTCAACAAAATGGGAATGAAAAAAAACTTTTTTCACTACTCTAATTATTTAGGACCAGAGGCACATTTATGCATGCCTTCTATTTATCGGAACAAATTTTTAACGCGATATCTCATTCCGTGTGAACGTACGTTGGAAAAGAAAATTTTCACTGATATTTTCTTCAAAAACAAATGTTTTCTTAAAATTTCTAGCGGAACAAAGCAGAGACGTGGACCTTATTACCCCCTCTTTCATTTCCAAAACTTTCAAAGCGATACCTCGTTTCGTTTAGACGTAAGTTGGGAAAGAAAAATTGAAGCCCAGGTTTGGTCACGTGACCCTCTCGTCACATGGCCTTAAATAGAAAAAGTTTGATTGAAATAAAATATTTTTTAAAGTGAAACAAGAGTTTTGTTTAAACGTATCATACTTAAACTAAAGAATTTATTTCTTTGATGCAAACAAATAATTGTTCTTCTAGTACCATCATTAATGGAACGTTTCATTATATAATTATTCTCATATACTGTTCCTAATACGGAACCTTCTGATTATGATATCTTTAATTTTTCATAAATTGTTATGGTGCACACAATATTTTCTGTAACGTATGATTCAGAAGTTTATCACGTCCGCCATTTAATGTTATATCTTGATGCAGTCGTAACCTTTCATAAAACATTTGAGGATACATTAACCAGTAGTATTGCATATTGTCTGTTAATAAAGGGTATATTAACCCTTATTTAAAAATCAAATACGCATTCAAGGGTATTAGACATTTGGCATCGAGGAAGGCTATTTCTGCTTTTCTTTTTTAAATTTTCGATCAGGCTGCGAAAATATTTCGATCACAATCTCATTCAAAGCCGATCAGAGCTATTATACGTTACCTGAAATAAATTAAAAACGCTATTTTAGTTTAACGTATTAGAGGCTCTTTAATAGTATATGACGTCACAAGTAGGGTTATGTGGACAATCTTTTGCGGGCAGATGAATTTTTGCAGGACGAATTAGCAGACATGTGTTACCTTGAGAGTGATGTACGATATTTCATTCAACATCGGAATTTTATGAAACTCCAGGGCCGTGTGCAAAGTGACCTGTGAAGCTTATGATATCTTTGGACTTCAAAACAAACGAATGATGTGGCATTCATCTCTTTGCACTTTGATTGGTATTCTCGTATGGCGCGAAATATTGTGGAACTTACTGGTGGAATTGATCAAAAAACCATATCGGCTGTTTCAGACAGAACTAGTGTAAATGACAATGTATAAATTTAAGAGTAAAAACAAAATATCGATAATTCATTATATTTATATGAAATTTCTTTGAAGTCATACTTCTGATTTAAAAGAGTAAAAATAAAAGCGCTTATCAACTTATTATTTTTAAGTTCTATTGAGATGGTTTCTTTTAAGGTATGCGATGTGTTTATCGCTCTTTGTTTGAATGGCGAAACGCAAATAAAATTGTTTTAGTCCACGAAAGTCTAAAATTGGGGTTTGAAGGTTAAAATCGGTATCGAGTGTCGAGATAATATTTGAGAACTGCGAATATGTGTTAAGTGGCGGCGACATTGGTACAAAGGCCTTTCGTGGAAAATGATAACAAGGAAGCGAAAAATAATCTGCAAATTGTGTCAAATTTGATACCATGATCGCCGACCAAGACGATTCCAAGATTGCTTGGGCGGTCTTATTTTGTAATTATTTAGGATGGTTGACATTTGGTATTTGCGTTTGAGTGTATTTTAGATTAATGAAGTAATGCGTTTGATTACTTAATGATAAATTATGATATTTATATTGAAAGCCATTTGTAAATGCGGACTCTATATGGATGAGATTTGTCTGGGAAATATGCTTATAATTGTAAAGAAATCAGAAAGCATGGATAGGCAAGATACTGGGTAAAAATTAAATTAATAATTTGTAATTTCGAATAAGGTGCTGGTTTTAACATAAATAATGTTATTCGATTTTTGTGGCGCGCGCTGTGTCTCGCTGGATATGAATAAATCCATAACCAGATGCCGATTTTATGAGCTTAGTGACATCAAGGTCTTGATTACCCGGGAAACCAAAGATTTTCCGCACGAAAGGTAAATTATTACGTGCAAGGATGCAGACAGATACATACACCCACACATACACGCATACTTGATTTGATAATTTTTAAAAATGTTGTGTTCTCGACTGTTACGCTTTTTCTCTCTCTCCATTTTTCTACCATTCTCCCCCTCTTCTCTCTCTGTCTCTACCCCCTCTCTTTTCTCTTCAATGCATATAATAAATTTATTTTCATCTTATAACTTCGCCTAGCAGCAATCTTTCCTCTTCTCCTTTTCTCTCTTTCTTCTAATATTTTTTTTCTTTCTCTGTGCCCGGCTTATACACTACACATATACAACATGTACACTAAATTCGTGGCCGTGACGCTATGAGACAGAGCGGCGTATGGGATTAGGGGAAAAGGTTGCGGGGAATTGAAAAAGTGGGAGAAATGTCCAAATCCATAAAGAACCTGACGAACTCTTCCGCGGGGCTTTTTTGCTTTCTGATTTCTGACAAGGTTAGTTAATTAGGTGCGGTTGTATCCGATGTAATTGAATTAAGTTTAATATTCATTCCAATAATTGTATTTTATTTCACGTTCAATTTATAAGCTAAAATTAGAGTAATTTTAAATTATAAGTACTTAAAATTATAAATAGTTTTAAATTGTTTAATATTTAACAGGATTATGGAGCTTCAGACGGCAAGGCAAAGAAATCATGAATGCAATAAATAATAATAAAAATTTTATTCGTAAGTTAGCGAAAAAAAGTTAAATCTACTTTATTTGACACATTTCAATAAACTGAATTAATATGTTTAGGAGAACATAAAAACCAAATATTGTTCACTAAAAATTGGAAGACGCTAAACATTAATTTTATTATTTTATATAGCAGTTAAGTATATCCAACATGCATGCATGTCTATAAATGTGTGTGTGTTAGGGATTAAAAACGATATAAAAAAATATCAATAACTTTTATTTTCAACCCCTTATTATCCCCCCCCCCCTTTATCGACCCAAAAATGACCCAAAAATAAAAAATAAACATTTTTACATTATAATGTCAATTGTTAACATTTTCTGTCCCCGTTTTTATACAAATAATTACCACTAAACAATTTGATTATTTTCCATTAATTTTTAAACAATGTTTAATTGTTCAAATAAATGTGAATTATTTAAACAATTATTTTTCCCTAAAATATGTCAAACTAATCTATTTTTTTATGGAATAGTAATATTTAGTAATTGCTTGAAGTATTAGATTTTGTTTTAAAAATTATATAATTATTAAAACAATTAATTATTGTCTGTTTACAAAATTTCTAAAAACGGAGCCAGAGATGTTTAATTCTTTTCAAATTCGTACCCTGAACTATTTTTCCTTGAATAATTACACCATTTTCATACATTTCTTCTGATCTTTAACATATCTCTATTTCTGTAAAAAAAATTTATTTTCTCTAGCAGTTTTTTTCGATAACTTGAAGAAAAAGGAAAGAAAATAGAACACGTTCATTTATTCCTCTGACTGTACAGTTTATGCAAAAATGTATTAACAATTTATCAATTGTTTAAACAAATGTAACTTGTTTAAAACAATTATTTTTCTGAAACATATTTTTTAAATCGTATCAAGCATTTCTTGTCCGATATTACTGTAATATATATTTCAGCAGTATCAATTACTAATGTTAAATGTTTAACAATTGTTAAGTATCACAGTTAATGCTCATTCTGTATCAATTCTAAAGCGTTTTCTTGAAGGAGAGATGTCGAGATTCGAAATCACAAAAAATGTGAATTTGCCGCGATGAAGTCATATTTTTCGTAACTTTCAACTTTTTCGTCAATTGAAAAATTGAGTAGTCTTGAGCGTTTTATTATTTCAATGACTTTTAATAAATTGTATAGTCTTGAGCGTTTTATTATTTCAATGACTTTTAATAAATTGTACTAATTGTGCAAAGTTAACTAAATGTTTTTATCATTTTAATTATTGATAAATCACCAAAAATATGGCAATTCGTCCTCATAAATCTTGTTCAGGGAACATGTTGAATCTCGAATCATAATTTGCATTCATGAATGTACTTTTTTACATTATAATAATAGTAAAAATTGTAACACTATAAAGAATAAAATAATAAATGCGCTTTTATAATTTAAATTTTATTATGAATCTTATGATTGATTCAATAGTGCGCCAAAAAAGATGCAAACCACATACTCAATTTGCAGAACATTAAGAAAAAATATATTGTATCATGTTTAATTTAGACAAACAATCCTTTAAACAAATTATATTTCTTCAAACAATTAATGAATAAAAATTATCCCTACGTTTTCCGAAATTCAAATATTCAATTGTTTCAACCCGGCGCTTTAAATTCCTATTTAATTAACATGGGAAAGTTTGGATTCTCACAATATTGAACTCATACTTCAGGGTACCAAGCGACCCGAATGTGATTCGCAATCAAAGAACAACGTTTTTACACACTATTGTTAATTTTCAGCAATTTTGGTTACTTCATTAAACCAAATAATATTATAAGTGAGAAACTGGAATATCCTTCATCACTTTTTGTGCAATTTGTAACTTATAAATAAATTTAACTTATCAAAACATTTATTTTACCCTGAAAAATGTAAAAGGAATCGTATTATCTTAATGAGACGTAGTAGTTATTCATTTTTTGCAGTAGCACAATTTCTAAAAACATTTATTTTTACACTAAATTAGTATAAAATTTTTTAAACATTTAGATGCGAGTCTACTCGCATCTACGCGTCTGCCGCTGGCATAGTATGGCAACTATACGTACAGACACATCTACGAAGTGTAACCCAGTAGCGCCCTGAAATTTTCACCATGCGGGTCCATGAAATTTTTTCGATATAGTATGGCTTGACGGCACCCCACGGAACTCTACTTATGATTTTTTTTAAATCAAAAATTAGTTCACACTTAATATTGATAAATAGCATTCATTATAATTTTGCAACTTACGTTGATGATAATCATTTTATTTAAATAATGAACTTCGAATTTTTGAACTACAAATTTTACAAAACAATTTAGTAAAATTTTCGACATGCGTATCAAGGAATGTACCACCTTCTCCCTTAGTAATTAATATGTTCCTTTCTTCTGAATTATTGCATGTTTACACTAATTACTTAATAGCTTATAACGTCAGCGCACGTGCATTATAATAATCAATGACCTGATAGTTAAAAAAATACATGTAATAAGCTTGTTGCTACTTGGTAAAATCTCCCCTGAAAATCTATGTCACGTTTCCCCAATATTAGTCCTTGCGATCAGTTTCATACAAATTTTATTAATAACTGTCTCATTATTTCGATTTATACAAAATCATTACACTGCATTTAAAAAATAATTACCAATATAACACACGTTTCTGCCAATTGTCAAATCTCGGACTTAGTTAGGTCTCCCACGGTCCCCTGGACTGTTCGCGTTAAAGTTTATGAAAAAAATAAATATTTTCTTTAAAATTAAAATAATAATGAACTTGTATACTTTTGAATTAAATTCGAATCTCTTATAGAAAATTAATCCTTATGATTGAAAATTCGTTTCCTTGTTTATACAATGCATCTCTTTGCAGCATCCGAATTCGTTGCAATCTCAAATATTAGATTTTATATGAAAAATCCATGTTTGCAGGTTAAAAACTCAACCGCTTTGTTGAAAATTTACATATTTTTTAGAAAATTGAACTCTGGTTAAAAATTTTAATATTTTTTTGAAATGATTTCCTTTTTGTTTTTTCATGTCCACCACTGCGTTTTCATTAAGAATTCTTTTTGTTTAGTGCAACTTTTTTTGATGAAAGATTAATTTTGTTGTTAAAAATTTGACCATTTATTTTAAAATTTATATTTGCAGATTAAAACTTTAAATATTCGATTGAATGTTAAACTATTTGGTTGTAAATGCAAATCTTTCATTAAAAAGACAGATTTTCAACAAAACCGTTACACTGAAAAAGGAAAAGTTTAAGTTTCAGCTAAAAAAACTAACGAATTTTGAACCAAATTGTTAAATTTTCATCTAAAAACATTACATTACAATAAAATAGTTGTATGTATGTATGTATCCCATCTTTAATTTAAGTTATCCGCTGCTTATCTTCTAATGTTTCACCTTAATTAAAAATAAAATAGAATAATATTAACAAAAAATACTACTAATGATTCTAATAATGAGCGATCTTCCAGGTCTTCCGTTTCCTCTTACCATAAAAAAGAAACATTTTCCACGAGTTTGAATTTAACTTTGGTTTTTAAATTCCTTTTTCAGGCGCGACCGTTTGGCTCTGCTCTATTCCCTTGCTTTCCCTTACTTCTTCCAATTTCTTCATCAAAATCACTCTCTGTCCATTACCATCCAAAATCCACCTTCAAGACTCGTTCACACTTAACTCCCCATCTTCATCTTCTGTGCACCTTTCGAAAATAGGAGCCCATGACTCCAATTCGCACACACATAGTCTACATAGGTTCTCCTCTGCATCCATCCAATATCTACAAGCACTCACTCCTTCTTCCATTCTAAACCGTAATACCCTCCTCCATTTCTCTTCTTTTTTTATTTTTTGCAGATTTTCTGGTTCCGTCAACCATTTGACCATCATATACCATCTATTGTACCTCGAATCTATAATCTTTGTACATCTCTCTTCTCCTTGTTTAACTAATAGCTCTAACTCTATGTCCTGCCACTCCATAACCCTCTCTCGTATCTTAAAAACGCTTCTCATCTTTCTCCTTTCTTCCTCCCATTTTGAATTTTCCAAATTTCCTCTCCCCTCATTGTTCCGAATTTCGCATAAACATGCTTGAGTTATTCTGCCCTTATTCTCCAGTCACCCTTGAACCTTTTATTTACTCTGCCCCATACTTGGCCCATTACTTTACTCGCGAATTCAATTCTTTTCTTAGCCTGCAGCTCGTTTCCCCCTCCTGCCTGAAACGAAAAACCTAAGTAACGGAATTCCTCCACCCTTTCCACTGTTTGTCCGTTCATCTACCAAACGTAATCTATTATGGTATTTCGTTTTCAGAAACACATCACCTTAGTATTCTCTACGTTCACCATCATATCCTTTCCTCCCATATAATCTTCAAAAATTCTCATCTTTAGGTTCATCCCCTTCTCGTTGTCTGCTAACAAAACTACGCCATCCACATAAGATAGAGAGTATATTTTGCTGTTACACAATATCGTACCTCCTATTCCTTTCCTCTTTAGCTTCTCCTCTAGATCTGCCAACAGTATATGAAACAGTAGCGGACTCACAGGGTACTTTTGCCTTAGACCTTTATCTATCCAGAATACCTCTCCTTTTTCTTTTCCTATTTTCACCCTAATCCAGGTTTTAGTAAAAATTTCCTTTATCCTCTCCACCAGCCTTCCTTATATTCTCCTCTATTTCATTTCCTGCCATAACACTTTTCTGTTTACTGAATCAAAAGCTGCTTCAAAATCAACGAATAACGCGATAAGTTCGCCTCTCTTTTTCTCTAGATTTCTGTTAACCAAGTAGTTCAGTACGTAAATGTTGTCTATAGTTCCCATCCCTTTTCTGAAACCCGCCTGATTGTGTGGAATACTTTCTCTTTCCTCTATCTGGCCCTCTAACCTTTTTCTTAAAGTTTCTCCATATATTTTGTAGCCAACTGGCTTAGAAGTGATCCCTCTGTACTCTTCCACCTTCTTTCCCTCACCTTTCTTGACAATTGGTACCACTAGCCCTGTCAACCACTCTTCTGGCCACCCTTCTCCATTCCATTCTTTTTTTGCAGATGTCCCACAGTTCTTCCCTCACCCCTTCTCCTCCATACTTAAACGCTTTGTTCTCTATACTATCTTTTTCTGTAGCCTTGTTCCTTTTCAACCTATTTATTGCCGCATCCACTTCTTTTCTTGTTATTCTATTCTATACCTCCCTTTCTCCTGGTACTATCTTTCTATTTTCCCCTATTGTCCTATTTTGTTCTTTCCCTAACAGCCCCTTGAAATAGTCTGTCCACTCACCTAACTCTATATCTTCATTTATGCTTTTCTTTACTCCTCTTTTCTTATTTTGCACATCCCAAACTCTACCCTCTTTGATCGTTTTTTCTGCTTCTTCCTTGCACTTTTTTCATCCCTTACCTTCTCAATCGACCCTTTCCATCTTTCCATTAACAAGTCTACTCCCTCCTCTTCTATCAACCTAATCTTCTGCTTATTCATTTTTTCTTTAAACTCTTCTAGTTTATCTACCTCCCATGCTCCTATTTACTTGTTCCTTCCTCCCCCTCTTTCCTTTCTCCACTGCCTTGCTTTTTGCCACCACCTTTCAGTGTACTTATTATCGGAAAATGCTCGGACCTAATATCATTTCACGAAACTTATCAAATTCCTCATTCTTTCTTCCGACAGGATGTAGTCTATCACTGCCTCTCCCTATTCTACGAATGTGATTTCTCCTTCCTCATCTCCTTTCATATTACCATTACATATAGACCATCCTGTTTCTCCTATCATGTCTACTAACCTCCGCCCCTCCCTGTCTATCTCCCTATGTTTGGAACACCTTACATATGCATTTAAATGTCCTCCTATCAAAACTAACTCTTCTTTATTTTCCTCCATCCACTTCTCAATTACTCTCCAACCTTCCTCTTCTCCTTTTCTTATATATACAGGAACCGCCGAATTCTGACTTTTTCATTTATAATCCTTCTTACCATTGTACCATCTTTTTCGTTCCTCTCCCCTTTTTTCCCTCTTTTACTGCCAATTCTTTTCTCACACCTGAGACCATTACCGCCCATCCCTTTCACTTTAACGAGTGCCTTCCTTGCTTCTTGCATCGTCCAACATAACTTTTCGGTAACATTCTTTTTATACACTTCCAGTCTTTCTCATCCGCCCATGTTTTCCTCATCATTATTACAATCCTATTTGGTCACTTATCCCGAAAACCCCCTGTCCTTTACCCGTTCTTTATCCTTTCCTTTCCTTTGCATTGTTTGCCAAGTTCACAACTCTTCTAGTTCTTCGTCCCAGATCCACATCACTCCGTTTACCCAAATTCTATCCCTCCCGTGGATAGAGTAAAACGATCGCGTGGTACGCTGCAAAGTAGTATATGGAACAGCAGTATGGCCGCGCTCTTATCCGCGCCGGTTTGTTTACATCGTCCGGCTGAGACCGTGGACGTCGTCTTTCTGGTTTTCGTTAATCCCATGGGACTCACTTCCGTACGACAAACCAGGGTTTACATAAAAAAGAAACAAAAAAATATGTATGTGATTAGTGAGTGTAGTGTTCATCGGTTTATTTCTGTCCCTGGTCGGACGATTTTGACAAGCCTGTCAGCTGACATAGGATCCACAACCTCCGGATCTGGTTTCCTAGGATAGTTCTATTGATGGTTATGTCAAGAGAGCCGTCAGCAATCGTCAGACAGGGTACTCTTATAGACATACATTAGCTACCTACAACAATAAACAAATTTACAAAAAAATTATTTTAGTAATTCAGAGTCCTGATATTTAGGCGTTTGACCGGTGTTATTGAATTCCAAATAACGTTTATTGTAACAACAATCACAAAAACAAAAAATGACCGGTCGGCAAACTACTGCTGCGCGGCATTCTAATTGCAGATTAGATTTCTAATTCCAGACTTATAAATCGCTAATATGCGAATTTAAAACAAAATTCATTTGTATATTTTTATTCTGATCGAGTATTCCGTCTAACAATGCAGCCCTGCAGAGGAAAATAAACTCATCTCAGGACAAGCGTAGCGTTGATGAACAAAGCGCGGCAGACGGAAAAAATGTCTTGGGTCAAACCTGTCCTTACCTGGAAAGTGGGCAAAAAGTTTGCCGACCACTGAATTAGACCAAGGAAATCAAGTTTTGTTCTTTGTCTAACACCACAGAACACGCTTTATGATGAATCTCGAGTTAAAGTGAAATGGACGACTCCTTCGGGTATGCGATATTATGCTTAAATGTATAATTATTCTATCTAGGAAATGGACATGCTTCCGAAAGGTGAAGTAATTCATAATAGACAATAAGTAAAGACAACTGTCAAAGTGACAAGTGACAAAGACTGAAGGCATTTACCGCACCTCCCCTTAATCTCTTTCTCCGTCCGACCGTGTTCGGGGGTTTAACCCGGCGAAACTGTGGGCTGGTGCAAAGCATAAGCCACACCCGTTCCTCCAAAGAAAGTCCTTGCGCTGGGTTGGCCTGTGGTTGCCGGTTGTCCGGGACTGCAGTCGGCTCCACCTCTTCGATCTCCGCCCTAAACTGGTTGACCTCCTCCTGGCTATTGCGTGGCGGGGCTTGGGGTCCGGAAGCGACAGCCATATTGCTGGCCAAAGCCGAACTTCCCACCTCCACCGTGGTATAATGGTTCCCGGCTGTTGTTGAAGGTTCACTGTCACCTCGACCTCAACTTCTCTGGAGCCCTTAGCGCTTTCTTCCTTCCTTGCCTCCCGTTCAAGGCCGGGTGCTGAAAGGCAAAGGGAAAACTACCTATTAGTTCAATCTCTTCCACTTTAAACTACTCATAATTTACTCCCTGTAAGGTTCACCTACGCGCGTGCCCCTTTTACATGGACTTAGTTATTCTATTCTACTCGCTGCCCTACCTGGAAAAGAATCCATTGCGTAAGTTTTCTTGCGCCAACATGCCCAGTTCCGAGTCCGAGTGGTGCTGCTGGCTATAGCTGTAGTCCCAGTCGTTGTCCAAATCCACGTCGCCCTCTTCTTTGATGGCTTCTTCGTCTGACGACTCGGAATCATTTATTTCAAGAAGCAAACGAACAATTTCATTCTTCCTCCCACGCTCTGCCTGATAGCACTTATCCCCATCCAAATACTTCTGGACGTGCGACACGTAGTAGCGTCCCTCTAGCCTCCCTTCCGGGGATGCGAGCCTGTAAACGTTTAGTGAAATCTCCTCGACCACCGCAAACGGACCCGAAAATTTGGAGGCCAGCTTCTCGGCCACTTTACCCCTTGCTGTTGATAGTACGTGGTTCTGCTTCTTTACCAGATCGCTGTCCTTGAATTGCTTGTCGCGGTGACGGCGGTCATAATACCTAGCCTGTCTAACAAAAGCGCGGTCGTGATACTGTGTGATTAGATCCATCAAGTGGATTATTTTCGACATACCAGCTGTTCAGCCGGCAAGGTCTGCAGTTGGCAACATTTAAAGAGGCCGGAGTCACTTTATTGGCGCTGTGTAGTAAAGTGTTATAGGGGAATCCGAAATCATTCAGATGCCTGCCCCAGTTCTGGTGATTATGTCCAATAAAGAATCTGATTATGGTTCAAGCCTCGTTTGGTTCGCTCCACTGTTTTAGAATTGGCAGCCTTCAGTGGTACCAATTCGATCCACTTCGAAAATAAGTCCTGGAAAACTATCAAATACTCGTAACCGCGCTTACTGCTAGGAAAGGGGCCCATGACGTCTGTTGGCACCAATGTCCAGGGTTCCTGGCCTATTCGTCGAGTCATCAATCCTCTCAACTGTGCCTGTTCCTGCTTATTCAGTTGGCACTTCTTGCATATCCGTACGAATGCTGAGACGTCCCTAAACATCCCGGGCCAGAAGTAACGAATCGACGCTTGATCATACGTCATCTCAATGCCCAGAGGACCCACCTCCGGAGTCTCGTGAACTTCCTTGAACACTTCCGATTGATTATCATTAGGGACAACTAACTTCCAAGCATCCTAGTCGTCCATAAGGTCCTACAATAATGGATTGTTTCGATACCTGTAGAGCCTACCATCCACTACTTTCCAACCATGATATTCATGTAGAGTCCTGATCACATCTTCTCTACTCTACCCAAACCATTTATCCCTTGAAGCGGCGATGACCGCTATTTGCTCCATCTTCTTTTCGTGAGTTGACATGAACATCTGGAAAAGGGCATCGGGGACGTGGTGCATCTCCCCCCTTCTATGGATAATTTCGAAGTCGTACTCCAAGCGATCCAGGGCCCAGCGAGCCAAGCGACCGGTTTGGCTTCTCAAGTTGTAGGACCACTTCAAGCTGCTGTAGTCAGTTATTACCATGACGTGATAACCCTCTAGGTAGTATCGGAAGTTTCTAATGGCCAAGACCACGGCTATGCACTCCTGCTCGGTGGTTGAGTAGTTTCACTCAGCTGTCGAAAGCACGCGGCTAGTATACGCGATTACACGCTCATGACCATCCTGAATCTGGGCGACTACTGCCGTTCTTCTTGGTGAGACGATTGAAAGGCTTGCATATCTCAGCGCAATCCTTAATAAACTTCTGATATCGGGAGGTCGCTCCAACGAACCGACGAACCTCTTTGAGATTCTTGGTGCGAGGATATTCTAGGTTTGGATTGATTTTATCGTCGTGTATGACCAGTCCCTCAGTGTTCACCCTAAACTCCAAATATCTTGCTTCCATCTGCAAACGTTGCTGAGACGATGATTACATCTTCCAAGTAAGCAAACACGTGTGGTCCCATTTCAGGAGTGATCACCTTGTCCATCAACCGCTGGAACGTAGCGGGAGCCCGTGCTCGACCAAACGGCATACGTTTCTGTTGATATAGATTTTTACCCGTTATCGTGAAAGCCGTGATTGCCTTATTCTCCTCGCTTTTTTGAGACTTCGTTTATCGTGCGGAACTCGATGCATAACCGATAACCTCCATCAGATTTTTGAGCCATTACGGCTGAGCTGCACCATTCGCTATTTGGTGGTTCTATCAAGTCCAGTGTGATGAGCTTTACCTTTGTGTTACCTTTTTCAATCAAAATTCCACATACTTCTGGTAACATCCGGCCATTATTTTGCCGGGTCGGTTTGTGTCCACGCGCTTCTGAGCCGCTCTCACCCGCCAGACCAAACGCAAATTTAATTATTGGCTCGTCAGCCAACCATAGTTGCAGATCTTTTTGGTGCATCACGGTTCCGACCCGCTCTGCAAAGTCCATGCCGAGAACACAAGTATCGGTCAGGATCGGTATCATTTTGAACTGAATGATCTGCTTAGTTCCTGAGAAGATAATTGGTATACAGGCATCGACAAGGATGGTCTCAGTGGTGCCATTGGCCATCATGGCTGCACCTGATTTTGAGTAATCTATCTGATACCCACGCTCAGTTATGATTTTTCATTTGTTGAACCTATATAAGGGGCATTATTTCTCAACTGCCCCAACTCAAAAAGTCATGTTTTTCGATTGTCTCTAAATTCTGGGAATATCTTCGCCTACCCAACAGTTTTGGAAAGTGCACTCGGGCGTTATGCGGCAGCATACCGCGGAACAGTTTTCAAGTATGCCATTTTTTTGTATTACTCACATTGATCCAAAATTGCATGAAGTCATCGGAA
>NC_046658.1:120163789-120167995 GCF_010883055.1 Belonocnema kinseyi
AAGTCAAGCTTTCTTTTGAGACTATTTAAAAAAAATCGTAGATGCCTAAATTGCGAAAAAAGTTAAATAAACAATTAATTTATTGAAAAAATTGTTTAAACACTTTTTTTTGTTATAAATAATAGAATAGGATGAATGCGTGTAAAAAACACTTTCTAAAACCCTCATAAAAAATTTTAAATCGCGTAATTAGAAAGGAAGTTATAGGCGTTTGAAATTACCCCTGCAGGCATTGGGGTGAAAAATTCAACCCCCTTCACTTGGGGAGGGTTGGTAATCCTGGCCTATAAGTTTGTGGATTAACTACTGTTGGGTAGGCGAACATATTCCCAGAATTTAGAGACAATTGAAAAACATGACTTTTTGAGTTGGGGCAGTTGAGGAATAATGCCCCATAAGTTCTTAACGAGCCGGTGTCGATTAGTGAGTGGAACTCGGTGCCACAAAATCTGGACTTTACGGATGGCTCGGACATGAAACGGTTGATTTTATTGAGTGGAGAATCGTGGAGGTATTTTCAACGATTCTCGAGTGAAGTGAAGTTTTAATCGAAATTCAGAGGTGACTTACCACTCAGTGACTATGGTGTGACCCCCCCCCCCTCCCCCAAACTGTGTCGAGTGACCTTGTGCTGTTAGACTTGCGTCGATCGTTAGGTCATCTAAGATTTCCTGATGATTCTCTCGTGTAATTTCGAGAATGTTAATTGGGTCGGAAGTAGTTACATCCGGTTTCACTCTTTCCCTGTTAGTTATAAGGGTCTGCTTAGGAACCGCAGGAGCAGCATTGATTCTACACCTGCCCTCCCTTACCGTTTGTTTTTCCAGTCGCTAATGGTATCCCATGTCACCGTACATTTACAACAAAGAGGTCATGAACTGGTTCCAGGTCGACCAATCAGTATAGTTCTTGCCAAACCATTGAAGTGCCAGTCCAATATGAATGGGTTCGCAATGAGAAAATCCTTATCACTGAGCCTGGAAACCGAACGGCCCTCCTCAACACGAGCCAGAAAATTCTTTACGCTTGTGGGGATAAACGCGGGACCTTGTACCCATAATGCAGCTTGGGTAAACCCGCCCAAGCTTCCAGTCAACCCGAATTGGCCCAAGGAACAAATCCTCAGTGATTGAGTGCTAAAAGTAAAGTCCGGCATCTCCATCTGAAACATTGTTGGAAACTTTTGGCAAGTTTCGCGCTTCTGAGAGTGTGGGTTGATCGATATGCGCAGGTATACCCGCCGAACGATGCATAATCATTGGATGAGAAGAGACCAATCTCAAGCTTTGAAAAAAAATGTTGTTCATCGACAGACGCCCGCGAATAATTCATTTGTTTATTGAATTTGTTTTTTAAAAAATATAAAATTTATCGACCAATTATGATTTTTGCTAAAATCATCATGAGGTTTTTCATTAAAAAGACTGACATAAAAAAAGCGAACTGTTTCGTCCACAGATGCGCGAATAATGCATTTGTTTGTTAAATTTGTTTTCAGAAATCATTAAATTCAACACATCATAATAAATGTCTGGAAATAAATAAGTTGATAAAAATGGTAACATTTCTGTTGTTGCCCATAGCAGAATCGATAACAGTTTAATTTAAAAAGTTAAATCTTTCGAAAAAATTTTATGTTTCTTTAAGAATTTAAAAAAGCTCATTTTTGTTTCACTGATCTAATAAATCTTTGAACTATAATTTTCAAATAATAAATCATCTTGCATCCATAATTACGTTTTTGATATTATCACGGCTTTTAAAAAATTTGTAATTTCTACAAAAACATTAACCTGCCCAGTGCCCGACCGGATTCTGACCATTTGATATAACCAGGGTTGGCCCGGCTAATAACCGACCGACTCTAAAATACGTGATTCGAGAAAATTGTAGCCCGGCCGGTTCCCGCTCGGTCCCTGTCCATGAAACCCAGCCAGAAGTTGCCCGGCCAGGATGTGGCCAGAAAACTTGGTGTATTAGAGCCAACCGGTGAAATTTCTACACGGGAGGAGAGTACATGTATATTATATACAGGGTTCAAGAATTTGAGGGGGAGGGGGTGTGAAACCCGAATCAACCCCTCCTACTGGCTATGGGCTTGGATAAGATTCAATTTAATTGAAATGAAGTCAGGAAACTCCAAAAAACTATGTGAGATGAGGAATATAATTGGCTACAATCATGTATGTATTGGAACTCAAATTTTGCCATTTGGATTTTTAGTCGTCAACGGCCAACTCCGCCACTCTAAAATAAATCTACGTCTTCCTTTTGCATGGGGATGCATAACTAATATCATTAATAAAATACAATTTTTTAAGCAAAACAAAACATATTCATTTTTGTAATTATAAACAATAAATACAATTGATGACTGAAAAATAGACAAGTTACATCAAACAAAAAATGCTCATTACTTAGCATGATTAGTAACATAATTGTAGGAGATTTAATGGGGAAAAAATTAAAGTCAAACTTATTTTAAATTGTACAATATCCAGTGATATGAAATTTGTGATATTTAAAAAATTTTATACATTTGCTTTAAACATTTTTAAAATTGAAGAAAATTTTCTTCTAAATGTAAAAAATCATTTCTGGAGGTTAATTTCAAAGTATTTATGGATAAACGCGTGTAAGCATCGGGGCTGAGCTCAAACACCAAATTTGACGGACGCGCGCGTTTTTTTCTAAATTTATTAACTGTGTGAATGTTTGTGGCTTAAACACGTGATATCCCATAACTCTTTCTGGGTAGTTCCCTAGAGGAAACTGGGCAATCCGCGATTTCTTCTGGGGTCAATTTCTTGACCGCGCCGCTTTTCACATTTATTTTTGCCCGGACTCATTGCTTAAAAACAGGTGTAAATATTGCGCAAAGAATTGTGTGTTTCGGTGACGTTTTTTCCAACATTTCGCAGTCGTCGCCATTGTACGCTGATAAGACAATTTGTTCTCCGGTTGGAATTGGAATAAGCATTTGATATATTGTTCTCAATCGAATGGGTTTGTCGAGAGGAAAAACATATCTTCGGAGTTCGAATATTCGATTCGGATTCTTGTAAGGAAAAGCGGAATAAATGCAAGATCTTCAAATATATAACCAAACACGCTTGCAAAAGTTTGCCTGAGAGTAGGAGACCTCGACCTATCGAACGTTTTTTCAACTGGTCCCTAATATTAAATAAATCATTTACAATTAAATTTTGCTTCTTCATCAATAATGCTTAAAGTCATTCAGAAATCAATTTTATCATGAACCAAAACTACTTAATTAAAATTAATTCATTATTTATTCCCAACCATCGCAGTATTCTCGCACTAGGATTTGCATTATGTTATGTGTAATTTGAATGTTGAGAAACCATGTAGCATAAAACATTAATAGTTTACTATGCTAATTTTACATAAAAATTTTCAAGAAATTTTTTAGTTTTGTTACAACTCGTATCAAAAAAATAATTAAAAATTTGAGAACTATGGATAGGCATGCATGTATTTTCTTATAAATGGTATTAAGCGATAATAAAACAAAATTAATGTAAAAAATAACAAAAATTACATCTTAAGTCTTACAAATTGCATTTAAATTTTCTTTAACCTGAATGTATAAGTTTAAATATGAAAAGTGTCAAACATAACAGATTTTTAAATCAGGTAATGTGAACTAAATGGTTTCATAATTGAAAAGTTAGTGAGAGAGCGTGACATAAAAAAGTTAAAATCTAACTTTTTTTATGGCGCAATGTCAAGTGATATGTTGATATTTATTATGAGTTGACAGATTACCTTGAAACATTGGTGAAATGTAAAAAGTGTTATGGTAAATGTATAAAGTTGTTCTTGAATATTAATTGTATAAAGTACGTGCAGATACGCATAGTAAACATAAAGACCGAGCTAAAAGCACTAGATCTGACAGACGTGAGCATTTAAAAAAATATATAAATGGTGAACAAATGTTGGTGTACACACGTAATACTCTGTAATGCGCTTTGAGTGATTGCCCCGAGGATACTGGGCATTCCGCGATTTCTTGTGCAGACAATTTCACAACCGCTCCACTATTCATGTTTATTTTGGCCCGTACCAACGTCCCAAAATTATAGGTACCAGGTGTATACATATGAAACCGGTATTTTTTCAAGAAAAAAACACATTTATTTCAAGAGAATGATAACAAATATTTTATTCAAAGTATGCGCC
>NC_046658.1:120168095-120175778 GCF_010883055.1 Belonocnema kinseyi
ACGCCAATTAGCACAAATGGTAAGTTCCGACAGTGCCTACAAGTGTGCCTACTGGCCGCTAGATGTCAATACCGGTTTCATATGTATACACCTGGTATATATCGCACGAAGAACCGTGTGTCTGCATGATGTATTTTGTAATACTGCACAGACGTTGCCATTGGACGTTGATAGTACAATTTGTTCTCCGGCTGGTATAGAAGTCAGGCCACGATGTTTTATTCTTAATTCAATTTGTTCATCTGGAGGAAAAACGTATCTTCGGAATTCGAATATCTGATACGGCTTGTTGTGGGGAATAAATCGAATAAATTCGAGATCTTCAAATCTATATCCAAGTACGCTTGGAAAAGTTTGCCTGAGAGAGGGAGATTTGGACCTGTCACGAAGAGGTAGCTCGACAGGTGGTGGAATCCTGACAGAATAACGAGGTGTGGCAACAGAATGGGTCGTGTCTGGACAAGTTCGGCCAGAAGAGGAAGATAAAGAAGGTCCATAGCGATGAAAATCAGGATTGAGGCTACCACCAGGCAAACGCTTGGACTCTGCAGTTAGATCTGAAACAAGAAATGCAGGATTACATTCTTGTTTTAAGAAACTGCTCAATCGGAAGTTGGTAAGCAATAGTTTTAAAGACGATGTAATGGAGGGTCACAATTTCAGAAACGTCTATTTTGCTTTCTCGTTAAATGCCTTTGGCCCATAGAAACCTTTAAAATTGTAGCTTGTGTCGTTTTTGCAACTTTCGCAGTAAATACACAAACAAATTTCTTTGCCCCAAAATAAAAAAGTTAGCCACACATGACGTTTCGTACTTTAAGTCCCATTGAAACAATAACTTGTGTCTAGGTACCTTTCATTCTGACAGAGTAAAATTTTGTTGCAGAAAAATTTTCATGAATTTTTATATAATAACATTGACTATTTTTTTTTAATTGAATAGATTCAAAACAAGCGTCGAGATGATACATACATGCGAATAAACCAGCCAGGCGACTGAAACTATACATTTTTCTTTTTCTTAATGATGATTCATTTCAGATAATTATTTCGGCAGAAAGCCTATTTACACTGAAAAATTAAACTATCATTTTCAACAACTTTCCCGCTAGAAGGTTTTTGTTGCTCGAAATATGTTCGACTCCTCTTGAGCTTACAGGTATTAACTCATAATTCATAACATATTTTAGGGAACAAATTATAACCTTTGTTTTAAAAAAACACTTATATTTTATTTACTCTGACAGTCGTAGATTAGAGATGCATATAGGCGAAAAGTAGTCTCGTATCTCGTCATTTTGTTAGAAAATTTCAGAAAGCGAGTAAGATTGGCTGAGATTCGCGGCAAAGTTTACAATTTGACATATCGCGTTACTTAAGAAAATAATGCATCCGAATTTGGAAAAATATGCAAGTGAAGTTACATGAAAACAAACAAGGATACCAAAAAAGAGCATTAGAAGGTTCATGGTCAGTAAAATAATAATTTAATATTAAAAGAAGTAAAAGAATTTTATAAAATCTGACCACTTAATTTATTACACCATTAGGTTAGAAAGTTGTAAACAAAATTTTGATACTTTTGGCAGAAAATATAAAAAAGGGAGTTTAAATGTAAATCTTGATAGGAAAAGTGTAACGAATTAAAAAAAAAGAATTAGGTGAACGTCCTAGTGATCGTGACGCTAATTTACTTGCTTTTTATTCAAATTTGATGCATTGGATATTTTGTGACAATAAAGTGAAATTCTTCTATTTCGCCAGTTTTGGGGCTGGCGCTCCCTGTGCGTCTCTATTCCACCTAGCTGTGGCGCGGCGTAAATTCCCGGAATGGCTATAAAAGGGAGAGCTATTGAAGGATTTTACCGTATATTCAAATTATAACTTCGTATTACGGTCAGTTGGATCATTACAATTACTGTGTTATTAGAAACATATTTTAATTTTCTTCATTGTGCTATGAATACTTTTGTTACTAAAATGAATTTCATTCTTCTCTAAGAAAATTGTATATTTGTTTTCTTGTTTTAGTGATTATGAGAAATTAGTCTAGTTCCATTATATTTTCTACCAACAAAACTACCCATCTGGGCTAAGTGCGTTTCGCCGTCCCTGTTCTTTTTGTGCTTCTCATTCTTTAAAAATAGAAAACCAAAGGTTCTTGACAACAACAATATTCAAATACGGGTAACATTAGGCCAAATCCGCTAACTTCTCCTTTCGGCTTGCATCTCTACTCTGATATGCATATATACAGACAATACCTGTAAGGCAGCTTTATCTGGAAATTTTAACTTCTGTTCGCTTTGTTTTGAGGAAAAGACGTCTCTCATATTTTGTTTGTAGAGTCAGAATATAATACAGTGATTCAGTAAACTCACGACAGTCATTTCGTTTGCGACATGATTTTAGGTTTAAAGTTCGCAAAAATCGCCGCTGAAACCCTACCAGAGCTAGCGGTGGTCAGGCACGCGCCAGTCAAACCTTGTGAATTCCTGGACACTCTAAAGAGTGGAGATTCCCTTCAGATCAGCTGGTAGACGAGTGAAGTTATCAGGGTCCTGCACGGCCTGACAACATATTTTGCTCGAACCTGGTGTCCCAAAGGAGGTGGCGATTGCCGTAGTGGATTTAGACGGCGACTGTCATCGCTCGCGTTGGCTGGCGTGGTTTGACCATGTATGTAATATTACTATACTACGTACAGCGTGAGTGTCCCCTGGTCAAAAAACCAGACTAAAGGCACATATTTCTGTCTCACACAGCGAACAGAACTTTCACAGTATTGTGCATGTTTCACTAACTGTGGAGTTGGTGCAAGAGGGGGAAATAGCGAAGAGTACGAGTGAAAGGTATTTGTACACTGTACGTTACCGCATGCTGTGGTTTCGCGAAAGAATCACGGAAATTTCTAGGGAAAACTCATTTCTACAAAGCGTTTTTTCTGATAGTGAAAATGTTTTGTATATAAGTTTCATTGTTCGTTTTTTTCGGCTTCCTGCGAAATCGACAACTTTATTACAATAAAAGCGAATACAGTTGTTGTTTTAAAAACAATATGAAGGGCATCTATAAGACAAATATTTCAGTAAATTAAATTTTAATTGTCAATTTTTACAACCAACGTACCTTTCGACAATTTCTTGCATGTCTTCTTCAGTGGTGCAAATTTTGGAGTTAACATATATAAAATATATCTTTGCGCGATGTTTAAGTGATGTTTGAGAGAGATTTGATAGAGAAAATAAATTGAAATCATTTAAGATAAACATTACGAAGTGTAATTTGAACCTTTAAAATATTGAGCAGGCTTCAATAGATTGAGGTTACAATTAAACTTTACAATATTCTTGTTAACTAACTCCAACTTTCTATTTGTATCAGAAAGGATCTTTTTCTCTTAAAAGTAGTATAAAACATACTTTATACGTGTTTGCTCTAAAATTTTAATTTTTATAAAATTTCAACAATTTTAAGTGTTATGGGGAGTTAGCACACCCCGACCCCTGCAAAACCCATGTATAGTTGCTCTTTCCGTACTTTTGTATGAAAATACATT
Organism: Belonocnema kinseyi; assembly: GCF_010883055.1. Lineage (NCBI taxonomy): Eukaryota > Metazoa > Arthropoda > Insecta > Hymenoptera > Cynipidae > Belonocnema > Belonocnema kinseyi. The sequence continues at coordinate 120,171,655 of NC_046658.1, forward strand.
TTAGGTTCGGTATTTTACAGTGATTTTTCGATTTACGGAAATTGGTCATATTTACCCCGCGATGACCGTAGTAGGACGGAGTTTTATTGGATTGACTTTTGTACCTTCATCACTACGATAGAAGGCCTTATACGTTTTTTGCATTGAGAGTTGACACTTAGAATAAAGGAAAATCTATTTCACTGTTTTAAACTAGTAACGCAGCCTATGTATTAGTTGGTAACAACCATAATTTCTCTATTGAAGATTAGCGCTATAACAGTTTATTAAATTTATAAAATTAAAAGATGAGTGTTAGGTGCAGTAAGCCATCTAAAAGTGCCCGTGGATTATCCAATCGTTTTTTAGTTCTACTTATGAACAATTTTTCAAAGCAGTTGAATTAATTGAGATTTTTTACACCTTAATAAGTGATTGCGTGAAGCGTTTCAAAATTAAACATTATAGTGGAATTACACAAGCGTATTTAGGAAATAACATTTAAAATAAAATAATAGCTCTAATCGCGGATCCCAGGCGGAAATCAGTGTAGGTCACTTTTCCGAATGTTCAAAGTATCGAAAACCAGGACTGCGAAAATCGAGGTACCGAAAGTTAAAATATCGAAAGCGAAAAATGCGAAAATTCAAATAGTCGAAAAGCAATTTTCAGAATTTTAAAATTATAGAAAACCGTAATACTGAAGAGTCATTATACCGAAAAATCATTATACCGAAAAGTAAAAAAACCGACAATTCATTTGACCGAAATGTTAAAATTCCGCAATCCAATTTTCCGAAAGTTCAAAATCCCGAAAACTGTTTTATCGAAGATTCAAAATCCCGAAAATTTGAAAACAGCTTACGCTAGTACAAGCGCCTGTATTTTTAATAAACAAAACTTGAAAACATTTAATAAGGTAAGTAATAAGCATTAAGCGGTAATTAATTAACTTTTGCACGTCTTATACTTCTTCTAAAAAAATGAGCTGTGGCATTAACGAAGCAGTGCATCATGTAAGTATATGGTGCTGGTGGTATCAGTGATATGGCAATGGCACTTGAATAGAAATTGATGCCCTTTCTGTTTCGGCACACTCAATTGAAGTAACAGCTGTTTCACAATTGTCTTCGTGTATTAAGAAACAACGAAACACTACGCCGAAAGGAAATTTGGGTTGGAACTACTAGTGCTACTGTTTGTTTTTAACTAGTTATTTCGGTAATTCATATAATTAGCGTAGCACTCAAAATTTTATACTTTTTGAGGTCAAAGCATTGCGCAAAATGAGCATTTTGCGCCCTCTATCACTATTTTTCGCAATGTAGTGTTGAAAAATACTGTATGCAACACGTGCAGAATGGATTACTGAAGGTCGTATGAGCTACGCTCCTACTCGCCGCGAATGGGTCATTTTTTGCGCACATGCTGTATAAGGTACTATTTTCGCATGTTGAGGAAATCACTTTCTCGCTCAAGTATCAATGTTGTATCTATTAATAGAAGTGCAAAAAGTATTTTATGACACGAGATACGAATAACTCAATTTGTGATACATGTTAAGGCTATATTTAAGGCTATAAATTGATTATTTATTTGACTTTATAAAGTATTTTACAACATGACGTGTGCTAAGCACGAGTTTTGCGCGCGTAGGTATATTTGAAATGTAGTGCTGCCGTGATACTTAATGACAAAGAAATAAATAATTTTTTATATGACAAATAAACACGTTACACGTTAAAGTATATTAAATATTTGTTAATCGTAATTTCAGTTTGGTAAGATCTGAATAAAGAGCTATGAGACTTACGATATAACAAACGCACACAACACACATATAATGAAACTTATTTTTTGTATTTGTGTATGTATAAAATATATAATAGATAATAGAAGTCACTATTTGAAAGTAGTCATTTAAAATAGTCACTGCCCGATTGCAGTATCGTTCACTTTTATAATAGCGCAATCTAGGAACCTGAAGCTTGAATGCGCGAGCAAGCTCTTTCTTATAATTTAAACATGCGAAGGAGCATCTCATACACGATTTCGGTCAAGTTCGGGAACCTTCATGCTTGATGTTTGATTTATGAATAAGTATCTTCACGATAGAGCCCATTTATTTTTCTATACATGTGTGAAAGTTTATTATTTAATAAATGCATTTTTTTATTGACAATTAACTTTTACATTACTATTAAACGATCTTTTTCTTGGTCAAAAAATCGCGTTCAAAGATAAAACTTCAAAGTCTATACCGTATGTATCACGGCACCTTAAAAAATAAGAAAATTAACTTACAATAGATTATTATTTATTTTTTAGTTCAGATTATTAAAATAATATTTTGCGTTTTTTCTATTACTTTATTTTTTTAGTGCAATTATCGTAATGATTAAAGGTACACGTATCTGAATAAGGCAGAGCGTGCGCTAATTTAATATTCACATTCATATTTTACGGTATAACTTCTTATTAAATGACTACTTATGAGTCGGACTTTGTATAACTCACTGCGGGTAATCCGAAGTCCTCGTAAGAATACCGCAAAGGATATTTGACGGAATGCTACACCAGATGATTGCCCAAATGCGTAGCAGTTCGAAAATTTCGCAGCTCTCAGGTGTAGTTCATTCGCAGAATTACGCGCTCATAGTTACTTATTTGGTTGTCTTGTGAGTGTAAATAATTTAGTAAACACTACTAGGGGAGTGTATCAAATATGGTTTAAATACACATTACACATTAGCAAAAACCATTTATTTTTATTTACATGCTTTATTAATTAAATTATGTATATAATTCAATTTGAAATGAACAATATAATGATATCGATATTCACAACTTGATGATTAGATTTATAATTCTAATCTGAAGATAAATCTGAAACGAACGAAGTATTTTATAAAAATTAGCATATATTTACAACATTAGAAGCTTATATAAAAATATCATCTATTACATTTAATGCACGTAATTAAAATCAAGATAATATGCAATAGTATTTAATTGCCCACGAATTTGCACTTAAGTACTAAGGTTACTCAAACTATATTTTTATTTATATAACTTTAAAAAATTTTCAATCAATAAATTACAAATAAAATATAAAAAGAAACCCAGAAACTTTCCAAGATGTAGCATCCTTAAAATTTTTTGAATAGTCACGTAACCTAAAATAAATTGAAAACAAATTGTTTTTATCAATCGGACTAGAAAATTATATCTCTTACATAACTTGTTATTACCTATCTTTTTAAGTAAAATGTAGACAGCTACGTTACGCACAAGTCAAGGAATATCCTATCTTAAGCAAGTAAGGCCAGGAAGTTCGAACCCGGATGAGGCAAGCCATCAGAAGTAACGTAAAATAAAAAATTATTGCTAAATTGTGAGTTTATATTTACATCTATTATAGAGCGCGCACAAAATGAAAATTAAATTGCATGTGTAAAACACTTCTAGTATGTTTAAAAAAATTAGTAGTATTTAGGATACAAAATCCACATAAACTAAAGATTCCAACGCGAAAATAAATAAATATAAACTCATTCAAACGCAATCATATTTAAATGGAACAAAACGTATACAAAAATAACATTATTTTCTTTATCCGCTTTCATTATTCAAAAATAATTTAATAAGACCTGATATTGTAAAAATCGGTCAGGATGTTGAATATCGTGAGAAACACACGAACACGTACACATATTATTTATTAATCTGATACTTAAACAAACAATTCCATACATTTTATCGTGACCAAATTGTTTCGAGGGTATATCAAATGTCATGATTTTTGCACCAAATTTTTTAAGCAAATGAGGTTATTGGATTAAAATGACTTAATTAGTTAAAACATGGTTATTTTTTGTGTAATTATAGTTCCTAAGATTACTGCATACCAAAATTATGGATATTAAATAATCAAGATATAGTTAAAATAATTAACAACGTTTTTAATGTATATAAACTTATAAGAAAATCTATAATATTATACATATTACATTATTTATACAGTCTGTCAAGTTAAAGCGTAAGTAACTTTTTTGGTAAAATATTTTATTTAAACGCATGTTTCTACATGGAATTACATTTGTCAAGGTGTCGAGCAAAATGCTTTCTGTTAGTATTTTGTCCAA
>NC_046658.1:120175878-120177120 GCF_010883055.1 Belonocnema kinseyi
AAAAAAAACATTCAAATTTAGCTTTATCTAATTCTGCACTGCTTTTACACAGAGAAAATGTTTTGGATAATTAAAATCCTTTTGATCATTATCTGCAACAACAAATTGTTGATTCTGGAAAGTAGGTCAAAGTCTATGAGTTAGACTGTGAAAAGAATGGACATTTTTGTGCTTTCAAGAAGTTCGAAGGTGTACGTTTGATGCGCAGATATAGAAATATGTCGGTCATCTAGCAGTTATGGAGTATCGGTGAATAGATTTATGATGATACAAAGTTTCTTTGGTGAAGGTCAAAGAAATAGATTGTTCCGCTTATTCGAATAGATCATAATTATGAGACCTTTTAATTATTTTGGATTATGCTTCTTTAAAAGGAGAATCTTTTTTCAAAACAATTACAATTTCTGGATTCTTTATGTTTCTGATATTTTTTATTCGTTTAGCATTTAGTTAGAGTTTAGGAATATTATAATTGACTGCTTATGATACAGATTGCTTGTTCACGTTGTAGTAATATACTACGGTTTTGGCAGCAAACGTCTGGTTTATAATGTGTCAATTTAACTTTTACTGCACAATTTGTTCGAATTATTACATAGGAATATATTTAAAAAAATTATTTTGGAGGTCACTGAATTATACTATTAGAGATTCGTGTGTTCTCAAAATACTTTGGGGGTATATTTGAAATTTTTATATAAAATATTTTTAAGTTTAATACTTACGTTGTTAGTTGAAAAGTTAAGCTTTTGTAAATGTTTTAACATTCGACACAAGAAACATTTAATTGCTGTTTCATTGGCTCGCTCATATACGAACGCAAAACTTGAGTAAAAAGCTGAAACTGTAAACACTTTAAAATATATATACATTAATGGTTAAACCTACATCTATTAATATAATTATATTTTGAATGTGCATAAACAACTGATTGTTCAAAACGTAATGTTCTATCTAAAAATATTTTGATTAACTAATGTCAATTCAAAAAATAAAGCATAGTTCACTAACTTATTAAGAAATGATACAGTTACTTGATGCAAATAATTTGGAACGTTGTTTCCATAAGCGCGCATGGAAAACAACAATTCTAAATAATACTTGCATTTTAATTTTGTATGAATCAAACAACTGTCGTAGAATACGTACAGTCTGTCAAGTTAAAGCGTGGGTGGCTTTACTCGCAGTCGGTAAGGTGTATCGACATGATTTTGGTGTCAAAATATTAAGAAGAGCTCCCTC
>NC_046658.1:120177220-120179978 GCF_010883055.1 Belonocnema kinseyi
CCAGTAAAGTATTTTCAATGTTTATAAATCGGTTTAAAATCGTAAAACTTGATTTTAATTTCATTTTAATCAAATTTGAAGCAAATTTTCACTTTTCGCGATATTCTGCCTTTTCATCGCTGTATGGTGGGTTGAAATTTTTGTAAAAAAAAAATCAATACATGGTTTTCGATGTATTTTTTCCCGTAGAATTCGATTCTGAAGTCAAAAAAATAAAAATTTTCTTTATTTTTTTTTATTTAAAAAAAACTATGAAAAACCGTAAAAAATGAGGTTTTTCGAGTAAAATCCCATAAAAAAGTAGCTGGACCCTACTTTTTTATTGCAAATTCGGATTCAGCGTCGAAAAATACATAAGAATATATAGGTCTGGTCAATTGCACAGACACTTTTGTTTTTTTGTGGGCCTGTGTTATCGACAGAAACAGGCGACCCCGCAAAATTTTTTCCCGCATGCCAAATTTGATTTGAAATTTGTTCAATTCACGCCATATGGTGCTTCATTGGCGAGAAACAACTTTGTTCACTGTTCAAGAAATTTGGTTCCAAATGACAAATAAAGAAGACAAGCGTCAGTTTGTTTGGATTGGTCAGTAAAGCTTAATTTTTTCAGGTTCGTTATGTAGCTTACGTTAATTTGGGTTGGATTTGGTATCTAAGATACGTTCGTTTCAGTTGGATTAAGTGTCTTACTTTCTTTGATTTATGCATATGGTTGTCTTGTATACATTTGTCTCAATTATATGTGTTGGTTACGTTCATATTATATCACGTTTTTGAATGCGTTCATTTAGTTTTGTCAAATTAATTGCGTGCATTATGGTTTACGCTACCTCCCGCCCCCAGGGGGTTGTGTAAATCTTTGCAAGGTGGCTTTTCCACCTTGATAATAAAAACAAATTAGCACAGACATTTTTTTCGCATTCATAAAATTAAAATCCAGCTTTTTTCTTTAAAGGTTATGATTTAAAGATTATATTCTGTCTTGTATTCTATAATTATCAAAATCATTTAACTTTCATTTAAATACTATTTACATACCTGCAGAAAAAAAAATATATATCCCTAAATTAAAGTTATATTATATTCATTTATTCACCAATATAATTCAGGATAACGGTTAAGGACAAGAGCACAGTACGGAAAATCTTCATTTTTTCTGAGTTTAGAATAAAATTATCAACGTATTAGTCAAAAATTTGTTTAACACTGTGGCAGAGAAATATTCTATTGATTCGTGAGTTATAGAATCTATACTATAGTCTTTATCTGTTCGATTGAAGGTGTCAAATCTGCCCTTCTAAGATATTTACATTTGATAAGATTCAGTATTATTGAAAACAATTTGGTAACAATTACGATTTTCTTGTGAAGGCAAACACTGCAAGTAGTATTGAATAAAAAATATTTATTAGTTGACATGTTTTTTAACATGATTTTAGGAGATTAAATGCAAAATAAATAGAAAAATATATAAAAAAGTTTTAATGTTGGTGGATCGGGCAGTTAAAAATGTAATATCTAGTAGGGTATTTTTCCTTAAGCCAGCCTTTTTTAACCATCGGTTGTGTTCTAGACCATCAAAAATTCTAACGAAAAGTTAAAAAATAATATTATAGAACAACAAAGAATAACATTCCTACTTTATGTTGCAATATATGAATAAGCACTTTTGCTTCGAGATAAAAATGACAGAAACATACATTTAATATTATAGAGCTCAGTCTAATATAGAAAATGTAGCATTGTTCACAAAGTTTAATATGGCGCGAACATTAAGCTACAAATTTTAATCTTTATAATTTGAACGGTTTGAATATTCTTGGTCAAAAAATATAAATCTATGCTACGCTATTATATTCGGTTAGAAGAAAGGGTTCTAAAAAGTTGACAAGGGAATTGATAAAAAAGAAGTTGAAATGAAACGTATTTTAAATGGCACAATATCAAGTGATATGAACTTTGTGATATTCAAAGTAATTTAGAAATTTGTTTTAAACAATTGTAAGATGTAAGCATATTTAATTGTAAATGTAAAAAATCATTTCTGAAAAACACCAGACCAGACAAGAACACGCGTTTTTAAAAATGAACTATTTGTTTGCAAAATTATGGTTTAGACACGTGATACCCTATAACTCTTTGTGATTAGTGCTCTGCAGGATACTGGGCATTCCGAGATCTCTTTTGCGGTCAACTGCTTTACAAAACCGCTATTCATGTTAATTTTCGCCCTTACTGATCGCCCAAGAACAGTTGTGAATACTGCACGAAGAATGGTGTGTTTGCATGTTGTTTTTTCCAACATTGCAAAGACGTCGCCATTAGGCATTGATAATACAATTTGTTCTCCTTTTGGCATTGGACTCGCGGTACGATTTCTTGTTCTCCAGCCAATTGGTTTGTCTGGAGGAAAAGCGTATCTTCGGAGTTCGAATATCCGATTCGGGTTGTTGTGGGGAATTAGTCTAATAAATGCGAGCTGTTCAAAACCAAATCCAAGTACACTCGGAAAAGTTTGCCTGAGAGTAGGAGAGATGGACCTGTCACGAAGAGGTTGCTCGGCTGATGGCGGAGAATTAGTAGAATAATGATTTGTAGCAAGAGAATGAATCGTGTCTGGACAATGTCTATCAGGAGAAGAAGTTCCACAACGAGGTAAACCAGGATTAGAGTCACCATCAGGCAAACGCTGGGACTGTGAACTTAATTCTGAAACAATAAATACAGGATTATTTCGTTATTCTATTTTATCTTA
>NC_046658.1:120180078-120187393 GCF_010883055.1 Belonocnema kinseyi
TTTGCAAGCAGTATCAAAATAATGTTAGACAATTTTCAAACGCTTCGTTTATCGAGGGAATTTTGAGTAAGACCAAACTTGAAGCGAAAGAAATGTTTATTCCTGAAGCGGTCAGGCAAATTTTATGCGTGGTTATAGAATCCGGAGTCTCAATTGTCACCAGGAAATGTTTTTGTACTGCAAGTCCGAAGGAAACAATACCTTGTATCCAGGTACCTTTCGCATTGCCAAGGTTAATTTTTGTTGCAAAGAAGTGGTACCCTCAAATTAGACGCAGATTTAAACCTTGTTTTTTCTGTGTTACTCAAAGGTTCAAAAACGGTTTTAATGTTTAAAAGTGACAATACAATCTCATTCATTCGTAATCATATGTTATTTTTTCCATATTTTTGCATATCCCATGAATTTTAACAAATAATCTTTAGATCTTATGAAAAAATTACTCTTCTCCATGAATGTATATAATAATATTCACCATATTTTTTTTAATTCGACAGATTCAAAATTACTTCCAGATAGTTAATGTAGTAATTTAAGACATATTTTATTTCATTTCTAAATCTTTAAGACAATGTATCTACATTCTTTGTACATTATTTGTTGATAAAATGTTTTTTTGTTTTTTTCCATAATCATACGTTTTTTCTAGTTATATTGTAAAACATTTTATGAAAAAATGCATAATCTTATGATCTTTTAAACAAATTTAATAAACAAATGCATTATTCGGGCATTTTTCGGCAGAAAATTAGGTTCTTTCAATGCCAGTATTTCCAGATGGAAACTTGATGGGAGTTTCAGCAACATTCATTATAAGTTAATAATTTTGATTATTTCTTCAAACTAATTTGATGAACAAATGCATTAATCAGGCATTCGGCATTTTCGTTCCACAGATTCTCTAATAATGCATTTGCTTGTTAAATTTGTTTTAAAAAATCATAGTTTGTCAACTCATCATAAAAGTTGCCGAATTTATTAGTAAGCTCCCAATTAAAAGTTTGATATCGAAACAAAAAAGAATTGTTTCGTTGACAGATACCCCAATAATACACTTGTTTATTTAATTTGTTTTAAAAAAATCATAAAATTGATAAAAAAATTATGAATTTTGCTGAAATTGTCATGAAGTTCCTAACTGAAAAGACTGCCATTGAAAAAACCGAATTTTGCTGTCGACAAACGCCCAAAAAATGCATTTTCAATAAATTTGCTTGAAAAATCATCAGATTAATCAACAAATTATGAGTTTTGCTAAAATTATCATAAATTTCCGAATTGAAAAAATTGACACAGAAAGAAAAAGAATATTTCAGTCGAGAAATGCCTGATTACTGCATTTGTACATTTAATTTGTTTATAATATAAACAATTATAATCAGAAGAGAAATTTTTGTACATAATATTGTTTCGATTCCAATTTGTTGCAACATAACTTGAAAAACGTGTATTTATGGAAAATCGTAGAAGATTTTTCTTCAACAAATAATTTGTTGATAACAATTTTTTTTTGTATATTGTCCAATATTTCAATATCTTTAACTAATGCTATTTTATGCACATTAAGTGATTTCAACCATTATTCTGTTATTGACGAGCACCGAGAACGTCAAATAGAAAAAAGGCTATTTTTTCCTCATAATTGTTTATTATAAAAATTAAAAACCTTATTCAAAAATCAGGCTGGTCAACTCTCTTAGAAATCTTATCAGCATTTTTTCCAATTTTTTTTGTCGAAAATGGTGCAGATGTGGGCTGTACGTTATTCTGAGCGAAAAAAGTCATTTTTCTTCCCGAAGTGCGGCACTCCTTTATGTACGAAACCAAAAGCTCTTTTTTTTGATTAATCTTGTAGGAAATTAAAAAAAGAAACATTTTTCTTATCTTGACTTTTTTTCATATCATGCCTTATTTGCCTTAAAATATTGATTTTTGTGTGTTTTTTTGAATTTTGTAAATGCTATAACTCTGGTAAATTTGGTTATTTACAAAAAGTCATTAGGTTAAATTGTTAGCCTGTTTGAATACCATGAACATCGTTACAGAAAATTTTTGAATTTTGAAAAAAGTGGTCTTAAAAATTATCAAAATAGGTCACTTTTTGATTTTTCATCCAAAATGGCTGGCTAACCAACTTGATCTTTATTTTAGGACACTTTAAGAGTATACCAAAGGCCAATCCAATCTGTCAATTCTTTCTCAAGTTGTCGTGCTGACAAACTAGAAACCGACAGACGCACAGAAGCACATAAACAACACATCCACAGAAAGATCCATTCGTAAAAACCTGTTTTTTGGATTCAGTGGGTCTCAAAACGTGGACATTTTGGGAAATCTGGGGGAGGGGGGTCCAAATTTTACACAAATCTAATACCTTCTCTAGATAAAAATGTAAAAAAATTAATGGATTTTATAAGCTTAAAGATTTGAATGTATCATTCATGCCATATCCCAGGGAAAAAATTATAACATTTGCTTAAACAAACATATTTATATTTGATTCACTCTAACAATACTGTTGGGCGGGACGAGAAAAGAAAACATCGAATTCGGAAACCATCCCGACATATCGCCTGAATTCAAAAATAACGCATCTGAATTTGGTAAATATGAAAGTGGAATTACATGGAAACAAACAAAAGCCCAAAGAAGAGATTTAGAATCTTCGTGGTCATCAAAAGAATAATTTAATATTAAGTTAAGTAAAATAATTTAGTAATTTATAACACCATTAGGTTAAAAAATTATGAAAAGAATTATTAGGATTATTAGAACAGAAAATCTTAATAAAAGAAATTCGAATGTAAATAGCTATACGAAAAATATAACAAAATTTTGAGAAAATAATAACGTAATCGCCTAAGTAATCGTGACCAAATTCCTATCTTACCGCTACTTTTTTTATTTCGCAACTTATATTCACAGTAAACGTCACATCGAGTTGAAAATTTGGGATACTAAACAAAAAGCACTAAGAATGGTGGGTCTGGTCCTAAATTTGTATAAGAATAAAAAAAGTTTTTTGTTGTAAGCAATTTTTTTGTTCTTTTTTCATAATTATTAAAGTTTTAAACCAGGCAGACTTTTCCTATTGCTTCTTATTTATTATCCCAAATTTTCAACTCGATGTGGCGCTTCGTGTGAAAATAAGTTGGGAAATAAGAAAGGTGGCGGTAAGGCGGGAATCTGGTCACGTGACCCACTCGTCACATGGCTTTAAAATGCTTAAAAGAATTTTTTTCCTTATTAAATGTTACTTTTGAGATATTCTATAATAATACAGTGAAACTTTTCTTTTGAGCCGTTTTTGGGGCTGACCCTGAAAATATAACGTGATTCTATAGTGTTTTTTCTCGAAAACATTTTTGGCATAATATGATCTTTTTATCCTGGCTGTAAAGGGACAAAAAATTCATTTTAAATCAGACATTTAAATTTTGTACCAAATTAATTGATTTTTAAATAAAAAAAGATGAATTTTCAATTTAAAAAAGGGCTTTCATATATTTGTTGAAATTTCTACAAAGTATATTATTTCGTAACCAAATAATACAATTTTTAGATGAAATATCCTTTCTCCTGACAAGTAACAAATTACATCATCCAACTTTGATTCTAAAAAAGAACTATTTTTTACATAACAGTTACATTTTAAGCCGAAGAGATGAACTTATAACTAAACTGATTCATTTTCAAGCAACCAAATAAATTTGTTACCGCCAGAATTTTGTAACAACAAAAAAACTGCAATGAACTGCAATGTTCACGAAACGTCGCCAAAATTCTTAGTTTTTTACACGATTGTAACCCGAAAAATCTCTTTTTATCAAAATGAATTTATTTAAATTTTTAATAAAATACATGAATTTTCAACTCACTGTTTGGGCTTGGTACAAGTTGCTGATCGTGGTTAGTATGTTCTGCAGGAGTCGGATGCATAGACGTATGGTGTCCAAAATGCCCGCCATTTGAATATTTCGGAGAACCCAAATCATTTAAAATCTTTGTTATCTCATGTGCATTGAAACCCTCAATACTTTCAGGAGAAGATGGCATCCACTCGTTTTCTAGCCTTTCTGAGGATTCTGTAAAAAGACTATTGATATACACTTGAAAAAACTTCGGCAATTTTTCCCACTTTTTCGTAGGGGAAAATCCACATTTTCGTTTGGAAAAATCATTTACTAAAATTAAGAAAATTAGATAATACCTACAATTTTTGGTAAAATTTCCATAAACTTAGGGTTATTTAGACGAGAGTTTTGAAATATTCCCTGAAATTTGGAGAATCAATTGATTCTCACCAAATGTACAATGTTATAAATAATTCTTTAGATTTTATTAGATAAAAGATTTATTGATATAATAGTCACCTCAATGATTTATAAAGAATAATTATTAGGTTAATAATTTAGTGCGAAAAATAAACTTGTTATAAACATAATAATCAAAATATACAAAATGGATTAATCTAATTTTTTAATAGTTTTTCTTCAAAAAATTACGAATTTCTAGAAAAATTTAAGAATAATTATACATTTTATGGGAAATTTACGAAAACCACATCTAGAAAAAATTTATAAAGATGTAGGCGAAAAATGCTCATTTTTAAATTGACCTGTAAGGTTTGACATCTGGAAATAAAGTATAATCCTTCATGGAGTGGAAATTGGAAGGAAAAAAAGCTCTTAATTAATCAGTGAAGAGCAGTATACTAGTGTTATACTATGTATCACGATAAACTTCAGATTTCACAACAGCCTTTATTGTAATCTTGCGGCTCTGAGCTGGGAGTTTTGGAGAAAATCCGCCAGGGCGCGACGTGTCGCTTATCTCGCAACAGAAATGAGGCGTCGAGTGTTTAAGACACAGCAGTCGATCCGCGACAAAGCATAATTACGTGGAAAAGAGGCTACCATGATCAACATGGCGATTCTTTTAGAATGAGTCTTTCATTGCTTCGCTGGATCTGAACTTGCGTTTATATTAATACACTCGTTCGCCGAGCGAATGAGCAGCTCGGGACCAAGACCTGCCGAGCGAACGAACACATCGTTGGCTCAGCCGCCGCGTGCTCGCTCGCCTGGCAGGCGCGTTCGCTTGGCGAACGAGTGTATTCAAAAAATTTTGTGAAATTTTACCTACATAAATATCTTTTTTTCCCTTCAAATTTTAGCGTAAAATTCGACACTTTTTGATTAATATTCCAAAAAGTTTAGAGATGTTTCCCTGAATAATGTGTATCTGGTTTTACAAAGTTTTAGGTTAGGGAAAATTCCCGAAAGTTTAGCTATTATTACACAATTATTCCCTCAAATATTGTTTATAATATTTTATTATTAATGTAAGTTTTTTGACCAGAAGAATTATTTAATAGCTTAAGATGTTAATTTTGTGTGTCTTCTTGGTAATAATCAATATTATTAATAATATTGATTATGACCAAGCAGACAAACAAAATTAACATCTTAAACTATTGTTTATAATATTTTTGGAAAATTTCCCCAAAATGTGTGAAAATTAGCGGAACTCCCCGAGGAATCCCGAAACCCAAAACGACAAAGTTCCCTAATTGTCATTCGGGACTCGCGCTCACGCTAATCAGTTCGGTCCTAGTCCTATGCTGGGGTGCATCCTCTTAAGGTTCGCCACTACGCTCGCCTCACCGACGACCGCCAAGCCGTCACGACGTTGTTCGTTACCGCGCCTCGTCCCGAAGCCGCGGTATCTCTTCAGCTTCCGGAATATAAGCATCTTTTGCGGATTCGCCATTTGTATCAAGGGTACTTGTTACCACCATATAAGTGACTAATAAAGTTAAAACTTATTATTTTACTTGTTTGATTGTGTCTTAACCCTTATCTCAGCACGCCAACTCCCAATCCCCCCCCCCTGGTTTTACCGCGTATCACCTTAAGTCAATTAATGTGATCCGATTTAATTGTGCTTGAGTGTGTAGAGTTTTTGAAGGCGTTAAATTAAAATCTGATGTCAGCTTTTCAAAATACAAAATGGTGGATTTAATATGGCAGAAATAAATTGTATAAAATGTTTTGAACTTGACAATATTGATAATTTTTAGGTTTTTGTGGTCGGTCACTTCAAATCTTAGTTTTGATTTTAAAATTCAAAATGGTGTAAATATGAACAACTCGATTAAGTTCTAAGCATCTTTGATAATTTTGGCGTGGCTGTACTTATTCTCGTTGGTCGCAAACTTCGGCAACTTGCGAAAAAGATCTTCGCGATCATCGAGTCGTAGAAACGCAAAGATTGAAGAATGTATGTACCAGTACAGTGAAAAATTAGACGTTCGCGATGTGCTGGGCATCCGATACCTTGCCCGAGGAGAATGTATATTTCTAATGAATTCCCCGAAATCCATAGTGTTCGGAAGATCAGTGTTTCTACGTTGACTACTGAGAATCGCCAATTGCTGGGCTATGACATGAGTCCAGCGAGGTAGCTGTTTCGCGAATGCAGCCTTGAATGTTCGCCTCGATTCATATATTTTTATTAACCTAATGCGGCCTCGTAACCTTGACGGGGATTCGCTCCCAGTATATACTAAAAAGAAAATGAAGACAAGTTGTTTTAAAAATTTATTTCTACCATATAACTAAAAAATTCCCGCTTATCAGGTGGACGACTTGATCCTCGGTCTCGAAAAATGGGACCAAATAGCTGAGAGAAAGAAAAATCCTTACTATTGCTGGATTTTATATAACATGTGTATCAAGCTACGGTCACTGACAATGAAGTTCAATTCCAGCGTAATAATATTTTAATAATGCTGAAACTATTCTTTGGGTCGAAAAGGAACGTACATCCAAATAAAAGATAAAAAAGGCGAGCGGTCGGTTTTTTTTTTTTATTAGTTGGATTGTGTGCCTTAGTTTTTTTGATTTAGATCATTTGTTTGCGCTGCTTACGTTCGCTCGGGGTTGGATTGATTTTGTTGTGTTAGTTACATACATTAGGATTGGTTGTATTCGTTGGGTTTGTTTGGGTTACTGTTGTTCATTACGTTCGTTGTAGTTTCATTAACGTCATTGGTTAGCACATCCAAACCAATTTAAGCAAATCTATCACTACCAGATGAACCCAAAAAAACGTAACGAACAACAATAACACAAACAAATGCAACTTATACGACTCATTCAAGTACACGCAACTAACACAACATAATAAAATGAATGCAATCGAACGAGGAAACCGCATCTAAGATAACCAACACATCTAAGCGAAATAAACGTAAGAACCCGAACGGACGTAAGAAGCACTACCAAATTATCGAAATCAAAGGAACTGAGGG
>NC_046658.1:120187493-120188551 GCF_010883055.1 Belonocnema kinseyi
ACCGCATCTAAGATAACCAACACATCTAAGCGAAATAAACGTAAGAACCCGAACGGACGTAAGAAGCACTACCAAATTATCGAAATCAAAGGAACTGAGGGACCTTATCAAATTTATCGTGCCTACTGCCTACTAGAGACGAACAGACAGGAACCTTTGGAAATAGTTTTCTCTGACTAAGGGGCTCTCAAAACGTGCAGATTTAATTCAAATCGACTAAGTCAAATTTGACATAAAACCATTACCTTCTCATGAAAATGACAATGTTAAAATATAACCATTAAATCATAACAATTAAAAAATCTGAATTCGAATTTTGAAAGTATATATATTCTGATATGAAATTTAACCCTTAACTGGAACAACCCTTTTTTATTACGTACATGGCACAACGGGTATTGGGTTGCAGTCGGTATAGAATATTGTTTCAAAAAATCATTATCTAATGCATTTAAAGATATTAAAAAAGTAGAATCGGTTTTATAGCGATTAGTTTAATTTAAGCAAAATGACACATGAACCACTTTACTGAATTTAGTACAAGAATTCATGCTCAAAAATTTGTCGGGGTATTTTGCTCCCATAGTTCCAGATAAGGGTTAATTGCGCCTCTTTTTCTCGAAATAAAAAATTGCGCCTTTTTCGATTAAAAGAGAAAAGTCAAAAATACCGTAATACAGAATGCCAAATTTTGTTGTATTTTTTACTTCAGTTGAGAATAATTCTTATATTTTTTTGAATTATTGACGAAATTTTACCGCACGGCGCCGGACAAGAACGGTCTTACGCTTTAAGCTGATTCATGAAAATGTACTTTTCAAGGCCAAATTACATTCTCATTTTCATTCATTTTGAGATACAAACCTCGGGACGTTTACGGTTTACTCTTCGCTTCCCCCGCCCCTTTTTTTACCTCCACCTTAGTTCGCGGCACACGCGCATTGCTGCTAAAGTTTAGTTCCCAGTGCAAAACAGAAATATATGTCTGCACTCTGGTATTTTGATCAGATGACACTCACGATGTGCGCAGTACAGTCTGTCAAGTTAAAGCGTGGGTG
>NC_046658.1:120188651-120212446 GCF_010883055.1 Belonocnema kinseyi
CCCTCAGTTCCTTTGATTTCGATAATTTGGTAGTGCTTCTTACGTCCGTTCGGGTTCTTACGTTTATTTCGCTTAGATGTGTTGGTTATCTTAGATGCGGTTGCCTCGTTCGATTGCATTCATTTTATTATGTTGTGTTAGTTGCGTGTACTTGAATTAGTCGTATAAGTTGCATTTGTTTGTGTTATTGTTGTTCGTTACGTTTTTTTGGGTTCATCTGGTAGTGATAGATTTGCTTAAATTGGTTTGGATGTGCTGACCAATGACGTTAATGAAACTACAACGAACGTAATGAACAACAGTAACCCAAACAAACCCAACGAATACAACCAATCCTAATGTATGTAACTAACACAACAAAGTCAATCCAACCCCGAGCGAACGTAAGCAGCGCAAACAAATGATCTAAATCAAAGAAACTAAGGCACTAATACTAATACTAATGGCAATATTCACTGATAAATCATGAAGCATATAACACTGCACGTAAACTGACTAATAATTTCCTGACCAAAATCGAGGAAGTAAATCTTAGAAACGCTTTACATGTTAAACTTCATAAAACGGACAAATGGATGGAGCAACGGGTAAAAATATATTTTTTTTGTAAATAGAAAAACAAGGGTGAACGTATTTGCCTAAGAGAACGATTTTGTCAACACGGTCATTTCTTATATATTTATATATTATATTATTATATTCACCAATATCATTCAGGATAACGGAAAAGTATAAGAGCACAGTACAGGCAATCTTCATCTTTTTTAAGTAGAGGACAAAATGATTAATGTATTGATTAAACATTTAATTGATAATGCAGCTGATAAATATTTTACCGCTTCAGCAGGTTATAGAATATATTCTATAGTCATAATCTTTTGATTAAAGACGTCAGGTTTGTCCTTCTAGAATATTTACATCTGATAAGAGCAAGGCCGTAACCAAAAAACTGTTTCAGTGGGTGTCATCTACAGCAGGTAAAATGTTTGGTGAGTGGGCGGATATGCAGCGGTACACAGAATAGTAAATATATTTTATGTACATTGTTCACAAATTTTAGGGTAAGGAGTTCATACACGCACACCCTCCCCCCCCCCTGTTTACTGGACGGGCGAATATTATGCGAATTCGAACACGTTTTGAAGACAAAAATTAATTAAAAAATTGAGTTTTAAAAATACCCCGTTTTTGTCCTTTGTTAGAAAACTAAAAAATATGCAATTTCGTTGTGAACGCAAAAAAGATTTTGGAATATACTTGTCTACAATAATATATGTATTGGAAATTTGCAATTTGGATTTTCAATAGTGAATAGCCAATTATTACGCTGTACAATAAATATACGTATTATTTTGCACGGGGATGCCTAATTATAATATGATTAACAAAATTGCATTTTTTAAACAAAACAAAACTCAGCTAGGTCAGGCGACCGTGACTGTATATATGTTGTAGCATTTTTACATAATTTTAGTAAAACATATTCATTTTTCTGATTATAAACAATAAATATAATTTACGACTAAAAAATAGGCAAGTAATGTCAAATAGAAAATATTCATTACCTAATATGTTTGGTAGAATAATTTTAGCAGAGCTAATGGAAAAGTAAGTAGAAAAATATATATAGAAGCATATATTTCCTTAATCCTGCCTTCTTTAACCATCGGATGCGTTCTCGTCCATAAAAAATTGTAATGAAAAATCGATAATTAACATTCTGACCCAAAATTTTCACTTGTTTATTTAAGGTAAAATTATGGAGACATACAGTAGGTATTATATAGTTCAACATAATTTAAAAAATGTCGCATTTTTACAAAACTTAAACGTTTAAGTACAAAAGTGTACATTTTTTATCTCTTATAAATTGAACGGTTTAAATATTCCTGGTCAAAAAATAAAGACATATACTACGCTATTATATTCCGTTTAAAGAAAGGTTTAGAAACTGAAAGGTTTTGAAAAAGTTGACCAGTAAACTGAACATAAAAAGGTGAGCATCAAAACCGAGCTCACACACCAGACCAGACTGACTTCCGCTTTTTTTAAATTGTATTAATGGTGTAGATGGTTGTTGTTTACACACGTGATACCCCATAACTCTTTGCGATTAGTTCTGCGGAGGACACTGGACATTCCGCGATTTCTTCTGCGGTCAATGCCTTAACCGCGCCGCTATGAATGTTTATTTTAGCTCGCGCCAAAGGCCCAAAAACAGGTGTAAATATTGCACGAAGAATCGTGTGTCGGTTTGATGTTTTTTGTAAAATAGCACAGACGTCACCATTGGATGTGGATAAGACAATTTGTTCTCTGGTTGGTATGGGATTCAGTTGAGAATTTTGTTTTCTGAAACCAATAGGTTTATCTGGTGGAAAAATATATCTACGCAGAACGAATATCCGATTTGGACAGTTGTGGGGAATAAGTCGAATAAATGCAAGCTCTTCAAATCTAAATCCCAGAACGGTGGAAAAAGTTTGCCTGAGAGTAGGTGACCTCGACCTATCACGAAGAGGTGGTTCGGAAGGTGGTGGAATCCTGGCAGAATAACGAGGTGTGTCAGGAGAAAGAGCCGTCTCTGGAAAATGCCTGCCAGCAGAAGAAGAAGAAGAAGAAGAAGAAGGTCCAAAGCGATGAACACCAGGATTAGGGTCGCTATCAGGTAAACCCTCGGGCTGTGAAGTTAATTCTGAAACAAGAAATAAAGTATTATATTCTTGTTTTAAGTACTTACACAATCGTATGGTGATACATGACTCATTGTAAATAAAGTTGTAAATGTGAGGATCAATTTCATAACTGCCTATAATTTTATCTCGTTCAACAACTGGAGAATACTTTTTTTAAACCAATAGCTATATTCAAAGATTATTTGCTTATTTAAATAAATAGTTACGAAAGAGTTCTAGAGAATTTTTACCTAAAAAATAAGTTAGGATTCAAAAAAATTTATTAATTTTGAAAAAATTGGTGAGCAGATACAGGATAAAGAGATTTTATTCATAAGAAATTATTCAAATAATTAATCAACGCAAGATTTAAACTGCTAAATGAGAAATAGATACCTTAAGAAAATTAGTTTATCTTCCTGAAAATTTTCAAAACTTTAAAGAGGTTGAGAAATTTTTGTCTAAATCAACAAAAATCTTTGTTCTTCTTTATTCATAATGTGTCCCCTAAGGGTTTACATGACTTCCATTCCTGACAATCTTTCCGGTTATACCTATATATTTTTTTACAATCTTATCCTTTCAATATATAGAATTATTGACAACTATTTACAGAAAAGAGCATGAGAACACAAACGCATCTTAGTCCACTTCACTTTTACCCTATCATTACTTACAATCTTTACGCTTCTAATATAAGCGACTTCCGTTTCCTTTTTCTTTCACTTTTTCATACCTCCATTTGCCTTTTTTCACATGCATTCTTTCATTCTCTCTCATTCGCTTCTCTAGCACCCTCCAACTCCTTTATCCATTCTTCCCCTAATCCATCCACCCCTAGAATCTTAACCGCATTCTCTTGCCAGCTTCCTCTATCTGCGATTCCTCTCCTACATCCTTTCCATACATGCTCCCATGTTTCCTCCTCCCATTCACATATTCTACCTTTCTGTTACCTTCTTTTTCCCTGTACATCCCCTCTCTTACCTCGTTTCCTAATCTGAATCTTGCTATTCTCGTCCACCTTCACTCTCTCCATCCCTTTACTAAATACTTTGTCACTACTTTTTTACCATCTCATACCATTTATTATATTTTGATTCCTAAATCATCCCATATCTTTCTATTAATTGTCTTTCCCTCTCCTTTTTTCCAGTTCTTCATAGGTTACTCTAGTAGTGTCTTCTATTTCTCTATCATTAAAGAACTTCCTCCTTTCTTCTTCCCATCTTGTTAATTTGATCGCCCTCCCTCTTCTCTCTTCTACCTTCATCAAACACTTTCCCGCTAATTCCCCTCCCTTTCCCTCCCTCAACTTCGTCGCAAATTTCCATGCCCTCTTTCCCGCTCTAATACTTAACTAATTCTTATGCGCTTCTTCTCTCACCATATATCCTGGCGTCCTTCAGTTTGCCCCTAGTGCCCACCTTATATGCTTTTCTTGTAAACTCTCAATATCCCAAATATTAATACTCTTTTACTTCTTCTAACTTTATTTTCTTCAAAAATCTTTCTTTCGTGCGCAATTAAAAAAAATTATTTTATGAATTACAAAAAAATTTTTATCAAGCAATAATAAAATAAAATTTAAGACAAAAAATACAACAAAAATTACATCTGAAGTCTCACAAATTGCATTTTAAAATGTAATTTGACAGATTTTCTTAAAACATTTGAGAAATGTAAAAAAGAGTTATAGTACATGTAAAAAGCTATTTTTAAATATTAATTTTAAAAAGTATGTGCATAAACGTGGGGTAAACATAACGATTGAGCCCGAAGAACCAGATTTGACAAACGTACGCGTTTATAAAAAATTAGAAATGGTTTGAAAAGTTTTGGCGTATATACTTAATACTCTGTAATCCATTTTGATTACTAGTGACGAGGATACTGGACAGTCCGCGATTTCTTCAGCGGTCAATTCCTTTACCGCACCGCTATCCACGTTTATTTTCGCCCGTACTGGTCGCCTAGAACCAGATGTAAACATTGCACGCAAAATCGTGTGCCTGCATGATGATTTTTGTAGTATTGCACAGACGTCGCCATTGTACGTTGATAAGACAATTTGTTCTCCGGTTGGCATGAGATTCAAAACATGATTTCTTGTTCTCAATCGAATTGGTTTGTCCGGCGGAAAAACGTATTTTCGGAGTTTGAATATCCGATTAGGATTTTTGCGGGGAATAAATCGAATCAATTCTAGATCATCAAATTTAAATCCAAGTATGCTGGGAAACTTTAAACTTATTTCTGAAAAAGGAAATACAGGATTAAATTTTTGTTTTAAGTATCTACCAATAGTTGTAAACGACGTTGTAATTGAGGGCCCAATTTCATAAACCTCTATAATTCCCTCTATGATTGTCGCAAAATTGTAAAAGTAATGTTCAGCAAGTGACATTTCTTACCCCAAGTCTAAAGGAAACGATAATGGGAAATAGTGACTTGAAATTAGCCTCAAATTCACACATTTTTTGGTATATATCATAACATCAACTTATTTTTTTTCTAATTCAATAAATTCAAAATTACTTCTACAGAAATATGTTTGAAATTCAAGACATATTTTATTGCATTTCTGAATCTTTAAAACAGTGGAACAGTTTCAAAGTGAAAAAATGAATGAAATTTATTATTTAAAAAACAATTTCGCTTCATATGGATTTTTTTCTCATAAGAGCCGTACGTTACTAACAAATCATAATTAGTAAAAAACACCAACATGAGTTAAAAATTAAATCGTTTGGCCATTGTCGTCCATAAACAGTGATTTTTACCGTGTGTAAAGCGTCGAGATGATTCTCACTGATAAATTTAACTACCCTCTTGAACAACTTTTCCGCTGGAAGTCTTTTCTTTACTCAAAATACTTTGAAAACCACCCCGAGTGACGAGAACGAGAAGTTGTCCCGTATCTTGTGATTTTGGTCAAAATTTTAGAAAACAAGAAAAATCAGCTAAAAATTATCTATGGAGCTTATAATTTGACATATCGCGAAAATAAAAAAGATGGCCCATCAGAATTTGGTGGCGCCAAATTTTGTGGCGCCAATTCGTGGCGCCAAATATGCTTGCTTCTTATTCTATTTAAATGCATTACAATTCAATTTGCTTCTATAAAAGGCTTAAAAACACTCTGTCTGATACAGAATGGTCGAGTCGGACAGGTACAGTAAGGTCATTTCGTTATCAAATAGGGTAAATTTATGATGCGCAAACGTAAAAAAATGAAAAGTCAGGAAGACCTCTCTGTCCGCCATTAAGCACTGTGTTTAACTACTATGACACTTAGCTTTTTCGGGTCGCAGATTACAAATCTGATGTTAGACTTTTTAAATGTAGATCTTCAATATTTTTACTTTTATGCCAACGAGTCAAAATAATCGCATATTTTATTTGGCACACGTTCTTTATCTTGATCAGCAATTGTGAGGTCAAAATAATCTTCGTAAATCGTTCTGATCTGCTCAGAAATGTTCCTAAGAGTTTTTAGAGGACACAGTTCGCTGCATGCGTAGCAGGGTAAATCAGGGTTTCTTTATGATGATGTTTTGAGGTGCTAACTTTAAGGTCAACTTGTAATTCAGTACTTTTAGATTTTCGAGTTGAGGATTTTTTTGTTTTATTCATAAATGCCATGACTATATAATAGTCCCACATATTAGAGATCCTGATCCGATTGCGGTGAGTAAGAAAGATGAATGCATCACTTGGTATCACTGATGGCTCGAAGAAATGATAATTCAGTTCGAAAACATGCAAAATGCTAGTTTGCATGGGTGTTATCTGCATAATGGTGTAGACGGGATCAACTGATTGTCGTAAATCTTTTTGCTACCGCTAAGCCTTTTGAGTAATTTATGTCCGCCATATTGAATTTTCTATTTAGAATTTTGAATATCCAACGTCAGATTTAAAATCAGGGACACGAAAAACATAACTATCAACAGTTTTATCCAATCCAGACATTTTTACTATTTTGAGTCTGCCATATTGGATACTATATTGAAAATCTATCTTTAGACTTCGTTTTCACGACCGCAAAAAAGTTGACTGCAAATATCACGCGATTCTATAATGTTTTTGCTCCAAGCAAAAAATAAATTTGCCACAGCCACCCAGCATCACTCCCAAAATCGGTGCTATAGAAGAGTTTCACTGTAGTTGAATTTTTAATTATAAAAGATAAACTTTGAGAGAAAAATGTAATAATTGTAATTTCAGTTATAAATTAATTTTCAAACAATGAAACGAATTTTCTTCAAAAATTTATTTAAATATTCAAAAACATATACACGTGATTTTTCAACTCACCCTTTGTTCTTGGTACAAATTGCTCATCGTGGTTAGTATGTTCTGCTAGAGTCGGATGCATATATGCATGATGTCCTAAATCACCGCCATGTAAATGTTCCGAAGAATCCAAATCATTTAATAGTCTTGTTACTTCATGAGCATTGAATCCCTCAATATTCTCAGGAGAAGGTGGATCCCACTCGTTTTCTCGCCTCCTTGACGATTCTGTAAAAAGACTGCTGATATATACACAACTCATCCAATCCAAATGATTAAGATGACGATGGGCGCGAGTACAGAATTATACATTGCGATTTTACGAATTACAATTATTTTAAAGGGTTAATGGCATTTATGATTATTTTCTAAATTTCAAGCTATTTTAAACACTTCACTGCTAGTAATACATATATAACCAAAAAATGTCTACCTCTTTTGCATCATGAGACATAAGTGGCAATTACAAAATAAAATTATTTAATGTGTTCCGAATTAATAGTGCTTGAGTATGTTAGAATTTTTCGTGTCGTTGAAGTAAAATTTGATATCCAAAATCAGATTTAAAATCAGAGACCCCAAAAACCTAACTATCATAAATTGTTTCCAGATTCAAACATGTTTTCTATTTGATGTCAAACATAGTTCGTTAGTTTTAGGACAAACGGGAAGCCCCTGATGAACTCCTCCTGCGCTCAAGCTATAAAGCCTATTGTATCACACTTTCGATTATTCGCTCTCAATATTTGACTTAAGAACTCTTGGTAAATTCTAGTTTGTCAATTACTGAGTCTCGCTTACTTACGACTATATATGCTGCACTTTGTTGCCTGCTTTTTGTTCATGTGCATAACCTTACGTTACTATCAAAATGGCTTACATCTTCGTTGCAGGCACTTTGTTCCTCACCTCCCCACGCCGATATTAGGTGAAAATGCTGGCCAGTTGCTGATTGGTTGAAAAAAACTTCGTTCACCAAGAACGTCTCGATACCATCTGATCCTGGAACAGATTGGTTTTTTATTTCTCGAAAACTTTTTTTTCCTCATCGGTAGTTATAGCTATTTATTCCATATGAATCTTCTTTCAGTGGATTCGTATACTTTCGGATTCGTGGACTTCATAGACTTGTCCCCAAAACGCATCAGGCTTCTCTGGTTTGCATAAATTGTCGAAAGGTAGTGGAGGATAGTGTAGAGGAGGTCGTGGAGGTCGATCGCGATGTATGGGCCATGAGATACGTTTCCCGTGGATAATGTAGATTTTCAGTATTTTCTGTGACATCTGGTGTATTTGGAAGAGAAGTTTCCGTATGTCTTCTGCTAAAAATAGAATGGTGCTAGGCTACATCTGGTGTCTGGCCAATTAATTGTTCTGCGAATGCAGCGGTTGTTTTACCCCTCGATTTCAGTATTTTCAGTTTCCTAACGTGTCCGTGTAACCACTGCGGGAATTCGCTCCCAGTACACACTAAATAGTTGACCGAATGAAAAATACTTACTATTGCTGGATTTTATATAATATGCAGACCTGGGTTAAGTCGCATAAAGACTACCAGAGATAGCGGTGGTCAGGGGTACTTCAGGCAAAGAAGATAGACTCCTGGGCACTCCAAAGGATTAGAGACGTTGCTAGATCAGTTGGTTGGCGACTCAAGTTCTGAGAGTCCAGCTCGTCCTGACATTATTTCCATAATTCCGGTGGCCCAGTAGAGGTTGTTATTGCTGCTTTTTGGGTCAGACAGCGGCTTTGATTGTTGTTCTTAATTGACGTGGTTTGACCATGTATGTAATACTCCTATATTGCGCACCGCGTGAGTGTCTCCTGGTCAAAAGACCAAAGTCCAGACATATATTTCCGTCTCACATAGCGAACATAACTTCCACTGCATTCCACGTGCACCGCTAACTATGGCGGCGGTGAAAGAAGAGGAAATAGCGAAGAGTATTAAAGAGAGTGGGAGGTGACCGTGCATTGAAAATTACCGTACTATGCCGCTTATAAGAATAAACTCGGGTATTTTGAGGGGAAATTTACTTTCTAGAATGCGTCTTTTCTGACCGTTAAAATATTTTGTAGACAAGTTTCATCGTTCGTTTTTTCGACTTCCTGTGAAACGGACATCGTAAGTACAATATAAGCGAATACAGTTTTTCTTGTAGAAATAATACAAAGGGCGTATATATAAACTCACTAACCTTATATGAAAATTTACAAAAAAAAACTATCAATTCTAACAATAGGTAGCAACAATCACAAATGATGCAACTCGTAAGCCGTAAGGAGGTGCACATTGAAATAAATATATGTATTTTGAAGTTCTGAAGAACAGGCACTATTCGTTAAAGTTCAGTAAAATGTTTGTCCTGATTTTCGGATTTGTAATTACTATTTTGAAAGTTAGTCCTTTGAAACTTTCTTTCCGAAAACGTTATCATGCCGATATATTGTTCTCACTCTTCAATTCAACGGGCGTAGTTGAAGGATAAAAAGACTTCTAAAGAAAGTAAAGAATTTGGTGATACAAATGTAAAATGTAAGGTTTCTTTCAACATGTTACAAACAGTAGTATTGGGGCTTGTTGAGAATTATCCAACGAAGAATTTTATGTATCAGACATATGGGATGCACACCTCTAACACACCCTCATGAGTACCAGAAAACTACCCTTAAAACAAAAAATGTGAATTTTGCATGAAATCAACCTTTTGAGCACTGTATTATCGTATTTTCTTTACTTAAAATTATTACTATTGGTCTAGTGGCATATTTATTATAATTGGTTAATTAATTATTAAGTATTTAAACAAATGAGATTTATCAGTTATATTTAAGTAATAATTTTTATTCTAAAAATATTTTAACAAATTAAATTTGTTTAAACAATTGAAAATCAATGAACTAATGTGAATAAATATTCTGCTAGACTAATAGTTATAATTTTCGAGGAAAAAAAGAATTTAAAAAAAAATAGTTTTAATAAATTCCATTTGTTTAAATAATAAGCAATTAATGAACGAATGTTAATATTTTCCACTAGACTAATAGTAATCATTTTTAATGGGGAAAATTAATTTCCGAAAAAAAATGATTTAAAGAAATTCCATTTGTCTACATAACTAAAAATGAATTACACAATGTGAATAAATATAATACGAGACCAATATTAATAATTTTAAATAAAAAAATACGAGAATACAGTGTTTACAAGGTCGATTTTAAATTTTGATTTTTTCCCTTGCATTTTACATGAAAAACTTCAAGTCAAAACCGGCACCTGTTAAAATAAAAAAATAAACAAATGAAAAATTAGGGAATTTCTTTTTTCGGATTTGGAATAAAATAGAGGGGGGGGGGGTGGTTACCCTCTAGCATGCAAACAAATTTTGCCATGAATTTTTTGGACAGCCCTAATAAACCTATTTTTTATCAGTTTTGGCCTTGAAGACTACATTTTCAGACATTAAATTGAAGCGTAAGAGAGTGCTTTGCCTGCTCCGGCCACGTACACTCCATCGATAATTTGAGGAATTATCAGCATTATTCCAGGTTGTAGTAAAAAATACAACACAATTTGGTATTCTGCATAAAGGAGTTTTGGAGTTTTTTTAATCGCAAAAGGAACAACTTTTTTATCTGCAGAAAAATAGGCGCAAGTAACGAACATGAGCTGCACAAGCAAACTATCAAAATCAAAGAAATAATAATCCAAATAAACGTAACTAAGATACCAAATCCAACCCGAACGCACGTAAGCAACATAACGAACCTAAACAAAACCAACCCATACTGACCAACCCAAACCTAACGATCTTTTTTTATCTTTCATTTGGAAGCGCATTCCTTGGACAGTCGATAATATCAATTTTCGCCAATGCAACGCCATCCGGCGCGAATCACAAACAATTTCTGAAATAAAACTTACGCATTTCTATGAAGAATCTAGATCCATAATAAAAAAGATAGGTTTCTATTTGAAATTTTAAAGTAATGCTAGCTGTGGCCCCCAGCGGCTAAGGTAAGTTTTTGCGGGGTTGCACTTTCACCTCTAAAACAAACGATTTTTTTCGTATTTTAAAAATTAAAATTCTGATATTTTCTTTAAAGGTTTTGATTAAATAATTATATTCTTTCTTACACAATATATTTATTAGAATTATTTCACTTTTATTTATATACTACTTACACGACTGCAGAAAAAATATATTTCCCTAAACTAAGGATATATTATTTTATTTTATTCACCAGTGAAAATCAGGATAACGGACAATGATAAGAGCACAGCAAAGAAAATCTTCATCTTTTCTAAGTAAATGATAAAATTATTAATGTATTAATTAGTCATTTATTTCACAATATAACTGATAAATATTATACTGCTTTATTAGGTTATACAATCTATACTGCAGTCGCTATTTTTTAGCATCAAGGTGTCAACTTTGTCCTTGTAAGATATTTACTTCTGATAAGAGGCGTTTTATTGAAAATAATGTCGTTGCAAATACGATTTTCTTGTAAAGACAAAAAAAATTGGGCACGAAATTCTCTACAATAATGTATATTTTAGAATAAAAAATTTCCAATTTGGGTTTTTGATGGCATTAAATATCTTAAAGCATTTACTATAATTTCAGCAACACATCTTCATTTTTACATTCTCATCAGAGAAAGTATTAGATTTGTATAACATTTGACCTCCCTAGTTTTCGTTAAAAAGTCCCCGTTTCGAGACTCCCTGAATCCGAAAAACAGGTTTTTACGAATGTGTCTATCTGTCTGATAACTTTTGAGAAAAATTAATATATAAGATTGGCTTTTGGTACATTCTTTTAGTGTCCTAAGCTTAATGCCCAGTTCGTTAGTCAGATATTTTTGATAAAAATACTAAAAGTGAGCTGATTTTGAAAATTTTTGAGTACACATTTTTTCATGATTCAAAAATTCTGTGTACAGTTGTTCATAGCAATTGCAATGAAAAATGTTAGTTTCCGATAGCCCTACAAGATTATCATATCAAGTTTTCAAATTTTTTCAAAAAATTAAAATTTTGACCGTACAACCACTAATAAAAAATAAAAAATTGCATTTCGCGGTTAAGCCATGCAAGATAGGAAACAAAATGATAAGACAAATATTGTGCACCCAAAAAAATATCGACAAATTTGTTATTAATCACGTTTTTATAGGACACGTATTTTTTGTTTTATTTATAAAAAAATACATTTAAAATACAAAAATTCAATTTTTATACACACGACACAAGCTAAGCCAAAATAAATAGATAACATTTTTTCACCGAAGGTATAGCAAAAATGTTTTTATTAATGGTTTTTTTTACATTCTCATCGGAAAAGGTATTAGATATGTGTAAAATCTAACAACCCGCCCCCTCCCCACAGTTTTTTCTCAAATGTCTACGTTTTGAGACCCCTTAATCCAAAAAATAGGTTTTTACGAATGTATCTGTCTGTCGGTCTGTCTGTATGTATTCATGCCTGTATGTCTGTCGGCACAAAAACTTTTTAAAAAATAATTCTATTAGATTGGCCTCTAGTACACTCTTTGAGTGTCCTCAACTAAAGGTTAAGTTCGTCAGCCAGCCATTGTGGATGACAATTCTAAAACTGAGCGCCTTTTGAATATTTTTGAGACCATTTTTTTTAAATTCAAGAATTCTATTTACGATTATTCATAGTATTTCAAAAGTCGAACAATTTATCTGATGACTTTTTTCACAAAATAAAAAATAATGAGACTTAAGGCCATGTAATAAGTGAGTCACGTGACCAGATACCTACCTTACCGCCACTTTTTTTATTTCCCAACTTATATTCACACGAAACGCCACATCGTGTTAAAAATTTGGCATACTAGACAAGAAGCACTAAGAATGATGGGTCTGGTCCTAAATGTATATAATTATGAAAAAATTGTTTTATTGTAAATATTTTTTTTTGCTTTTTTATAATCATTTAAGATTAGGACCAGACCCGCCTTTCTTAGAGCTTCTTATTTATCATTCCAAATAAGAAAGGTGGCGGTAAGGTAGGAATCTGGTCACGTGACCCACTCGTCACCGCTAACACTACCTGACTGGGGGAGGGTCAGGTGGAGTCACCCAGCCAGAAGACGGCTGCATCTTACCTGCTCGTCACACCTGAATAAACCGAGTCCGTGGGCAACACACTTCTGACCCACGAACAACCCTAAAAGTTCCTTTTGATTTATTTTGCGCCAGGTAGGGTCCACCCTACCGGAACCTCAACTACGCTGTAGAGGAGGAGGAAATTACTTAAAACACTCAGGTTTCATAAACACAACTAAAACCTATTTATTGTTATAATAACAAAGAAGAGCGCAGTTTGATCACAGTCAAAAACACTGGTGGTTGAGAGACCTTTCTGACCCGCTCCTGAGCATCTACAAGCTATCTTGGCTAACTGTGGTTAGCCTAGGTACTCCCTGTTATCCCCCTGACAATCTACACACTATTTTCACTGGTGGTTGTCAGGCTGGGAATGCCCAGTCAACCCTCTGACAATCTATAAGCTATTCTTGCTACTCGTCCGGAAGCGGAATTCCCAGTCTACCCCCTGACAATCTACTGGCTACTTTTACTAATTTTTACCAGGATGGGAATTCCCATGCAACTCTCTGACAATCTACACACTATTTTACTACTTGTTGACAGGTTGGGAATCCCTAGTCAACCCCCAGGCAATCTGCTGATTATTTTAACTAACTGTAACCAGGCTGGGAATGCCCAGTCAACTCCCTGACAACCTATAGACACGCGGACAGAGAACACATTTTCGGGAACCCGCGCACTAACTGGCAAGGATGCACCGGAGACAACAGAGTCCCTTGTTCCGACCTTCACTTTTCTAGGCAATACTTTGACCAGGTCGTTTGGAGAGGTTAGTTCGGCCCAACTTATCAAAATTGGTTTTTGGGTCGAACGCCTCTCCAAATTTCGAGCCACACGGGGGATAAAAGGACGTCCACTTACTTGATAGGCATTCGGCAGCGGCTTCCCAATTTTTAACGTCCATAATTCGAGTTCCTGGCTCTGACACGTTCTTGGCTTCCCTCAAGAATTTTCCGGTCCTTGCCGAACTCCGGCTCTCAAGTCGACTCTGGCGTTTCTTCCCTCGCTTTCCTCGTCGTGCCACTGTTTTCCGTCGTGTTATTCAGCATCTCAGTTGATCGTCGCAGTGGAGGTGTCGTCCGGGTCATCTTCCGAAGTTAGGTTGCTTGATGAATTTAAAACTTCATTTTCTAGATTCCCATCTGGATAAGTTTCCAGAAAATTTTGGTGATTTCAGCGAAGAACAAGGGGAACGTTTTCATCAAGACATAAGAGTGATGGAACAACGATATCAGGGTAGATGGGACGAGGTCATGATGGCTGATTTTTTCTGGATGTTGAAAAGGGAAACGAATGTAGGTCTTAAACGTAAGCGTAACCCTTTGCATCGTTCCTTCGAAGAAAAAAGGGCACGTTATAGCAGACAGAAAATAGACTGAAGTAGGTCTATAAATCAATTTAATTACGATAAAAAGCAATATAAAATGTAAACACGAAAGATAGTAAAAATATATCCCTTAAGTTTAAGAAAAGCAGAGAGAAAAAAAAATTGAATTCAACTCTTATTCATTTACATGTTTAAGTTACAGTTCTACATTTTAATTGATACAAACATTGTCAGGTTCATTGAAATGGGGTCAATTCTACTTATAGTTCTAAGTTTCTTCAAATGAGTAATGTGCGTCTAAAGTTTTAACCACCTGTAGTACAATAAAATGAATTTTATTGTGTTACAACGGGAACACTTAAGTTAAGTTGCGTTGCGTTAAGCAAAATTTCGTTAGGTTCTGTTAAGTTAGATTCATTTGTAGGTTAAGATCGAGTTAACCTATTAAATTTACCACACATTCAAGACTGAGAACAGCACGCTTACATAGCTACACGTGTGGTTGAATTTCATTCGGCTAGGTTAGGTTAGGTCAGGTTTTGTTAGGTTATGATTGGTTTAACCTCTATGTAGGTTAAGCCGAAGGTGAACGAAACGGTACCGCGAGCACAACGGGACAACAGAATGAGTTTAATTATGTTACGTGAAGTTAAGTTAGGTTAGGTCAGGTTTTTTTAGGTTAGGATAGGTTTTATCTCTTTGCAGGTTAAGCCGAAGCTGATTCAAACGGCACCGCAAACACAACGGGACAACACAATCAGTTTAATTGTGTTTCGTGAGGTTAGGTTAGGTGAGGCTAGGATAGATGTATTTCTAGCTGAGGCTCGAGTTGACCCATTCGATGTAGGTCGCATTTGCTACTGGGAAAATATGCTTGCAGAGCTTTACGGGTAGCTTAATAAATTTCTGTTAATTCAGGTTAGGTGAGGTCAGGTTCTGTTGGGTAAAGTTATGTTAAATAAGTTGATATCACGCAAGGGTTGATCCTTCACAGTTGTCGACATGTTTTTTAAGTGAAAATTTGCATCACTGGCATTTGTTTAATTTTTATTTGCCTCAGTGCATGATTTTTCGTCATTTTTTGAAGTTATGGCTCAACGATGACGTGATGGGTGATTTTTGATACCGAATTTGAATCCAGCGCCGCTGAATCCATAGGAATACGTGTGTCTTGTTACCAGATCCGCATACTTTTTTTGTGTGGCTGTGTAATTAATAAAATAATATTAATAATGTTAAAAATAACAATAAAAATAAAAAAATAAGATTTTTTGGAAAACGAAACTATGGTTCGGTTACAGTTGTCTTTTTAAGCATTGTTTGATTTAGTTTACAGTAAAGGAACTTATTTCAATGTACATTGCCTTAATGAAGTTTCCGGACCAGGACTTTGAGTCAATTTCTAAAGATTACCTGGCTATTAAAAGTCGAAAAACTTAAAATATAAAATAATAAGAGACTTCAGATTTCAAAAATAATAAAACCTATAATATTAGAAAACTTAAAAACTACAATTATGTACAAATATACTTGCCCAACAGCGTTCAAATTAAAAAAGAAAATTGGCGTGGGGTGCTAATGGAAGATGACGCACCGAATTTATAAAATAAATAACTTTTTCAATTTTGACCACCAAACCTTCAAAGTTGACCACCAAACACCACCAAACGACCACCAAACGATTCTATATAAAAAAATCTTATATTTTAGAGTTGGGGTGCCAACTTCACGGGCTTGCATGTTTTACATAAAATTATCAATTCGCCAGACGGGAATCATGTTTTACCTTTAATCAGCAATTTTCCATGTTTGTTTTGGTTAGGCATCTGATGCGATGAAACCAAACCGACTCCGGATTCGGATTCAGCGACCTCACAGACGTAGGTCAAGCCTATTCTCCTTTCTAGGGCTGACCACTTTTTGTGTAGATCCTCGTGTAGAAATAGCCCGGTTTGACCCGACCGAAAGAAGGTTTCCGGCCAGAATCTGACCAGGTCAAACCGGGATAATATTTTGTTAATTGCCGGGCCGAAATCTGACCGAGTTCCCACTGGGACCCTGTCGGGTCAAAAATGGTGCATAATAGAAGTATCATAACCTTAAAAACATCTTTAAAAATATCCACAAACGACTGCCGTAAGTGGGTCGTTTGTAAATATCTGACAGGCGAAAGACCAATTTTTTGTGTTTTAGGTGTTTTTTTTTATAACTTATGAAAGAAAGATTAAACTAATTTTAATTATAAGGTTTCCCACTTTTGGTTCTGCGGTTCCCAGACTTGCCGTGACTGCGAAATCGTTGACCAACTTCTTTTTGATCTTCAAACATAGTTTCCCAGTGAAATTATACTTATTTTTTTTTGTGATACGATTTTTGCTTATTTTTAATGTATTTATATATTATCTTGAATAAGCAAAAAACGTAAGAACAAGAGAAATAACTTTTTCCGAAAGAGGTAAAACGTCGATGGACGCCAGGTTATCCATTAGGAAATTTGATAAATTTCACAAAATCGTATACAATTTTCTCGAGTAAGCGGACATTTTTAAATGTAAGTGAATTATCTTGTTAATAAGTAAGCATTATTAATATTCTTCAACATTAATGTTAAATCAATTTGCTAAACCGGTTTCATAGGTTAGGATGTCTCGTGAAACCCCTGAAATTTATTTTATCTCTTGTAAAAAAACCTATGCAAACTAGGTTATGCTCAAGGTAAATTTGTTATTCAATTTAACTTTAATTTCTCACAATGCAATTTCTTACAAAAACTTAAGAATCATAACCTATATTTTAGTACTTACATTGAATCAATGTTTGTAGTTAATATATTTATTATTATGAATTAAGATTCCAACATCTTTTTACAGGTGGAAATAAGTGTTGACAAAGATTCTTATCTCTATCAGTTCGCTGTGATAAAAAAAGCTCAAGTAAAATGCGACCGAGGAGCCCAGTCAAAAACCGGTCGGATTCCGACTGCGTTACCCTATTTGTATCCGGGATCGGAAATGGCTAAAATGTTTATTAAAATTTTGCAACAAATTAATTAATTTTTTAATCTAAAAGTATGAATTTTTAATTAAAAAATTGAATTTAACGTATTTTTGTTGGTATTTCTACGATGTAGATTATTTTGTAATCAAACAATGTAATTTAAGATAAAACGATTTTTTCACAAAAAATACCAATTTACAACATAAAACACTAACTATTCAAATTTTAAAGAACTTTAAATTCAAAGACAATTTTTTAAAAGAATTTAGTTTAGTTTTTAACCAAAAAATTTTGTTCTGAAATCAAGAACATTTAAGCATGAAGATAAATATTTTAGAAGCTAGTTGGAATTTCATTCTAGAAGTTGAATTTTTAATTAAAAAAGAGAAGTCTTTAACGGAGAATAGAATAGGTGGATTTTCATATGAAAATGTATTTTCAAACGAGGAAAAAAATTATCTGGGAAAATTTATTTAAATTTTCAGCAAAATACACGAATTTTCTACTCACTGTATGGTCTTGGTACAAGTTGCTAATCGTGGCTAGTATGTTCTGCTGGAATCGGATACATAAACGTATCGTGTTCAAAGTCCCCGCCTAATGAATCTTCTGGAGAACTCAAATCATTTAATATCCTTGTTATTTCATGTGCATTGAAACCCTTAATACTTTCAGTAGGAGGCTGGATTCACTCGTTTTCTCGCCTTGTTGATGATTCCGTAAAAAAGTGCTGATATATAGAAAACATATCTAATCCAAGCGATCTAGATGTTGATAGACGATCTATATTGGCCAATTATTAGAGAAACTATTTTACTTTCGTTCTTTTTTGAAATGTCCAAGTTTTGCGACCGTACAGCACAGTGGGCTCGATCACAGAAAGATACTCTACGATTTTAGGGAGTTTAATTATTTTTAAGGGTGAATGACATTTATGACTATTTCTTAAATTTTTAGCTATTTTAACCACTGCACTGTCAGTGACATATATATATGGCAAAAAAAAGTCATGCAACTTTTGCATAGGCAATAAGTACGTGTGATTTCATTATTATTATTTCATTAACATGGTATCCTTATTTTAAAAACTTCTAGACTAGATTTAATGGAGCAGCTGTTAATCTGAAAAATGGAACTCGCTTTCACTGAAACTGCCGAAAAAATTTTAACCGTAACCACGCCTTATTACCGTGGAATAGGTGGTTAAAGTGTGTCAAGGACTCAATACGACAATCCGGCCAAAGTCTCGTGCACTCTGAAGACACGGAGCGACGAAAAACGATTGTTTTATGCATTTTCCCCGTGTTTTGGGATTTTGTTGATACACAGAGATCCTTTTCAGGCTATTAGTCCTCAGAGGCTTAGCATATCCAGGTGGGCGGATGATAATGCTGATTAGCTGAAAAAAATATTCCGGATATAAAGATCGCAACTTCCTCATAAGGTTTTTATACCTCTATTTCTTTTTATTTTCCTTGAATATAATGCTTTTGTTAGCTGTTGCCGAAAATTCGATAAAGAACATGGTTCATTTTTCGAAGTCAAGGATTGTGCTTTTAGATGTAGGCCTTTCCCACATGAGTTGAACAAGACAGTATGTGTCCTAGATGCTCGACTTATGCATATCACGCTCTACAACTCTCATCGGAAATGTCTATAATCAAAATGGTCCAAAAAGGTTTAATGCATTTTTCTTATTGCTCAGATTGAAGTTAATGCCATTTCAACAAGAGAATCTCTTTAACTTGCGACTATGTATGCTACACTTTGTTGCATGATTTTTGTTTATGTACATAACCTTCCATGATACGATATCAAGGGATCTGAGCTCATCCTTCGACCACTGAAACACTTCAAATAAATGGAGACCTATCAAGGTGTAATTCTTCAGGTCAGCTATGTTTCCTATTTTTAGCAGGAGTACTTTGGGCCCTTCCACCAACTACTCTGGAATAAGCTCTTCCGAATTCAGATATTGAGTCAAAATGGTGGACAGGGACTGGTGGGTTGAAGAAATCTTTTTCCACCAGAAGGTCTTGATACCATCTGGCCCCGGAACGAAATATATCTTCATTCATCTAAAACTGTTTTTACCTCGTCAGTAGTGATAAGTTGGCATTTTGTCTCTGATGTTATGCGGGGACTGCATAACTTACTAAAGCTATTTGTGTTCTTTCGATCTTCTTTTAGTGGTTTCTGAACTTCGTAGACTTCTCTCCAAAATACACCGAGCTCCTCTCGTTTGCATGAATGGTCGACAGTAAGTGGAGGATCTTGGAAAAGTCAAAATAAGTCAGAAAAAATTGTTTTTTTTCTTAACTGTTTCGTTGATCCTTGTAGAGAAACGCATGCAAAGAGAAGGATGTATATTCTGAAAGGTCGCCCGATAATTCAGAGTCACCGTTCGAGACACGCCACCCTAGTGCCAATTAGCTTTTAGCACGGCTGTTACTCCTAAACCTTACGGCAGCGCCTGAATAATTGTGCCGTTAGTAAACACAGCATTTCGTAACAGGCCGTTAACTAAGCTAAATTTGAAGAATTACAATTAGGGCTTTTCGGTGTTATATTATTGTTAATCTCCGGGCTAAACTATTCTCGCGGATCGCGAGCTCCTGCAAGTGACGAGAAAGGTCTTCGCGATCACCAAGTCGTAGAAAGGTTCGGTGTTTTTTGCGGAATCTGTAGTGTACGAAACACACGTGTCCCTACGTCTTCTGTTGAGAATCTTCAAGTGCTGAGCTATATTGTGAGCCTGGCTAGTTAGTTGTTCCATGAATACAGCAGTGATTCTGCCATTCGATTTCAATATTTTTATTTTCCTAATTTGTTCGCGTAACCGCAGCGCAGATTCTCTCCCAATACCCAGGTAAAAGAAAATGAAGAGAAGGTATTTTAAAATTTTATTTCTACCATTTAATTGAAAAAATAACTTTTTCTAGGTGGGGCAAGTACTCCTCCGTCTAGGGAAATGGGACCAAATAGTTGACCAAAAAAAAAATACTCCCTAATCCCAGTTTCTCGGTGAAGGTCGGGATTGTTGCAGTTTGGGCAAGGCTGCAGCTTTGATTGTTGAGGATGATTGGAGTGGTTTGACCATTTATGTTGTTATACTACTCTTATTTCACTTGATAAGAGCATGCACTTTATTACTTAATTTACACACCTGAGCCCTAAAGACAATTTTCCCTTTATTAGTTTTACTTAGTTTCACCGATTACTTGTATCGACCTTTCCTTCTTTCGAATTCACATCGAGAGATTTTTGATCGTTCGACGATTTAATGTGCCCTGTTCAGAAAGTTCGTACTGAGTATGCACATCGGCACTAATTCTGGTAAGACGATGAACCTAAGACGAAATAATCTATTAGACATAACTATATAATAAGAGACTTTATTTACCACATGAGGTTCCCAATCGATGTTAAATTGAAGCTCACTTTTCTCCAATCTAAATTCCTGAATCTTAAAAAAATAATTATTTAGCACAAGTCCTCTGGACACACAATTGTTTCTGGTCTCTGCGTCTACAATCGCTCTTTATTTAAAAATCCTCATTTTTCTGTTCATATCATTCTTTTCTTTAAATTTACCTTTTAAATAGAGAATATGGGTTCACGTAAGCGAGAACAAATTTGCCGGTGAATTACCTTGTGATAATTAAAGTTTTCGGGTTTTGATTATATCTAATCTTCACTTTATTAAAATAAAAGCAATAACGCCAGCTAGCTACCTGCTTAACCCTTCCTCAGGAAAGGCTGTGCTTTTGATTGAAAGCTAATTTTCTGAACAATCGTCCACTCCGTGCAAATTAAGGTGCAATATTTGCGAACGAAGTTTCTTACGGTTTTCCTAACAATCATCAATGGTATTTGACGGTTCAAAATCACGCCTGATTAAACTACCTCTTATTGCTCAAACATCTTTTTAAAAAGGAGTATTTTAGCGCATCTCAGACATTTCACTAATGAACAAAAATTAGCTTCAGTACTCACTTTCATAAAAAACCGAATTAATTATCGTTTCGTAATTTACTTTAAGCCTACACTCTTTTTTTTTCTATTGCTAACTAGATGAGTGCCCATAAGAATGGGTAAAAGATCTAGTTAATATTTTTACAAACGAGCGTCGCTATCTGTTAATGAACCGATGATCAAACAAAGTGGGCTACAGCTCTCTTAGTGTCCACAAGATCACAATTTCCATAGAGCGGTAAAGTTAGCACCCTTGAATTCCCATTAAATGGAAGGAAGAAGAGTGGGCGAATTGGCACTCTAACTTCACTCTATGGGATTTTGTCCCAAAACGTCACAAAACTGTGGGAAGCACTAACAGTTTATGTTTTCAACTTTCACCAAACACTTTGAAAAGAACATAAAGTTTTGTACTTTTTATTATAAATTTGGATGGAAAGGATATAGCATCCAGCCTTTCCTTCAAATCACCCTGGCTAACAAAATTCCTGGAAGATCTATCGCTATTCCGATAGATCCAAGAGCCGAATACAGCATACCTCGCTCCTAGTAGTGCTTTGCGTCGACTTATTGTCGTTCGTTCTCCAGCGATGATATTGATCCCGTTCTCGTGGACTCTTCGATACTCACTTTGTCGAGAGGTGGCGCACGCAACGGCACCCGTTTTGCGTAGCAGTTACTTGAAATCTATGTAACACTTTCGCTGAAGAATTTGTCAGTCATTCAGGGGCGTATTTATTTTCTGTGTCTTCCGCTTTATAATTGCTTTAATAAATATTAAGTTAATTTGGTATATTGAACCGTTTCAATGTACTACTCCTATCTGCGCACCCTAGTAAGTTTTGTCTGGTCAAAAGACTAGAGTCTCGACATACATTTCCGTATCACATAGCGAACAGAACTGTACAGTATGCCGCGTACGCCGATAACTATGATGGCGCTGAAAGAGGGAGGAATAGTGTAGAGTATCAAAGAAAATTAAATTAAATTACTTAAACAATTTAAATTAAAAAATTAAGAGTTTGGCCTTTTTTCTACGAATCAATTTGTTTACGGAGTCAACTGAGAATATGTATCCGATGACATTTTTCTATATTGCTTTGCAAATTTACAAGAACTTTCAATTATTTAAACAATTTTAATTAAAAAATTATGAGTTTGGCCTTCTTCTAAAAGTCCATTTGTTTACGGAGTTAACTAAGAATGTCTATTTTTTACTCTTTTTTTTTTGCTTTGCAAATTTACACACTATTAATTATTTAAACAGTTTTACTTTAAAAATTTAAAGTTTGGCCTTCATCCTACGAATCAATTTGTTCTTAGAGTCAACTGAGAGTGTCTATCCGATGACTTTTTTCTAAGTTCCTTTGTAAATTTACAAGAACTATTAATTATTTAAACAACCTTAATTAAACAATTAAGAGTTTGGCCTTTTTTCTACAAGTCAATTTGTTTACGGAGTCAACTAAGAATGTCTATCCGGTGACTCTTTTCTATATTGATTTGTAAATTTACAAGAACGATTAATTATTTAAACAATTTTAAATATAATATTAAGAGTTTGCCCTTTTCGTACAGGTCAATTTGTTTACGGAATAGACTAAGAATGTCTATCCGGTGACTCTTTTCTATATTGGTTTGTAACTTCACAAGACCTATTATTTATTTAAAAAATTTTAATTAACAAATTAAGATTTTTTCCTTTTTCCACAAGTAAATTTATTTACGGAGTCGACTATGACTATCTATTTGGGGATCCTTTTCTATATTTCTTTGTAAATTTACCAGAACTATTAATTATTCAAACAATTTTTATTAAAAAATTAAGAGTTTGGCCTTTATCCTACGAATCAATTCGTTTTCGGAGTCAACTAAGAATGTCTATGCGATTACTTTTTTCTATATTGCTTTGAAAATTTACAAGAACTTTTAATTATTTGAACAATTTTAATTTAAAAATTAAGAGTTTGCCCTCTTTGTGCAAGTCAATTTGCTTACGGAGTCGACTAAGAATGTCTATCCGCTGACTCTTTTCTATATTGCTTTGTAAATTCACAAGAACTATTGATTATTTC
Organism: Belonocnema kinseyi; assembly: GCF_010883055.1. Classification (NCBI taxonomy): domain Eukaryota; kingdom Metazoa; phylum Arthropoda; class Insecta; order Hymenoptera; family Cynipidae; genus Belonocnema; species Belonocnema kinseyi. The sequence goes on from NC_046658.1 coordinate 120,212,148, forward strand.
AACATTTTTACTTAACAAATGTTAAGTTTGGCCGTTATCCTGCGAATTAATTTGTTTTGGGAATCAACTAGGAATGTCCATTCGATGACTCTTTTCTATGTTGATTTTCAAATTTACAAGAACTATTCATTATTGAAAGAATTTCAATTAAAAAATTAAGAGTTTGATTTTCTTTTTACGAGTAGGCTTCAATTTTTACTACGAGGGTAGTTCAATAAGTCCTTAGAATGAAGTATAAAAACAATTTTTTTTGGGTAAATTTTTTTTTATTTTTCAAAATAATCTCCTTGGAGCTCTAT
>NC_046658.1:120212546-120216810 GCF_010883055.1 Belonocnema kinseyi
TTGCTAAGGCAGGGGCAGATGTGCCATGAACTGAGTCCAATTCATTTTTCATCTCATATGGAGTTAAACCCTTTAAATGAAAATGTTTGATTACCGCTCTGATCTCGTTGTTTTCCATTTTTCTGAACGAACAATTTTTTTTTTCAATTGGTTATAAAAACACGTAAACTCAGAAGATGTGGACTGTGACTGCACCATATATCTAGTCGGGAGTGGTGCTGACTGAAAACAGATGATTTGGAGCGATTCGCGCGCCATCTGTTGGTCATTCTAAGGACTTATTGAACTACCCTCGTATAATTAATTAAAAATATCTTTTTGATGATTTTTTTTTCTAATGCTTTGAAAATCTACAACTATTAATTGTTAAAAAAAGGTTTATCAACATATTTATAGCTTGGCTGTTTGTCAAGGAAGAGGTATAATTTGTTTATGGAATGAACTTTGAATGTCTTCCGCTGATCACTTTCCACGCTACTTTGTAAATTCTTAATAATTATTAATCTTTCAAACAATTTTCATAGAAATATTGAGAGTTGGGTATTATTCAAATTTGTTTACGAAGTTCACTAAGATTGTCTTTGTGATGCCTCTTTTCTAGGTTATTTGTTAAATTTACCAAAATTATTAATTATTAGCTATTGAAAGAAGTTTGATGTAAAGATTTGGAAACTCCAAATCAAACATAAAACTTTCAGGATTTGGCTTTTTTCTAACAAATAAGGTCAGTTTTTTTACTAAGATTTAGTTACAATGCAGCTACATACGAGTATGCTCGAAGTACTCGCATTTACCTAAACATTTGGTCAGATGAGAGGAAAACTGCAGAAAACCACCTCTTGAGTTTAATCGGGTTTTCAAAATTCGAGTACACAACCCGGTCTTTTGTCGTTTATGGTACCCATGCGAAGTCGTTTATAAATAGAAGTTATTAAAGTAAAAATGATTACTGTAGTATGTTCTTGAACTTCATTTTTACACAGAATAATTACAATTGAAGGAGTGCGTTGCGCGTGTGCCAACTGCAATTTAAATTATATTGATTAAATATTTATTTGCAAAGTAATCTATTTTGTAAAATTAATATTTTTTGTTTAAAAATTTAAGCTTTTTTATATTTGACCTTTTGGATTGAAACTTTATCTTTTATGGTGAAAAATTCAATGTTTTTCTTATAATTCTTGCTTTTGAATTAAAAATTAATCTTTCATGGTAGAAAATTCATTTTTCTTGGTAAAAAATCATATTTCTTTCGGAAAATGATCATTTTTTGTTAAAATTCAACAGTTTTCAAAAAAATTGGCATTCTTTCTTGGAAAATTAAACTATTTAGTTAGAAGTTTAACTGATTTTTTTGAAATTCTTCTCTTTCGCTTGAACCTTAGACTATTTGTATGTTCTCGAGTAGAAATGCTTCGACTTGAGTTCGACTTGGTGACATCTTGAGTTCATCTCTAACACATCGATGTCTGCCTGCGTCTCAAAACTGAGTCGAGGCATAGGCCTTTGTCTTACTTTTATGGTTACTACAGGTAAAACAGCGTTTACTTGTCTTAAATCGAGCCTTGTCTTGGCTAAAACGAAATTTGCTTGTTTCCAGACGAACCTTGTCTTTGCTCAGATGGTCGGCGTACATGTTTCTCAATACGAGCGCTACTATCCTGCCCAGAATGAACTACTACTAGAAACGTACGATAATTTTTTCCTATAAGAAATTTTAGTAACTACCATTTTAAGACATTTTCTCTCACATTGGCTTTTGCAATGTTCCCCTATAAAGCGCTAATTTATAAAATTCCCAGCATACTTATGAACACAAGGTTGTCTATCTATATTCCCTTCTTGCGCACAATCACGTGCTTAGAATTTAAGGTTAGAACTTAATCTCAATGGTTCGGATCCTCGTCGGTCATGAATCACATGTTTATATAACATGTGATTTATTTGATAAACCAAAGATTCATGATGTTGGCTACACTAATTGGATCCTTCTTGCATGCGTGCATGTGTGAGTTACATAATTTAAATTTAAAAGAATTTTGAAATTTAAATTATGTTCGCTAAATTCTCTCATTCTTTTAAGCAAGTAAGGAAAATAGTTTTAATATTAACCTTAAATTTCCGGTTTATCTTTTCATACGGTTCAGAAAGTGAACTTCAGCAACGAGGTAATGGGAGGAGTATCGCCCAACCCACATGTTTACACTGTGACGTCTCCTAATGATTACTATTATTTAAATAAAAATAATTTTAAATTGACGTGAGGTACTTAAAATTATTAGAAATTTGTAAGTTTGTGCATTAAACATTTACCTGTCGCAGTATGACAGAAGGAGAAGCTGTTTTCAATGCAGCACAAGTAGTGCTTTTTGTTGGTTGTACGGCAAGGACCTATAATAAAATGAAACTTACAGGCCTTGCTTTGCAAACTACTGTATTGACATTGTTTCCTTACAAAATTGAAGGCTCTCTACGATTTCTTTAACAAAAAATAGGTGTTTCCAACATGTTGTAGCAGTGTTAGTATACTTAGAAAGGTACGTATCTAAATAGATTTGTAAGTGTATTAAACTCAAATTCTTAATAAATGTAAAAGCTCTGTAGATAAATGCATATATTGCAGTTAAAATTAAGGCTGTTGCGTGGATAAAAGTTCTTATAACCTCAAAATTGAAACCATCCATTTTACTCAACAAGTTTTTGAATTAAATTTTTTGTCTATGTTGATCTAATTTATTATATACTGCTTTCTGAAATGTAACTGATAATAAATTTTAATAATCAGGAGGAAGTAGCCAATCTTGATATCTTGTGTAAATTCGCGACATCTTTTAATCTAATCTTTTGAATTTATTTTGAAATCTTCGTAATTATTATTTTTAAATATTTCTAAAATAGTAAATATATCAAGTTCACAATATTTTAAATTTCTATTCAAAAAGTCATGTTTTTATTTTAAAATAATAATGAACAACCCATTGTGCACAAAATTTAGCGACGTCTTTACGACATCGTTACGACATGTTTACGACAATTTTACGACGTCCTATGTGCATTTCGTTAAGATATCTTTACGATATCGTAAAAGAGTCGTATGATCTGACGATGTCTTTACGATAACGCAAAGACACCGAAACGACATGGGCATAGGATGTCGTAAAGTTGTCGTGAAGATGTCGTAACGATGTCGTAAAGACGTCGCCAAATTTTGTGCCCACTGGGAAGTCTTCCTAAAATGCAGAGATCACAGTGGTTCAGCAGCTCAATTTTAGGGGAAATGGGGAATTTTTGCTTCGAAAAAAGGAATTTTTGTAAAAAAGGACGAAAGATTTTTCGTTCAGAAAATTATATTAACATAATCAAAAAAAGTTAATGAATTTACCACTTTTATAAGAAACTACAAATTTTCATAACAAAATTATATTGTGATCAGTTGTGAATTATTTTGTCCCGTAAGAAAAAAATTATAGTTGGTTTTTCAATACACAAGACAATCGTAAATAAATGTATTAAAATCATTATTTCTTCACATGTGAACGCAGCTAACCTATAAACATCAATCACAATATTCATTTTTTAATACATTGCCAATGCATTCAACTCACTAAACTCCTAAGGCTGACACCACTTTTAATAAATATTACACAAACAGAACCAGACTGTTTATAAAGGCTCGCCGAGTAGCCGCCAGGCTTCGCATTTTCGTGCCCACCGCGAATACTAATGTTTCATGGTCTACTTTAACATCTGTTTGACAAGTGAGGTTATGATTCTCAAAAACAGTATTTACTGATCAACCTTAGGTGTCTAAAAGAACTCAAACCTCTCTATTTCTGAGACTAAATCATTTAAATCAACCTGCAGACAGTCTAAAACCGGCCAGGCTATTCCGCCTGAGAATACTCTGAGATTTCTATCGCTAGGGATATTTGAACAATTTGATCTTATCAAGGTAAAACCAGTTATTATATATTAGTCAATAATATTTAAGAAATCTAAATTTGATAACCTGAAAATTTAAGTTCTTTAATTGAATTTTAATTAACGTGAGAAAGCCGGTTTTCCTTTCTATGTAATATTTAAATTCTTGAATAATTTATCTCTAGGTGGTGGGATTCTTTTAGTAGATTTGATAGGAGTAAAGTTTTATCAATAGTTTATGATTTTTATTTTGAATAAATGTACACTGAACGAAATATCGAAAGAAGGTTGCAATTAATTTTCCTTATAGCTTATTATGATATTTAGCAATGATTTACTAGAT
>NC_046658.1:120216910-120269157 GCF_010883055.1 Belonocnema kinseyi
TGTTTTATAATTTACCTAATTTAGATATCGAACTAATACATATTTGAATTAGATATTAAATTTAAATTTAGTATCTCACTGGATGTTTTATTCTGTTATCCATTATAATTCATATCTTGTAATGACATTGTTCATATCCCCTCTCTTTGTTACACACGTGGCTTGACGGTCGCAAAGGCTATACAAATTTTTATATAATAATTTTGATCCTGGAAAATCCTCAAACAACTTGGAGGTCTAAGGCAAATATTTAAATGAACCTTTTAGTACGAGTGTCAAAAATATTTTCTAGATTCAATTCAAATGTGAAAGCCTCAGTTATTAGTCATTTTTACAATTGTTTCACCATTCCACCAATCACCTCACCCTTTAGAAAAAATAAACCAACAATTTTTCTCATTGTAAAATCTTGATGGTTAACTTTCATTTATTTACTGGATGTTATGCCAATCTTAATTTGTCCAAGTGGAAGATTTTTTATTTATTGGGTCCCATCCTTATTTGAGCATTCCGTGTTTCTAACAGTTATTCAATAATAAACAGGCCATCGTAGTATGGATCAAACTTTACATCCTGTCAATTTTCCCTTTTTAGATAAATTGGGGCCGCAACTCTAAAATGTTTTAGGTTTGCTTTTAGACCATAGTATTTTTTTACCTTTCTTAAGCATTTCTAAGTCACTCATCGGCTTGTGATTGGATGTTGTCTAGCTTTGAGAATTGTTCGCGCAGGTGATCAACATATCTTTTTTCAGGAGGTTTCTCATCAAAACTGGTGGGGAACACTGCCTCTCTTCCAAAAACTGAAGTGTAAGGGGGAAACCCAGTACCCTCTTGGACAGTTGTATTTTATGAAAAAGCGATAAATTGAAGCCATTCATCCCAATTATGGGGATCCTCAATATCGCGTAAATATTCTATCAAGGTATGATGACTACATTCAAGTGATTCTAAGCTCTGAGGATGGTAAGCTACTGATTGAGTTTTCTTTATTTCAAATATTTTGCAAACATTCTGAATTACCTTGCTAGTCAAGTTTTTTCCTTGAACGGACTGAATTATTCGAGGACAGCCGTACCCTGAGATAAAATTTTCAGCTATTGTTAGAATATATTGATTTCCTCGGCGTAGTATTGGAAGTGGGCCAACGAGATGAATTTGAATCTTCTCAAATGGTTTCGCATGCTGATTTTATAAGTCTTTAGTATCCTTTCTACGACAGATTTGAGATTTTCCCAATAATATTTTGCTCCACTGCAACAATAAGTCTTATTCACTCCTATATGACCACATACCACTGATTTATTAAATTCTTTTAATAATTCATTTCGTTGATGAATCGAAGGAACAATGATTTTCATCAGAGAAAATTACTGTGTGAAAACCCAAATCGTTGAAACGTTGCAAGAGAATTTGCTCAACTGAGAGCCAAGTTATCGAATCTATGTTATGTTCTTTATTTGAAACTTTCACCAGCTCAACACCTAAAGGTTCCATGGCATTCTTTAGTGCAAAAATAGCGCTAGAAACATGATTTTAGAAAACCCTGTCGTCCTTTTGGTAATTCATAACCATACTAAAAATATACTTATTTTTCTTGAATAGACCACGACATCGCCTAATTTTGCCTGTTCACTTTTTAATTTACCTACATCAAATAACTGATTTTTTACTAGTTCTTTATTGTTTTCAGATTCCAACAAGCCGTCAGAAGAAACAAAATGAGCAATTGCACCCTTGTGCATTATCAATTTATCTTTCGAATAAGATCTGCAACTAGGTCCTTTTATTACCGGAGCGGATTCAACATAGGTCACTTTACCCAATTTATTCAACTTATTTCATGAGTCAGAGATTACCCCTTCGCCGTCATTATTTATTTCTAGACGAATCCTTGGCCTTCCGCCCCATACATTCTCCGAGATAAGACTCTTTGGCTTAAGACGATCTCAGGGTACCGCAGCCTGTTTGATCCCTTCTGCATTATGTTATAGGGGACATTTAAATGGAATATAGTGTATGAACTCTATTGAGCCCTACCATCGACGTCGACTCGAAGGTGCGCACAGTGGGAGGAAATGCACTTTTTTCGTTTAAGAATGTCCAAAGCCTTCAAGTTTGGTCCGATTTTAAATTTTTAGTTTTAAAGTAAAGCTTATTGAATTTTAAAGAGCTTGATGCTCCGGATTTTTGTCTCCTCTATTCTCTTATTAATAATTTTGTTATTGAAGTATAGAAAAACTGTAATTTTGTACATAAAAATTTTTACGCTCTTATAACTGATCAGGTAAACTTCATATTTTCTTAAATGAATATTTAAGAACTCATGGAATACAAATAATATGTTTATTATTCCATTTATCTTTTATAAACAAATTTTATGAACAAATCAGCCACTAGTCTTAGTATCGGTAACAAAAATAATGTCGAAATATTAAAATTGAATGTTTTATCAAACTTTTGAATTTTTTTATCTAATTTGTTAGTGAAAATTTGATTAGTTATATTTGATAAAATATTTATTATTTTAAGAAATAACTGAAGCCATTCTGGCGATTAAGGAAAATCATAATGTGCAAAAATATTAACTTTTATATATTTTGCCACAAGAATTGTTTATAACAATGGTGTTGCGGAAAATTCCTTACTACTAGACAGTTTCGAAACCGAATTTATCTAAATTTTTGGCAAAAAAGATTGATTCTTACTGACAAAAATGTAGTTTTCAACAAAAGAAATTAATTTTCAAAAACCAAAAAAAATTTTTTTCACCAAAAAAGAAAATTATTTAAAAAACTACAAACTATAAAGAAAAGTATACCAGTCCAGTCCTAAAGAATACAAAAGGTCGGCCGAGGGATGAAGCAGGCTGCGGTACCCCCAGAGCGTCTTGAGCCGACTCTTCGATAGTTTTTCGGGCACAGACGATTTGCAGATGACTGTTGCAGATCTTCGACTTGACCAGAATCGAGGTGGAGAGGCTGGGGAACCGACCTAACGGCACCCCAAATCACACCTTTCGATTCCGCTTTTAGCCCTTACATCTTCTTTATGCATTGAAGACCAAAGGATCCTAGTCCCCATGTGGTGGAGCTAGTAGTGGTTACTGCATCCGTACCAATTTTGGTATCTCTAATTGTCTGACCCAGCGGAACTTCCAGGCGCAATATCCTGTTAAGGAACCCGTTCCTGCGTGACATGTGGAGAGATGTCAATTCCATCATCTCGTCTTTCAAGAGAAAATCAGCATTGTCTCCACAAGCAAAATCGTCATTGCTTGCTTTTACCAAGGCAAAATCATAATTGCCTCCAGCTTCAGCTTCGGGGTTCACTCCACTCAAAAATATACGTCCGAGTAATTCTTTAATGCTTTGATCAATTTCTTTAACATCAGTATAACCCATCTCCTGCCCGGATGACAGACGGGTGTGGTGAGAGTACGCGAACATCTGATCACAACCATCCACCAACCTTACAGGGAGGGGAGCCTCTCCCCTATATTCCCTGATTTATAAACGATGTTATAGTCATATTCAAAGAGTTCTATTCGCCACCTTGCGAGTCTTGAATTAGCATCCTTTAATTTATAGAACCACACCAACGATCGATGATCGGTGACCAGAGTGAATGTGCGTCCATAAATATAAGCTCTGAAATATTCAACGCTAAAAAGTAAACCCAATAGTTCTTTCTCCACAGTTAGATGATTTAATTCTGCATGTTGCAAGACTCGGGATGCAAATCATATCATAAGATCCCGTCATATCGGCCCTTGGCTTAAAATTGCCCCTAAATGATAATCAGATGCGTATGTTGTTATAAGAAAGGCTTTTGTGAAATCGGGGTATTGAAGTATAGGTTCAGAACTGATCACATTCCAAAGTTCCTCAAACGCTTTCTGTTGTTGATCACGCAAGTCAAACTTAACATTATCCTATAATAGATGTGTCAATGGTTTCGATATTTTTGCAAAGTTAGGAATAAATAACGTCTTTCATATCCGACAAGACCAAATACTTGTTAAATATTCTTCTTAGTCTTAGGAATAGGAAAATATTCAACAGCTTCCATTTTTTGGGATCAGGTTTAACTCCTTCCTGAGTTATTATGTGACCTAAATAAACTATATCGCGTTTCAAGAAGTTACATTTCTCGGGTTGAAGAGTTAACCCTGCTTGTTGTAAGAGTATCAATAAGGCTCAAATTTTCTAATTATGATCTTACAAGTCTGCAGCATAGACGACAATGTCATCCATGAGCACAAAGAGTTCTATTCCCCATAACCCAGTTAGGAGTTGGTCCATGACTCGTTGAAAGGTTGCCGGTGCATTTTTCAGTCCAAACGGCATTTAAGTAAATTCCAAATGAACATAAGGGGTAGAGAAGGTAGTCTTTTTCTGAGAATTTGGGTCCATCGGGATCTCACGGAACCCAGATGCGAGATCCATCACTGAGAAATACTCACTAGCTCCGAGCTGATCCAGGATATCAATAATATTAGGCAAGGAGAGGCATCGGCGACCGTTTTTACATTTAAAAAACGACAGTCAATGACCATCCTCCATTTTTTATTACCCATTGAATCAGCCATTTCGGGGACAATCCATAACAGAGAATTGTTGGGAAAAACAGATGGTTGAATAATTTCTGAAGAAATTAATTCTCCTGTCTTTTTATGAATTTCGTCTTTGTGAACGTGAGGGTACTGTCATTGCTTCACGTATACTGGTTTATCGTCGGTTGTCAAAATTTTGTGTTTAAAGACATTAGTATCTCCCTAAATATTTCCAGGTAATTTAAGTTAATAAAAAATTTCAAAAATAGAGACAGTAAACTCTCATTCCACATGCTAAAGTTGGGATCACTGGACGTAAAAGACGCTAGAGCGCACTAATTCAGTACGCCTGACGGGTATATTATTAAAGGTTGTTAATGATCTTTCCTTAATAATAAAATAATTAACACTTATAAATGTGAGTATTTTCAATATCAAAATTTCAAATTACATTTGGTTAATTTTCTTATTTTGATACTGAAATTTTATTTAGATTCAAGTTATGTATAAGAGATTTAAATTTACGCGCGCTTTCTGCATTGTTATACCTCCGATAATCTTCACCGGTGGAATTTTATGACAGCAATGTGTTGCAAATTTTCTTTCGAACGATAAACCATAAAGACAACGATGGGTTGATTTTCAAATTTCGCGATCTTTCCACATTGCTTTAACCTTTAAGTAAATATCTGGAAAACTTCAAATATAGCATTTTATAACAGCGCTGGATTGTCAAATTCCCCTCAGCGATTAAAAGACAAGGATGGAATTGGTTCCAGAAAACAACGATGCTGATGATAAAATTGGTTAATTTCTATAATGACGATTTCATACGTGAAAAATGCCTACAGAAAGTATACAGGAGTGAAAGAGATAAAGTATGGTTCGTCTCTTTCCCTTCTTCAGGTGAACAGACTTATGTAATCGTTATCTAAAATCTAAAATTTATTAGAAAGAGTTCGAAAATCATCATAATTTTAATATATTTAAAAATTATAAATATTCTTAATATGGCCTTATATCTTTTTTCCTGATATTAATTTTGTATGGCTGCCCATTTTGCTTTTCAATATCACTGGTGGAGCAGCTGAATATGTTGATGTCTTTGTCTGCGTGGAAATCTGAAACAATAAAAGGAATACATTTTTTTTAATTTAATTTTATATTATATTATATATTATATAATATAAGACCTTTTAATAGTTGACACAAAAATAAGCACTTCACCACACGCTGACACTTATTACTTTTTCGAAACACTGTGACAATCATATATTTAGATGACTGGCTGGAAAATGAGGCTCGATATCTCCCAACTCCTAGACGTTATGAGCTCCATAAATCAGCTGTGGTGGAGCTCGTTAACGTTTATGGATATGCTTACGTCTCAGTCAATTAAACTGAGACGTAAGCATTTTCTTTGCACTACACTTCCTATGTACTACACTTTCTATGCACTACACTTCCTATGCACTTACTTCCATGTTAAAGCTTTGGGCTTTCCTTGAGCATTTGAGCTTCGCTGCAGTGCAACCTGACATTTATGTCTTGCCGTATGATCGTTTCCAGAACTAACGTACTAGAAAGATTTTCTTTTCCATGTCCGTTGATCGATATTTTTTAAATTTAATTAAATAACGATCATTATAGAAAGCTATTTATTATAACTTTCTGAAAATCTTATTTCATTTCACTATTAAGTTGAAAGCATTTTTTAATAGGTTACAGGAGAAAAAATGGTATATATAACAGTAAATACGATGTACGTCTGCAGAACTGACATGTATAATTTATTTCCATATACATTTCTTCTAAGGCTGAACTTTCCAAAAGCTTCGAGATCTTTCTAGAAGCTTTCACAAGCCCCTCCCCCACCCTAGTCTCTTGTTGCAAGCTGATTACCCACGAGCGGCATCCGCCGCCTCCAGCTTGAACTGCATACATGATTAAACAGGGGCAGGGATCTGTTGGCTCCAGCTTGAAATACATACATGGTAAGCCAGTTGCGCCATCTTCCGGATCCAACTCAAACTGCATACAAGGTATACCAGTGGAGGCATCTCCCGGCTCAAGCTTTGATTACATGCATGATAAAACAAGTGGCACTATCTGTCGGCTCCAGCTTGAACTACATACAAAGTAAAACAGTGGCACAATCTGCCGGCTCCAGCTTGAACTACATACATGGTAAAAATTTTGTACTGAAATCAAGAACTGTCAAGCATAAAGATAATTTTTTTAGAAGCTAGTTGGAATTTCATACTAGAAGTTGAATTTTTAATTAAAAAAGAGAAAGGTTTCCTGGAGAATAGAATAGGTGGATTTCCATAAGAAAATTCATTTTCAAACAAAGAAAAAAATTATCTGGAAAAATCTATTTAACTCTAGTTGGTCACGCTTCAGTAGAATGTCATTTAGGTCAAAGTGAGTGAAATTTACCGAAGCTCCAAAAAACTAAGATCCTGCAGTAATATTGAGTTCTAAAACTCTAAAAAACATATGTACGTATTCTTAAAGGTTTTGAAAGAAAACTTTGATAGTTTTTGTCACCAAGATTATCCATTAAAATATTGTAACATACCAGCACAGTTAAAATAATTAACATACTCTACATAAAGTTTGAAAAATTGTTTGGGTAAAATTCACCCACGAAGACCATCTTGGGTTAAATTTTCAACAAAATACACGAATTTTCTACCCACGGTGTGGTCTTGGTACAAGTTGCTGAGCATGGCTAGTATGTTCTGCTGGAATCGAATACACAAACGTAAGGTGTTCAAAATCCTCGCCGTATGAAGGTTCCGGAGAACTCAAATAATTCAATATCCTTGTTATTTTATATGGATTAAAACCCTCAATACTTTCAGGAGAAGGTGAGATCCACTTCTTTTCTCGCCTTGTTGATAATTCTGTAAAAAAAGTGATGATATATAGAAAACTGATCTAATTCAAGCGATCCAAACTATTTCTTAAATTTTAAACTATTTTAGCCACTTCACTGTCAGTGTCATATATATTTCAAAAAAAATCCATATATCTTTTGCATAGGCCATAAGTATGCGTGATTTCATTATAATTATTTCATTAATATTATCTCCTTATTTCCAAAACTTCTAGATTAAAAATAAATAAGATGTCCGAAGACATGCAATTAGATATTTAATACTGTAGAATCAATACACTGTATTTCGCCGGGAGCAGGTGTTAATCTGAAAAACTGAAATCGTTTCATCGAAATTGCCAAAAAAATGTTAGCCGTAAGCACGCCTTATTACCGTGGGATAATAGGGGTAAATTTTTTGTAATTAATGAATATTATTCTGGATTTGAAAATATAATTTGGAGTTTTCTGAATGTTATTCTTGTGAGTATTCAAAATTTGAAAATTTGTCGTTTATTTTACATGGAGAATCGTTAGACCTGTTTTGATAAAAATACTATCTCATCTGGAAAAAGTTGTTTGACAACAAACAAGCTCACCTTTCAGAGAGGTGTCACTCATGTATTTTTTATGTTAAGATCTATGCTAAAAACAAAGAGCAACTGCATCTAGTCTAGAAATTTTCAAACAATATACTAAGGACATAGGAACGGAATTTGGGTTAGAGAAATGCTCCAAGGTTTATTAAAAGCGTTCAGGATGTGACATCTCTAAAGGATACTCTTCGAAACAGATAAAAACGTCTCATCCGGCAGATTTGGTCTTCCGAACTGTCGGCGAGGAATAAAGTATCTGCCACGAACATGCACATAGGCAAAAGCATGCATCTTAAGTCTGCTGTTCCGCGACTCTACATCTCATGCCATCAAGGGGGTCGTGGAATATTGAATGTCTTCACAACAGGATTGTTCTCGGTACAACACATAGAGTCGCAGATAGAAGAGAACCTCTTCTTAAAATGATTAGGAAGCAAGAAGAAGTGAACTAACAAAAGTTTCTGTACAAAGCAGAGGAAGAGGCTGTAAAAACACTCGGACTTAATTTCTGTATTAGGGGTGAGAAAAATGCATCAAATCCTATCCATCTCAAGTACTGAGCTCTGAAACCCCAGATAAAGAAAGCACTTGAGAAAACCTTCTATTTACAGATCATCGATGTGAGGATGCACGGCATCTTCCACAGAAATGTAGAGGATCAGTCAATGTCGTGTGAGCTAACTTTTGCTTTCTTAAATCATTCGGACTGAAGTCTGGCACCAAGGGTTTTATTTTTCCATGACAAAACAGTGTCATTTCTACCTTAACATACCGTCGCTACATTTTAATCTAAGACGTTCCTGATGATAGCTGCAGGGCGTTCCATGCACACCCCGAGCATTTAGCACACATGCTATCTAGTTGTTCAACTCATGCGGGAATGACCTGCATCCAAAGGCACAATACGGCACTACGAGTGCTTTTTTACCATCTATCACTTTTGCGACATTAACTTTAATATCACTTCTTTAAATGCTCCTAGGAAAATACAGTCAATTGTCGAGAATAAGAACTGCCGCATATACTGGGATCTTACATTCTGGACAATTGTTTCTGTTGTTCACTCGAGGCCTGACATACTTCTTCTTAACTTTGGAAAAAGAACCATGTTCGTTATCGCATTTTCGGCACCAACTGACAAAAACATCTTAGCCAAGAAGAATGAAAAGAAGGAAGTTGCGACTATGGTCCCCAGGATTGTCCGTTAAACTAATCATCCTTGTCATCAGAGCTCTTGGAGGTGCCAAGCTTTTACTGGTTATTAGCCTCAAAAGCATCCCTGCGTGTCAACATTATGCTAAAATACTTGCGGGGAAAATACAAAAGGCGGTCGTCCTTGGGTCGCTCCGTGTCCTCAGGGTGCACGATAATTTTGCCGTATCGTAGTATTGATTTAATCATAGACTGCAGATCTCTATCTCACCAGTAAAAAAGTAAAATCAGAAACTCACAATCTGAACCTAATTTTTCAGTGCTTTATTTAAGTGAATTTAATGAATCTGGTGTTGTTTTGACAATGTTGGGTGACATAAAACAAGAAGTTTTTCAAGTTAAAAGATTTTTTATTTCCAAAGATAAGTTTTCAGCGTTTCATTTAGAGATTTTTTTGCATTAAGTAATACATACTCACAGGTCACAAAAGATAAAAAGGGAAATTCTTCAACTATGCGAAAAAAATATTCGTAACTAAAATACAATGACGATAATAAATAAAATGCTTAAATTATTTTGCGTCATCTGAATCGCATTCTGTATACACCTTAATCGAGCGCAAAGCACGAGACAAGTGATGAGAATCTACGCGTAAAAGACAATTAACCCATTAATGGTCATGACTCGTATTTGCGACCCGAAAACACGCCTTCTTTAAAATTCTGTAGCCACGGTTCCAATAAAGCAAACAGACTGCGCCGCATGGCACAGAACAGGTAAGGTAATTTTTGAAATTTTTGAAATTTTTTGAAATAATTGTGTTAATTAGGTAAATGCAAAGAACAATACAAAAAATCACTAAATTTTATTGCGGAAGCTTGTTTTGGTCAGGAATGGGTTAAGTATTAAGAAAAGCAGGGTGATCGTTTGTGTTAGAAAAAAATTCCAAGGTCCCTTAAAATATTTTAATCTTTCATGAATTGAGCAGTTTAAATATTCCTGGTTACAAATTATTATACTGCGCTACGGTTTTAGATTCGCTACTTCAAGATGAAAAATAAATGAATAAGTTAGTAAATTTAAGTTAGCAATTTTTTTATACAAATGAATGTAGATTTATGCGCTGTGAACAGAATGGTTTTGAAAAAGTAAACAGAGAACTGAACGTAACTAAAGTGGAAATCAAACTTGTTTCGAATGACAAAATATCCAGTGATATGAAATTTGTGAAATGAAAAGTAATTTATATATATATATATATATATATATATATATATGCGTGTGTGTGTGGGTGTATGCATTTTTTATATTTGTGAAATGTGAACAAATGTAATTTCAATTGTAAAAACTTTATTGCACCTCAATTTTAAAAGGTCTGTGTACAAACGCGGGTTCAGCGTAATGACCAAGCTCAAAGCGCCAAATACGTCTGACGCGCGTATTTTTCTAATTTTTTTAACTTTGTGATCAAGTTGTGGTCTACAAGCGTAATACCGTGTAACTCTTTGTGATTGATTCCCCGGAGGTTACTGGACATTCCGCTATTTCTTCTGCTTTCAATACTACAACTGCACCACTATTAATGTTTATTTTCACCCGTACTGCGAATCCGAGAGTAGTTGTAAATATTGGGCGAAGAAGCGTGTCTGTGTGATTTTTCCAATAGTGCATATACGTCACCATTGGGCGTTGATAATACAATTTGCTCTGCGGTTGGCATGGAATTGATGACACTATTTCTTGATTTCAACCCAATTGGTTTATTGGGAGGAAATACGTATCGTCGAAGTTTAAATATTCTATTCGGATATTTGTGGGAAATAAGTCGGATAAATTCTAGATCTTCGAATCTAAATCCAAGTAGGCCAGAAAAAGTTTTTCTGAGAGTAGGTGACCCAAACCTATCACGAAGGGGTGTCTCGGCAGGTGGTGGAGCCCTAGCAGAATAACGAGGTGTATCAGAATAACGAGGTGTGGCAGAATAGCGGGGCATGGCAAGAGAATGATTCGTGTTTGGACAATGTTTGTCAGGCGAAGAGGAAGAGGGTCCGCAGAGATGAAAACCAGGATCAGGGTCACTATCAGACATATCCTTGGACTGTGAATTTAATCCTGAAACAAGAAAAAGATACCTTCTAAACTTACTCACTTCTATTTCCATAGCGACCGCCACACAGTTTCCTATTCTCCCAAAGAGAACGTGTTTTCAATATATTTAATTCCTTCTAATTGTACCGGTACGCACCTCACAGAGATATTTTTTGTTCCTCAGAGCTGTTCCTATTTTGATTTTATTTCATTCCTTCTAATAAGTTCAAAAAATATGTGTGATAAGTTGTTTTAACTTCTTCATGCGGAATGTAAATTTTTAAATTTTAATTCTCACCAATTCAACTCCGCCTCTCCATAGTTAAAATTATTTAAATTTAAACATTTGCATAGATTTCCTGCTTGCATTTTTAAGACGTTTAATACATTATTAAAATATAAATAAATATAAATTTGAATATTTTTTGAATGTATAAGTTATAAAAAGATTTAATAATGAAACATAGTTTAAATAAATGCTTTTGTTAAATTTTGCTAAGTCGATTGAGAAAAAAAGGATTTGCACTTTTTCTGTTCCCGTTGGGGGAGTTTTAGACGGAGGAAAAATGGCGTACTCATAGGAATAAAAATTCTCAATTTTTCTGAATTCGACGCTTGTTACCGGGGTTCATGACGAGATGTAAATGAGGTTGTAATTGTGAGGTCTAATTCCATACATGCACATAATTTCATCTCACTCAACGGCTTTAGAAAAAAATTTTAAACAAATAACTTCTTCTGATATTCTCTACTTACCAAAAAAGTAGACTAATATCATTTTAATTCTAAATATCTTAGAAAACTTTGTTTTTTTAGGGGCCTGATTTTTTTCATTAATGCACGATTATAAAAAGATTTCCAAAGTATTCCAGTTTCCTTTTATACATTAGTTGATGCCCTCGAAATTTAAAATTAATTTAAAATTCAGCAAAACCTAAGTGATTTTGAATTTTTGCAGATATATTATGGTAGGTATCACACTTTTTTTTAACTGGTACCCAATATTTAAAAATAATCTACAATTAAAACTTTTTCTTTCATAAAAATGTTTTTAATCATTCCAAAATAAATTGTATTCTGAATCTAAATTACTTACAGTACCCTCCCACATATTTCGAAATTCTGGGATTCGCATTAGTTGAGTTGCCCTACTGCATTAAAAATCTTTAATTATCAATTTGAAAGTTCAGAAACGAGTAGCAGAGAAAATCAAAATATTGTTCTGCTTATTTTCTATACAAATCTAAACAAACTTCTTGGTTTGTAACAATTTGTATAAAGAAAATAATAAAAAAACTGAAAGAACGCCGGATAGGCATCTTAGTGAAATTTAAAGATCAAAAAGTTTGTATCTAAAAGATTTTAGAATTAATGTTGTACAATAATGGTTTCATTATTTAAAAATCAAACAAGCGAGCATAACATTGAAAAAAGTCTTCCAAATTATTCCAATTTCCTTTTCGATGATTCGTTATGTCCTCTAAACTTAAAATTAATTTAAAATGAAGTAAAGCTTAAGGAATTTGAAATATACAACGATATCTTATAGTAGGTATCGAACATTTTTTCAAACAGGTATCTAATATTAAAACACCATTTACAATGGAAACTTTCTCTTTCGTCAACAATATTTCGAATAGTCCCCAAATAAGTTTAATTCTGAACCTGAATAACTTCCAGTACCCTCGTACGTATCGCGAGGGAATAAGTTGAGGGAATAAGCAGTAGAGACAATTTATAGACTATTATGCTAAATTTACATAAAAATCTGTTTAGAAAACTTTGTGGTTTATTAAGACTTGTATAAAGAAAATAACGGAAAATTTTCGAACTTTTGATGAAAGTCTAAATTTTTCCTTGAAATTCAATTTGTAGTGAATTTTTATTCTTCTAGAATTGATAGCCATTTATAATTTGAAACTATCTCATCGAGCAGGTTACACTGAGTGTTAGTATTTTTGCAATAAAAAAATTAGTATTAGGGCGACAATAGAATGAATTTCAGGTGCAACAAATAATAAAAATTACATCGTAAGTCGTCTGAATTCTTGGTGGTTCGGAACCCACCTTAAACTGTAGGTCCCCCTTCCACCACCAAGTAAGTGTGTGGAGGGTGTGTAAAGGAATGGAGATTTCAAATGGAAGAATACACTAAGGCATGTGCGGAAGCGCGCATTTAAAAAGAAAAGTATTAATGGTATCAAGAATTTTGGTATACATACGTAATACTCTGTAATTCATTTTGATCATTCGCCCTGAGGATACTGGACATTCCGCGATTTCTTCTGCGGTCAATACCTCAACAACGCCGCTATTCATGTTAACCTTAGCCTTAATATTGCACAGGCATCGCCATTAAGCGTTGACAATACCATTTTTTCTTCATTTGGTATGAGGTTCAGCACATAATTTATGGTTCTCAATCCAACTTTTGTATCTGCAGTAAAAATGTATCTTCGGAGTTCGAATATCCGATGTGGATTGTTGTGGGGAATAAGTCGAATAAATGCTAGATCCTCTAATCTAAATCGAAGTATACTGCGAAAAGTTTGCTCGAGAGTAGGAGACTTGGACCTGTCCAGAAAAGAGAGTTCAACAGGTGGTGGAGACGTGGCAGAATAACGAGGTGTGGCAAGAGAAAGAGTCGTGTTTAGACAATGTCTGGCAGGAGAAGAGGAAGAAGGTCCGTAGCGGTGAATACCAGGATAAGGGTCATCATCAGAAAAACACTTTGATTGTAAACTCAATTCTGAAACAAGACATGCAGAATTACTTTATTATTTTAAGTATCCACACAATTTTATTTCGGCCTATTACGAGATGTAAATGGAGTTCTAATTGAGAGACATAACTACATAAACGACCATAATTTTTTCTCGTTCAATAACTTTGGCGCATGTACACTTCTAAAAGAAATGGCACTTTTTAAGAGTATATATTTTTATAGAAAATTAAATTCCACATCTTTTTTTTCGACAAAAAAGTTGTATATTCTGCTGATTTCGCTGTTTTTTTGCAGGGAAATTATACCCCACAATTAGTGTCAGTTTCACCATTTTTTTGGCGTTATTCAAATTACCTTCTTTTTGGCACATGTTTTTAGGTGAACCCATTTTTTCATCATAGCCATAGTGCAGTTTAAAGTTCGTACTTTACCGCTGTTATACTTGAACAGCGGCCGCAAGCGTTGAAGGGGGCTATACCCACCTTTGGATGTTTCCTCAGAGCTACCATTAACCACTCCAAAGTTTCTTCATCGCTTTCTCCCTCATGATCGAGAAAGTTTTTAACAATGCGATATGTATTAAATAAAACCGCGTTTTGAGCTACTGTAAGTCCCCACTAACTGCTATACTTGCAAGATGTTTAATTCATTTTGGGTGCATATCGACTGTAGCCGAAATCACAATAGGATCAATAGATGCATGTTTCACATTCCTCTATATTGTCTTTACTTGATGCCATAGCTCGCTATACTTACGGATCTTAGTTTTACAACATTTTTAGAACAGAATGTCGTTTTGGTTCTCAAGGACTCCATTACAACTTTTAAATATAATGTAAAAAATAACTGGGAATTTCAAAAAAGTATTGTTCAAAAAATGGCTCCGGATGATCACCTAATGATTTTTTTGGATGTTATTGCAATGTTTTCAAGTGTATACCTTGAATTAGTTTAACAGGCAATTTTAAATAGATAGGATAATTTAAAAACTCCTACTCGATTATGTCAAAAAGAATTTCTTGAAGGGATAGTTTTTATTATGAACTCAAATTATTTTAAATTTAATAGATATTTTTATAGACAGGGGTCTGGAACTCCCATAGGTTCAGTAATTTGTCCTATTTTAGCAGTAATAGTGATGGAAGATTTGGAGGTTTTTGCTTGTGGGCAATTAGATTTTGTTTTGCCTTTTTATTTTCAGTTTGTCGATACCTTATTATGTCTTCTTCTAGCAAAGTAGCTTCATGAAATTTCTTCATGAAATAGAGCAGGATAATATCATTAGCTTTTGGAAATAGAAATAATTAAGGGTTTGAATGGTAATATTATTATCAATTGGTATAGAAAAAGTACATATTTAGGTAGAATTTTTTATTTCTTTTCTGCTCATCCTTCTCAAAACAAAATTGCGGTAATCGAAACCTTAGTTGACAGAGCTCTAGGTTTGTCCCATTTTTCATTTCACACAAATAATGTGAATATTGTTAGGAATTTATTTTTCTGAATCATCATCCACAAAAGTTAATTGAGAAACATATTGCAATTAGAGTTCAACTAATCAAAAACAAGCAAAGCATTAATTTTCTTGCAAATAATCAGAAAATTTAAAATTCAAACTTTAAAATTCATACTGCTTTCCGTATACTATTTAAAATGGGTTTAATGATACATTTTTGCAGAGATTCTTCAGATAATTTTGAATAGGTTGGTGTTGTCTACAAGATCAAAAGATCACAGGAGTTTGCATCAATTTGATTATTGGACGTTAAATAGAATTTTTAATTTGATTCCAATTGAAATTTCTTAAATTTAGATAAAACTTTGCTGTTCAGGTGTTCTATTAGCGCACGCAAATCAGTTTTTGTATTCAGGTTTGGCAGAATCCTTCGTGTTGCTTCTACATATTTAAGCTCCAGTAAATCCAGACCAAAATTGCTTTCAAGGTTGTGCAGTTTTTCCAGGATTCGCTGTCTACATCGTCGTTATTAATGCATGGTTGTGGTTCTAGTGGATCTAGTGGATTTCGTGCTGCTGGATCATCAAAAAGTTGGCCAAAACAATCATTTTCTGCTGATTATTCGTTTGAAGCGGCTTCCTCTATTCCATATTCATTACCGTCGTTTTTTTACGCTAAATCAACCTTTTGTTTAATCTCCAATGTTCGATCTTCTGAAATATGAAGATGGGTCCTCTCAGCCTTCCCCTTAACTATACGATCTCTTTGTGCGACTTTCTTTATATACGAATACATTGCAGCAAATTTCGTCCTAAAATTGTATCTTTTTTCGGACCTTGATTCCAATTATGCACTTTCATAATAAAGATACACCGATTCCTCTTTCACTGTGGTATTCCATTTGAAGCTCTGACGCACTATTTCTGGTAAGGTTGGCTGCAAATAACTAGCGCTAGCTAAAGCATCCTCGGCCAGCTGGGTTGACATTCCACTGCTTACCGTTTGTCAGAGAGTTTCTTGCTGGCCATCTGTTTGATAAGTGATATCTGCCTGACCATCTTGCAACTCACCGTCACATCAGTCCCACATGGTTTGACTTCGAGCGTCGACTCTAGGGGTGCCCGACGATCCTAGAGAAGCGACAAACGTTGCAAACTGGTCATGTGAAGTTCCCTACTCGGGCGCACTATTATTTAAGATTTTCCAGGAGCCATTGACTATGCTGAAACTGTTTTCATTAACCATGCTGAAACTCTTCTCATTAACTATTTGTCGCCATACTTTTCTGCTCTGGTATATTTCTCTAGCTTCCTTTACGTCCATGCATTTTTTGATGGAAGCTTTTTTGTTTCTGGGGCTTATTATGTTTCTTTTCATTCGAGTTTTATTCACTTATTCTAACAATTCATTACACGGTTTGTCTCTTGGCACACTTCTATTTACTTTATCTTGATACATTTGGTACGACAGTCAATAATCTTCCGTTCACTCAACATGCCTTAACGATCTTATCTGATTCCTTTACCATGTGTCAACTAGAGTCTCATCAGCATCACATTATTTCAAGATTTTCTCGTTGCGCGCCTTGTCCACAAGTAGTCTCCCGCATATTATTTTAAGAAATTTCATGTCAATCGCGTTAATTCCAGTTTTTGCTTTTATTTGTTAGGTCTAATTCTCTCTACCATATAGCGCAATCGGTAAAAGTAAAGAATTATGTATTGGCATTTTAGCTTGATCTAACATATTTTTACTTCTGATAATGGGTGTCCCCTATCCTTATTAATTCATTCCGAAAATTCTAGGGGCGAGGGGGATTTCAACGTAGAAATAGGGATACGCGATTTCATCAGCTAACATTATTTCTTTATTTTAAAAACTTCTACATTGAAAAATTAATAAGAAGTGCATATTACATATTCTAAATTACATAAAATTACATATTCTAAAAATTTTCTATGAAGGACAACCGCGGAATTTCGCCGGGAGCAGGTTCTAATCTGAAAAACTGAGCCCACTTTTAGTGAAATTACTAAAAGATATCAGCCGTAACCACGTCTTATGACCATGAGATAGGCGGTTAAAGTATGTGCAGAACTCAAAACGATGACCTGGCAAAACTCTCCTGAACCCTGAGGACACGGAATGTTCCAGGTATAACCGTCGAAACTTAATTATAAGGTCTCTATATCTCTCTTTCTGTTAATTTTACTCGGGAATAATTTTTTGTCACAGGGTAACGAAATTTCGATACCAAACATGGTTCGTTTATCGAAGTCAAGGATCACTACAATAGGCGCGCATTTAAGCACGCAAGAGAAGGACTTTTCGAAAATATTTAGTTCCAGTATATGAGGAAATTCCCATTCTAAACAGCGGAACGATATTAACTAGATAGTATTTGTTCCAGATGCTCAGGGTTTTCACTCTGCATGGCATGCTATTCAACTATAATCGGGAATGTCCGGGCTCAAATTAAGGAAATCGTATGCTAGAGTTAAAATGACACGGCCTTGGCATGCTAAAATAAAACCATCCGTGCCTGAATCCCATCGAGGTTATTTAAGAGAACCAAACGTTAGTTTATATGACATCGATTGATCCTCCACAATTATGTGGAACCTGCCGCGCACCCTGTTCTCAAAAATCGTCGCACGCATATCTTTCTTCTATACTTTGTTAATCCAAGTATTTAGGAGCTAGTACTGCAGAAAGGCAACATTTGGTGAAATTTACTTACCACCGATATTCGGGTCGCGGTCGAGATTTTCGGCTATCAGTATTCTGCAAGCACTTTGACTGCGTGAGATTTAGACTTGCAGAACAAAAGACTTAAGGTGCATGCCTTTGTGCATATGTATAACATATCGCAAGTCGATATCAAGTGATCTGAGCTCTTCCTGCGTCCATGGAATCACTGCAAATGAATAGAGTAATACCGGTACGACAGGCGTGTCCATTGTAGATACTTTGTTCTAAATGTGTCTCTGCGGCACGTTCGGAAATGTGTTGGTCTGTCCAGCACCAGGGTGTCGTATAGCACTTCTATCGATGAGCGCACGGTGCCCGGGAATGCCATTAGGTTTACCTCGCTTCCAATAAAACTCGACATATTTTGAGACAATTCCTAGAGCTAGATGTAGTTGCCATTTATTTTTAGCAAAGATCTTATGATTATTAAATTGAATAGCATGAGTGATCTTATTTGTTCAAATTACCAGTTGGTCACAAAAGTACCTTTCGGAATGGCGAAGTGCGGGAGATAGTGGCAATAATGTCAAGCAACAGTGAAGAGTGAGATCATCGCGTCGCCCGGAAAGAAGCTTTACGAAAAATGACGTTGTTAGACGGTATAAGACTTCTCCTAAGGTCAGAAAGTAACCATATTCTATCAAAAATATTAAGATTGATGGTATGCAGCTTCTTTGCCTTGTCACGCGTCTGGCAGCGGATCTAAGGTTCACGCGTGAACTATCAAACCTTGATGGTGATATTTCTGCCAAATGTTATTCAGTACAAGTCCGATAACTTGCCGTCCGATAAGTTTACACTCCCCTTAAAACGTCATCACACGAACGGCACGCACACTAATTGTGGTTCTTCCACTACGTGTTCTATTTTGATCATGATTTGCGCCCATGATTTACGCATGCGCGCACCTAATGTCGTGCCACTAGATAGGGCATCCGATAAGTCTGCAATTCCTGGAATTTTCCGCCCCTACAGCCCCGATGTTGATGTTTCTCCTGGTCCTGTTGTTTTGAACCGTACTTACTCTAGCTATGTTTGGTGTTATCCTTGTTGTTCCCACGAAAAGCTAGGGGGACGAAGTTTGTTTATTCTTTTAGAATCTTGCATGCAAGAAGCAGGTTGTATGCTCTGAAAGGTCGCCTGGTCTCCCACAGTGAACTTTCGAGACATCTCACGGATGTGCAATTCAGCTTTTGCACGGTTTTTAGGCCTCCGTTTCTTTAATTACTTCAAGAGCTTCCCCTGACAATTGTCCGCGATTGCGTCGTAATTATTGAAACCATATTATGCCGAAGCTGAAATAGTTTTCACTTAAGTTACCACATTATTCCGTAAGGGGCCATTGAATAATATAAGTTCGAAGGACCAAACAGTTCATCGAAAGAAAAATACACTTCTCGCGGTGTGTACATACTAATAGTAATGACCGCGGGGTTCAGCTTGTTTTATTTTGATATATTATTGCCTAACATCATTCAAATAATCTCAACAATTATTGGTATTTCACAGTGTAAAATTTTTGCATCTAATTTGTTATTATCAAAATTTTTAGTGGTTTGCCTTTATTTGGTTTCCTGTCTTAAAAATGTTGCAATTCATTACCACACACGCATTTGGTTTATTTTTGAGAAGCGGCATTTTGAAGTGATGTTTAGATTTATAGAAACAAGTTATATTTCTTTCCGGTAGCAACTGTAGTACAGCCGAGTTTATTAGGTTAGGTTTTGTACCATTAT
Organism: Belonocnema kinseyi; assembly: GCF_010883055.1. NCBI lineage: Eukaryota > Metazoa > Arthropoda > Insecta > Hymenoptera > Cynipidae > Belonocnema > Belonocnema kinseyi. The sequence goes on from NC_046658.1 coordinate 120,236,850, forward strand.
CACCACGAGAGGCCTTTTACGTTCAAGTTGATAATAGAAGACTGGCCCAGGCTAACTTCACGCATTCCCCCGAAATTATAATTTGTCGAATTTTCTTATTGCGTACCTTTGTACGTCGTTTGTACTGTTTGTGAATTTAATATTTTCGTTTTAACCTTCTTGGCTAACCGACTGAAGAAAAATCAAAATTTCGTGCCATCCCTCCAAAATTAGAATTTTTCAAGTCTTCTGTTTTCTAACGTTTGTACGTCGTTTTTACTGTATGTATATTTACGTTTTTGGCTTGCACCCTCTTGGTAGCCCGGCCGTGGGCAAATTTCGTGCCAATGCCGACGTACAACATCAAACGCTAGCACACAGAAAAATTGATAAATTGAATTTCGGGGGTATGGTATTAAATTTTTATATTCCCCTAGCCATGCACTAATCTAACAACCAAGAGGGTATATACGAAAATTTTATTTTACCCTAGCCGGGCAACCAAGATGATACAAACGAAAATATGAAATGTACAAACAGAACAAACAACGTACAAAAGTATACAAAAAAAATTTGAATTTTGGGTGGATGCGTGGGGGGGGCCAACTTCACGGGGTTGGGCTTCCGAGGGTTTTCTTAGAGAATAGTAATAGTCACAACTTTCTTATCTGAAGAAAAAGAGGCGTTTACGTTGCGACTCTTAGGCTATTGCGTAATAAAGTTGTTCCAAGGTCAGAAACTACAAAATAAGGTATGAAATAAAAAAAGCTTCTATTATGTGCCCAACAGACCCAATTCCGGTAAAAAATTGGGGTATGAGCACATTTTACGTTTATTAACTTATTGTTTATACGCGTGCAGAAAATTCCAGTATTTACGTCAGCTGGTACGTAAAAAACTTCTCTGCTCTTCTAAATCGCAAAAATGTTAATTTTTCTAAAGCTTGAAAGGATATTTATCTTAATAATAGATGAATTATTTTATTATATTTACCAAGAAGATTCAGGATAACGGCTAAGCATAAGGGTAGAGTACAGACAATCCTCATCTTTTCAATTTAACAATGTAATATAAGAAACTTAACTACTGCATATTCTACTGCTCCATTGACTTCTACAATCTATATTGTAGTCGCTACTTTTCATATTAAAGTCGACAACCTGGCCCTGAGATATTTACACTTTGTAAGAGTCAGTTTTAAAGAAAATAATTTGTCTGCACATTTATGTTAAAGTGATGTCTCCATCCATGTAAAATTTTATGTTTGAGCTTTGAAGCTTTGGAAATTTCAGGAGTTGTAGAGACAAATTTTGCCCTTTAATGTGTATGATCTAGTGTGTTAGAAACTCGCCATAGGAAAGGAGATCATCCTTAAATAAAAGCATCGTTCAAAAATTCGATTTTTAATCACTGTTACAGAAACTCCCAAAAATACTTTTTTATCACGAAATATGATCGTCATTAATCTTATGTTGTTACGATGAGGCTTCAAATTACTTAGAAAGTCGCAATACCGGGAATTATTCCTTACAATTCAAATATTTCGAAGGAGTTTAAAAGTATTTCTATTTAATTAAACAACTTTGCAAAAGGTTTCTTCAGATTTCAATTGATTTGGTGAGAGTCAATGAAATTTTTTTAAATCAGATGAAAATATTTATTGGCTTTGATTCAAGTAACAGGTTTTTTAATACTAAAAAATTTCTGTTGAGCCAAAGAAATGTCTTTGTTTCATAGAAATATTTATTGGTTTATATCGAATTTTTCTCTTATTCAAAGTTACTTTCTTCTTTCTGAAGATACATTCGGATGTTTAAAATCACGTTAGTTATAGTACCACTTTTATTATAAACTTATTAATTTTTAGGCTCAGAAAACCAGTATTACATTCTAGACTATTCTTAATACTCAGATTCTAAAGAGGACTGAATCATTTAAGAAATCTAACGTAAATATACTATAAAGTTAATATTCTGATCAGATATTACCAAATATTAATCGGAATACTGTTTATCGTCCCAAAATGATTAGAGTTTCATAACGTTAAGTTATATGACTAATACTCATATGACTAGTAATAAGATGTTTTAATTTACTTACCATTTTAAAAGTTTAAAATTCTGCCTAACCAAAATTCACTTTATATTATTGTCATGATATTTTTTCTGCAAAAAAATATCCTTATCAAAGTTTTAGCTTGGATGAAGCGAAAACTTCTGCCACAATAATGTTCATTAATAAAAAATTATGCTTCGGTGCTTACAATTTTTTGTCCGAAATTGGACACCACAGCTTTTCAACGGATCTCCATGTTTCGAGACCCCCTAAACCCGAAAATCATGTTTTTACGATGGCGTCTGAATATATAATCTAAAAATCAAATTTTTATTGCACAACAAATAAGGACAATAAAAATAATTTTTTGCTCTGACTATGTATGATACATGTGGATAGAGATGCGTGAATAAAAATTGTACTCCTAAAAAAGATTTACAAATTTATTATTACTCACTTTTTGATGGTATACGCAGTTTTAGTTTTATTCCTAAAAGACAATGATAATAAACAATTAAATGTTTACAAGACGCGTAGTCTTTGCTTTAATCATGAAAAAATTTTCCTAAATAACTTTTTGATTGAATGCGTGGTTCAATTTTATAAAAAATTGAGGCATTTTAAACTAAAAAGATAATTTTTTTGTATAAAATAGTTGAATCTGAAGTCACAGAAAAAATTTCAATACATAAAAAAATTGTTGATTGCGATGGTGAATTAACCAAAGAGTTAAATTTGTAACCTGAAAAGATTCACTCTCTAAGTAAAATTTTGTAGTTGATATTTCAACGAACCAAATTTCATATAAAAATAAAAAACATTTTCTCACAAAGGCCATCTTTAAAATTTCTTACTTTTCTTTGGTTGATTTTTCGATAAGACGGACGACATATTCTCCAAGTTTGGCTTTTGGTAAAAAAAATATTCCTATTGAAAAAAGAACACTTTAAAAAAATCAAAATGGTTCATTTTTTCGAAAGCATATGAGCAAAGACAATGGGAATTTATTTCTAAACAATTTTTTCTTTGATATTTACTCCTTTCTTCGGTAGTTTTTGAAAAAATTAACAATTTTGATTCTTTTCCAAAAATGTTTTTTTGCTAAGGGAACAAATTGTTTACCAACATCCAAGCTTGGAGGATATGTATTATATATTATCGACAATCCACAGCAACAAATTCTAAAGCTGGCCTTTTTAAGAAAATCCATTTTCAAAATTGTTTCTACTACGGATCTTTAAAGTATTACATGATAACTTTTTCTGTCAACTTAAAACCCCTTCTATACTGATTTTTTACATATAGTGGACGTACATCACTTTAAAATGGACTTAAATTAGGATTACTCCTCCCTTCTCCTCCTCTAGAGGTGTTACATAATACTTTAACGACCACTTAAACATAAGTTTAGGAATGATAAGATTAAAATTGTACCAAAGTTTGATCCCCTTGAAAGTAGAAACATAAATGAAAGATAATAAAGTAAAATGAGTATTTAAATAAAGTTTAAACAACTATGGAAAATAAAAACAATTTTTGAAAAAAATAACTTAATTCCAGCTGAAATAATTCTATTGAAATAAAAATATTTAAGAATAAAATCTATTAATGTGTTAATAATTTTAAAAAAATATATAATTTGAAATATTTCCTAATCAACGTAAGTTCAATCAGAGTAACATAAATTCAACGCATAATACTAATAAGATACCAACCGAATTTTGTGTATAAACAATATTGTATGAAGCGCCTCAATTTAGACATCCAGGATGAGTAAGGATGAGTAAGTGCAGTTGGAATTCGAAACTGCATATAATGTTAAACATTTAAGTATAAGAAATTGAATATTTTTGATCTTAAAGCTTTCAAACGAAAATTTGTGTAATTCATTCTTACACTGTTTTAAAATGATAAAAATTATAGTTTCAGCTGGCATAAATTGGCATGAAACTTAAAAAATCTTTATACTAAATATAATTTGCCGATTTTTATACATAACCAAAATTCCTCAAGAAAATTTTATATCTGCCAAACTCCTAATAAAGAATTTAAGCACTTCCGTCTTATTAAAAAGGGAAAATTTCATCTTTTATTTATTTTTATTTTATTGTATTTTCTAATTAACGTATGCTTTAACGAAAAAAATATGAAATTCTTCCTATAATCTTTCGAAGTGGCTTTTTTCTCATTTTAATGAATTTGTTTAAATTCATAGTTTTCTCAAAATTACTGAGTTCAACTCAAATTAAATCAATATCAAACCCCAATTATAAGGATGCAAATGTTTTTTTTTTAAATCAAATAGTTTTGAAAAAAATAAAGTATTGTGCTAGGATCTACCTTTCATTTTTTAATTTTCTTCTGACTGTTTTTGATTGAAAATATTTTAAATAAAAAATGAAAATTTTTTAAATCACTTATTTTTTAAATGAAAAAATACTTGCAACTCTGTTTATTTTGTTAACACTTTTCAGAATTAGAGTATAATGTTTGAAATCAAATAGGTTTAAAAATCTGAAATTACATTTATTTAATTCTAAGGAGTAAATAGTGCTAAATACATTTTGACACTGATTTTACGAAAAAAAAAATCAGAAAGCTTTAGTTGTTTGAAATTGACAAATTATAAGGGTGAAATTGTGTCTAGCACTATTTACTCCCTAGTATTAAATAAGTTTTAATTCCATATTTTCAAAGCTATTTGATTGTAAAAATTATTCTTGCATTCTAAAAATTGTGTTAAATGTTAATTGCAACTTAAGTTCAGCAAATATTATAAACCTATTAATTTAAATAAATCCTCAAAAATAAAACAAAAATTGAAAAAATAAAGAGACTTTTTATTATTATTACCTTATTTTGTTGTTGAAAAGTTGCTATTTTTAAGAGGAAATCGTTAAGACTCTTCAATTATTAAGAAACAATCATCTAGATCAACCAGTGTACAATAATACTGCTTCAAATTATTTCACAAGCTTTATCTAGTATTATTAACCTAATTTGTTGATCATAATTTCTTTTGCTAAATTTTTTTCAATAATTAGGATAGATAATGACCCTTAATAACCGGAATTGACTTAAAATTTTTTTATTCATGCTTGACACATAGATAAAATTTTCAGTCTCGTAATATTTACTCGTCCGACGAACCATTATCTATTCACGGCCTCATAAACAATATATTTTTTATAAATATCCATTCCCCTAAAAGCCACAATTTTCAAGGTATTAACGATTAACTTCTTTATATCCTTAATATTAACTTAAACAATATAATTATCTTGAGTAGCATTTTCGATACATGGGCCTTAACGTTTTTATATAACTATTGTTATTGACAAAGACACTCAATTAAGAAAATCATTTTTTTTTAAAATTTTTTTATTGATTCTTGAAACATGATTAAACTTCTCACTATCATTATATTTTCTTATACGACGAGCCAGTATTTATTCACAGCCCTATAAACAATGTATTTTTTATAAATATATGCTCTCTTAAAAGCCACAGTTTTCATGTTATTAGCAATTAGCTCTTTTTATATCCTTAATTTCAACATATACAGTATAATTAGCTTGAGTAGCATTTTTAATACTTGCGCCTTATTGTTTATGAATATTTTTATAAACAAAAACGCTCAATTAATAAATTTTTTTTTCTTATTATTTCATTTTTTTTATTAATCTATGGCACAAAATATAACTCTTCTCTCTCATTATATTTTCTCGTGCGACCAGCCATTATTTTTGTACAGCCTGATAAACAATGTATTTTTTATAAGTATACGCTTACTTAAAAGCCACAATTTTTAAGCTGTGAGCAATAACTTTTTTTACATTGTGAATTTTACCGTAAAAAGATGATTATCTTGGCCAGAATTTTCGATATCTGTTCCTTATTGTATATAACTACTGTTATTAACAAAAAAGCTTATTTAAGAAAATACATACCATCTTATCAGACGAGAAAATATCACGAGAGTGAAAAGTTTTCTTTTCTGCCACAGATAAATAAAAAAGTTGAGAGAAAAATCGTTTCTTTTTTTTTGTAAGCATTTTGGTTAATAACACTAGATACTAACATTAAGGCACAGATATCGAAAATGCTACCCAAGCTAATTATTATGTTTATAGCAAAATTAAGGATATCAAAAAAAGGTAATCGCTAATAACCTGAAAATAGCGGCTCTTAATGGAGCTGATATTTATAAAAAAGACATTGTTAATACAAACGGAAATAAATAATAGCTCCTCGTACTTTTTACGGTAACATTAACGAAATAAAAATGGTAACCGCTAATACCTTAAAAAATAAATTGATTATTAGGCCGTGAATAGATTATTGTTAGTCGGACGAGAAAACATCAAAAGAGTGGAAAGTTTAACCATGTGGCAAGGATTTATAAAAAAAAATTTATCCATTCTAGTTATCGAGGGTCATTATATATATTAATTGTTATAAATGATTTAACAAATGAAATTATAAACCTAAAATTACGTTATTGACGTCATTCGCTAAATTATTTAAAGCTTCGAATAGTTTAATTTCATTTTTCTGCCTCAGGACTTCAGTTAATTCATAAAACCTAAACATATCCCACAAACACTGGCCTGCTAATATACTCGTAGTTGACCTTTTTCTGGAATTTTTAAATACTGCTTCATCCATGACAGGCGCAGCTGATACAGATCTCCTACAATTAATATGGACACTCCACCAAAGGGTTTATTTATACTCGTAATGCCATAAAGCCTGGAATTTACGCGACCTAGCATCGTTCACCCGACCATAGATATTTCGTCTATCACAAGTATTATAAGTAACGCTGCTTGACCACAAGATGCACTCGAGAAAACATGAATCACGTCCTCCTGGTTGCAAGACACCTGAGAGAAATAAAGATTTACTATTTAATAAATGGCTTTTATCACGGTACTTTTTCCAACACCAGCAGAACCACTTAAAATGATGTAAAATGGCGATTTATTTGTGTTTATACAATGTAGAATGTGCATAACAAATTCATGCTTCTGGGTATTCAATTTTATTATAATTGTGCTAATATCTTGTTCTGACAACTTCGGGGGAGAGGTATATCAGTTACAAGCTTTATTGTTTGCATCTTCTCTTCCAGCTTGTTTAGAAGGAATTTTATCTTTTACTACTTTCTTTCCAGCTTGATCATAGATATCAACTTTTTGATCTTTATCTAGTTTGTTTTTGTTGGAAGTAACAATTTCTTCATCTTCTATGTCTTTGTTCTCATTGTGCACATTTTCTACAGCTTAATATAAAACATCTTCGTCTATAGCCCAATATTTCAGACCAGTCTCTTGTTTTTATTATAAATATGTTTACAATGTTTTTCTTCAACATCGGTTACCTCACAGTTAAAAGGCAAAAAGAACATAGCTTGTTTTCCGAAATAATTGTCAGGATCTTGAACCCAATTGTATCTTCGAAAACGCATTATCGTCAGAGGTCTCGCAAGTCAGCGCCCAGTTTGTCTTTATTTGTTGTAGTAGGTTTCTTAGAACAAGCTATAAAATCTGCTAAGCATATGTTTCTTTTGGAAGCTGGACGCTTTTCATACTTCGTTATATAATCTTCTTTAACTACATCTTTAGAGTCAGCTTTCAATGCACCGGCACACAAAAAAAAGTTTTCTGTCCGACAGATTACACTAGCACATCTATATGTTTTTGTGGTCGCAGAATTCAAATCTGGTGTCCAAATACCCAACTTGGCTCGTATTTTTCTGAAAAACGAAAAATAGACGTAAAATCGACAAAAACAGCGATTTTTCAGGTATATTTTGGCAAAAAAAAAAATTCTCGCCCTGATTCAGAAACAGTCACACCAAAAACATAAGGATATGCTGGATAAGTCCTATTATATCTATTTTTCCGTTTTCAGAAAAATACGAGTCAACTTGGTTATTTGGACACCGGAATCGAATTCAGCGACCCCAAAAACAAGTAGATATGCTAGTTTAGTCTGTCGAACAGACCAGTTTTTTTGTGTGCCGGTGCAATTTTAGTTCACTTTCTGTTTCTCGGACTAGTATTTAATTCATTTAAAATATCATTAAACTCTACTAATTCTGTTTGCTTTTGGTAGTAGTAGTGTATTTTTCTCAAATTTTTTGTAAATTCTTTCGCGCAATTTCAGCTAGTTTAGGATCTTCATCTTCTAGAGGATCCAGTATTATTTTCCGTGGTATAACAGGAATCGGAAAGTCAAATCTACATTTCATTATATTTTTCCTCCCCTTATTACAAGTATGCATATGCTTGTGCTGTTGCACAGCTATAAACGGATTATCTGGAATATATTCACAAGCAATGAATCTATTATTGAATTTAGTGCGATTTTCACGACATTCAGTATTATAGTTTGAAGAAATTTCAAGCCAAAGAAAACAGTGACCTTCCTGTCGTATTGTGCCAGATATATTTTTTCTAATTCTTCTGAATATGCTGGTGACAAACGACTTTGTTTTAACACTTTGTATGCTGCATCATATTTGATTGAATCGTCAACAAGATATTTAGAGCGTGCTATTTCTGCTGTCAAATTTCCGTTTTCCTTGAGTTTTAGCAGACAACTATTTACTTAACCAAATCTCTTTCTAATTTTTGTTTTTCCATGTATAAAATTCTGACCGTTTCTCATGGTCTTCTGTCGCTTCGTCGAGCTTCAGATTTAATACACTTTCTATATGATAAATTTCTTGCTGTAAAATCTTCTCCTGCAAAAATTTTCGGGCGACATAATGCATCGGCGTGAGGAGTATTGTAAGAAACTGGTGTTTTGTTTTACGCAGGTGCCATAATTCGGTCCATTTTAGCATTTTCTGCATTTCTATCTATGAAAATAACTTCTATTACAATATCATTTTCAGCATCACTATAATCTTAGTGGAAATCTATTGCATAAACAGTTTTTCCGTCTCCATCATCTAAAACTTTTAAGTTGTCTGTACTTTTTTCTTCCACTTCTTCTGCATCTTCTTGGTCTACTACAAAATTAAGTTTTACGTCGTAATTTTTTTCGTAGTGCTCAAATAATGATTTATCTACACGTATATTAAATTTTTTATGCAAAGTTGTAAGTAGTAAATAATTTAAAGCTTCGCAAATGAAGGCTGGTCTTACGTCTTCATTCATGTACGCCGATTTGTTCGAAATGTGCCTTTTTAATATTATCTGATTTAGCAACAGATGGTTTATCTTTTTTATTGCGGAAAGTTTTCTTATAATTTTCTGTAACACTAAATAAATCATGCAGTCTCATGTCGCGTTTGAAATGTTTGTCCTTAACTTTTTTCGTTTCTTTGACTACTGAACTTTTGTCTTTTTAGCTTTTATGATTTTCTTTGCTGTTTGTTTTCTGATTTTTTGAAATCTGGATTTTTCGTTTTTTTCCTATAAATTCTTTTTGTTGAAGCTTTTCTTCACTTCTCAGTATTGGGTCTTTCTTCTTTATTCTCAGGGATTTTCTTTGCATTATTTTTTTAAATTCTCTCAATTCTGCATTATCTCGATCCTTTTGCAGGTGTATCTTACGCCTTTCATTTCCCATTGCTGTAAATTCTAGATGTTTTCTCTTTAATTTTAGGAGTTCCTTTTGCCTTTAATTTTCCTGTGCTTATTTTTATTTACTGCTCTAAAAAAAAGTTATTATTCCAAATATAATCCTTATTAAAGTTTATCAATTTTCATTTTTAAATCTATTATTATATAGGTTTATCCTCCTGAAGTAGATGTTTTGTTACCTGTTCCATCAAATTTACTGGAAGATATTTCAATTGACCAAATTAAAATTGTAGCTAGTAGGCCAAATTCAGATGCACTTGAATCCGAATCTGTGCCGTCTAAATCAAAAGGGTACCAATTAAATCCATCTGAAACTCCTTCACTGGATCCAAAAAAGTTTCTTGTAAGTATTATTTAGAACAAATAACCATCTTTTTTGTGATTTGATTTTACAAATTTTATCGATGCAGACCCTTATTCAATTATTGGATAAAACCGGACTCGAGGGCAAAAACTTGCTCAAACGCAGTGGAAACATTCTTTTAGAACCATTTGAAAGCCGTTTTTTAGCAAAAGTAATAATTGAACATGAGCTAGATATGCACAATTATAAAAGGTGAGATTCGCATATTTAAAGCTGAACTATTATTAATGTTAAACTTATTTTTATTAAAATATCATAACTGTTGACAAATATTTTACAGTATTCCACACTCAAGGTATTTATTTCGACGGCGGAAAATAAAAGAATTATTTAAAAAAGAATCTGAGGTGTGTCCTTTTTTTGAAGAAACTATTTACAAGACAAACTAAATAATTTAAAAATTTCAAACTAATGTTTAAAATTTTATAAAACTAACTCCAAAAGTACTTTTTTTATCAAGCTGCTTGGTACACTCCTTGCGTTCATTTAAATCAAAGCAACAAGAAAAAATATGATACAAAAGAAAAACTGATTGATAAGTACCATAATTTAAAAAAAGATTCAAGAAATGTGGATATCCAAATCCAAGCTCACAATCAGACGATCCTGAAAGAACATCTGCGCTATGTCTTATAAGCAATTCTAAAATTGATGACCTGGAGGGAAAAATAAATTGGCTCAACACGTGTCTCGAAGCCTGGTCAACTGTAACTGATTATTGGAGAGAAACTTTTCCATATCGATTGGATATTCTTCGACAAGAAAATGGACCGACTCTGCAAGAATATATGAATGTTTTCTCCGTTCTGAAACAACCACTCGGCCATACATTGGTAATTTCATACTGAATTTACGGACATGCTTACGCAAGTATTATTAATCACTTACTCTCTTTATTTTAATACATTTTTTCATCTTTTAGCTTGAATCTGATTTTGGCCGAATGTTTCCTGAAGAGAAAAACAATCTTTCAAAATAATGGCCGGAATTTGCAACAAAACTGAAGGAAGTTTTGTTTCAATTGAATGAAAAGGAAAACGATCTGAACGAACTAAATACAGAAGGTTAAAATCAGTTTTAATTTAAAATAAGTATTTACTTCATATTTATCTATATCTCATCAACAATTCATAATCTTCTAGTTTACTTCGCTTATAGGTGGAGAACTTATCACTGAAGCCTCATTACTTATGGCTTTTTCTCGTATTGTACCTGTGACAAACGTTAAAGTTAACAAAGAAGGCAAAAAGTTGTGACGACTAACTGGTAAACAAATACAGGATGGTTTCTTATTGCATGTAAAAGTAAGAAAAAGATGATATTTGGTAATTTTTCTGATATTCCTTCTTTTTATTATTTAAAGGTTCTAGATATGGAAGAGCTTTCTATTTCGAAATAATATTTCAGAAAAAAGTTTATTATTTTCAGAGTTAAATAAATGCTTCCTCTGACTACTGAATTGCATAAAATACATTTAAATTTCGTTGAATTTGTGTAAAAAAATATATTTATTATCTTTCATAACAAGTTATTCAGAATTTGAATCACTGAAGCATTTACTTCCACTGCATCAATTTTATTTTGGCTCAATTATGTCTCAATTATTTATTATTCATTTCGAATGATAGGTTTACAATGCTCTCTTCAGTGCTGTGTAGACTTTGAAGGAAAAATACAAAAAAGTGGGCGCAACTTTGCAACCATTGCCAATTATTGTTGGAGAGAATTTAAATAATATGACAGGATCCTACGTTTTCATCAATCGAATTGACTACAAAGTGGAATCAGTTCTGAGGGCTATAGACGTCACCTTCAAAGCATTCCACGCTCTGCACGCGGAGTATCCAGTACACGGAAAGGGTATGTGGTGCCTTCTTCAAAAATGCGTTTATAAAATAAAAACACCGTGGGATGAAATCTTAACGTTCGTTAGTACTCTCGAAGAATCACTTATGTGTGAATAAATCGGCGCAGTTAATTCAAAAATGAAAAATTAGGAGAATTAGTCTTCTTTTGATCTCAAATAGTAAAATGCTCTGAAAGCGTTTTTACTTTTACTTAATAAGTTACGTTTTTTAGAGCGTATTTTTTCGTCGTCTTCTACTCTAAAACATTAATATCGTTTTAAAGAGTCATTAATTTTAATTATTAATTTTACGTTTTATCAACAATTATTGTTTCTTAGTAACTTATCTGAGAGAAGGAATAAGATCATCTACAAAAATGCCGATTTGCTTTTTCTGTGAAAAATTGTTCTCGACATCTTCAACAGATACAGTAGATCCTACTATACAATTAACATGCGAAAAACTGAATAATAATATTGATAATATCCCTGATCACGTTTTCGAAGAAAAAGGAAATACTAAAAAAGTAGTAACCTACAAGATCCGCATAAAATAGTTGAATTTGAAGCCTCCTTACTTATTTCCAAACTTTATGCCAATCCTTGTTTACCGGGGAACCATGTGCAAACAGTGATTGATGATTTCGACCGACTTTCCCAAAAATTCAATTCCATTTTTAAGCCAATTATTTCTCAATCATTAGAAAACGTGGATGATGAAATTGTTTCAAGAATAATATCATTGCTTGATGAGCTATTTCTACCGTTCTCAAATTTATCCACGGAGTATCGCAGATTAAAATTTTTTCTGAAAATAGGTTTTTAGTTGACGCTATAGATAAAGAAATTGGACGGCGATCTGAGGATAAAAGAATTAACGAAGTATTACAAGATGTCCCTATCAAAGTACACGCGAAATTCGTGGCTACTCGAAATATTCTAAAAGCCTTTCTAGAACTTCCAAACGTATTTAATGATATAATGGAATATATGAGTCAGTTAAAAGCTGAAGATAGGGTTCTGGAAAATAATATTCAAGGAGCAATGTGGAGAAAAAACGAAGCAATTATACGGAGAATGACGTTGTGCTCCCTCTATATATTGATTGTGACGATTTGGAAGTGAATTATCTTGTAGGGTCGCACGCAGGTATCGAAAAGTTGTGCCCTGTTTACGTTAGTTTGGCTTGTTTACCTCCGGAGTATGCTTCTTGTTTAGAAAATATTTTTGTTACTTTAATGTTCCTCTCGAGTGATCGCGAAGAATTTGGTAACGCGAAAATTTTTCAATGTCTAGTTGACGAATTAAATTATCTTGCTGCAAGTGGAATTCTCGTTAGAACAAAATTTGGTGAAGAAACTCGTGTTTATATCGTACTTTCTGGAGTTTCGAGTGATAATTTGGGCTTTCATCTCATTTTAGGATTTATAAAAGGTTTAATTGCAAAACATTACTGTCGTTTTTTCAAAAAAGACAAAAAGGATTGACAACACAAGAAAATAATCAGTGAAAAACTGAGAAAAAAGGAAGATTATATCACGGACGTGGGACAAGATTCAAGCGCCCTGTCTAAGGATGACGTTCGAAAGAAACACCTCACTTTCTCAGGAAGTAAAATGCGTAATTTTGTATTAACTTTCAGCATGCTTGTTGGTGATCGTATTCCACCAGATGACGAAGTGTGGCAATTGTATCTTATTCTACGCAAAATATATGTTCTTTTATGTGCAAAAATGATAAAAAAGTCAGCAGCAGAACTACTCGCTCCTCTTGTTCGCGAACACAATTCTGTATACGTAAAATTGTTTCAAGATACCCTGAAGCCGAAGCATCCCTCTTTATATCACTATAGTTTTATTTTGCTTGAATCAGGGCCTTTTCCTTACTTTAGTACCAGAAAATATGAATCAAAGCATGGCGAACCGAAAAAAGGGCAACAGCTACCAAATCGAGGCGTAACATAGTACATGCCTTAGTTTTAAAACAGCAACTTCAAATTTGCTACCGGCTTATCAGAGGTGAAGGTTTTGTACAACGATTAGAACAGGGTCGAGTCTTATTTACTGGTGAAATAACTGATTCTGTTGAGTATCAATCATTTTCTAATGATGTTACACCTCATTTTAAAACGTGTTCCGTAATTTCGTGGGTTGATTTTAAGGGCACAAAGTACGAACCAAGGTCGTGTGTTATAATTGACAATACTGATGACCTTCCCATTTTTGGAATCACTTCGTACGTTCTGCTCAATGCATTAAACAACGTTTTTCTTATATGCAAGTTACTTGAGACCGAAAATTTTAATATAAATCTGCATGCATAATACATCGTTCAATAAGTCCTGAGACTAACAACGAAAACAACATTTTTTTCAAAAATCATTTTTATTCAATAACATAATCTCCTTTTAGAGTGATACAATGTTTCCAACGCCCTTCCAACATTTCTATACCATGTTTATAGAAAGATTTATCCTTTGCTTCAAAATAGGCTTCAGTTTCGGCAATGATCTCCTCATTCGAGCCAAATTTTTTTCCCTGGAGCATTTTTTTGAGATCAGCAAAGAGCCAGTAGTCTCTAGGGGCTAAATCTGGCGAATACGAGGGGTAGGGAAGCAAATCAAAGCCCAACTCGTTGATTTTTGCCATTGTTTTCATGGACTTGTGGCATGGTCCATTGAAAGCAATCGCGGCACCCACTTGAAAAAAACCTTTTTCATGCTCAATTTTTCATGAAGGATTGTAAATACGCTTCCCGATGATATCTGTGCCATTTCTACAATCTCACGGACCTTTACTTTGCGATTTTTCATTACGATTATTAAAACTTCACTCACATTTTCCGGTGGAAGGGCTTCCAATGGCCTACCCGAACGTTCCGCATCGTTTGTGTCCGTACGACCACGTTTAAACTCAGCATACCAACGACAAATCGTTGATTTGGATGGAGAGGAGTCCGGGTAACGTTTTTCAAGATGCTGCTGGGCTTCTACGGTGTTTGTACCCATTAAAAAACAATGTTTAATCAACACGCGAAACTCGCTTTGTTCCATTTTTAAAACAAATTACAAAGTGACTTTACTCTAACCTCGATAACTCTGCTGTTTGTGGTTCAATCTACGTGAAATTTTTACACGTTTCATGTGAAGATTTGCACTCTAGGAAAACGTGGCTAGTATTTGCTAAAACACCTAATGGCGATGCATTTGTAACTTTAAGATATGCTTTATAAAACAGTTGAAAAAAACTTAAACATTATGTTATACGTTGAATTAAGGCTTCATCTGCGATTCAATTACAATTTCGTGTTCAACAGAAAACTATTTTATGTTTTTTTTAAAAATTAAAAGCGCTAGAACCAGGCCCTAAACTGAAAATGAAATTAGCCTATGTTTAATCTATAAGTACCAAAATTACATCTTCGTTGTGTACTTAGGGCCTACTCCCGTTTTGAATAAAGTCTGTATTCGGAATAGAAAATTAGTTCATTTCAATACTTTTTGTGAAAAATTTTTTTCTAATTCTTGTGTTAGAATACACAAAAAACGTTTTAAACAAAAAGTATTGAACTTAAGCCATTTTTTTTACTCTGAATACGGACTTGATTGAAAACAGAATTAGGCTCTAGTTATCTGACAATGATGTAATATTCTTATTTATAGAGTTTCAATTTATTATTATATTATTTATATAATATTTATGACAGTTGAATTTAGAATTAGTACCTGATTTCAATGCCCTTGATGAATGAAAAACGCAATTTAATTGAAATTTCTTGCCTCACCGAAAACTAGTCCGTCGTTTTGGAAAATAATTAATAAAAAAGTTTTACTATAACAATTTGTAAGTCATTTAGTAGAAAATATAGTAACATTAAGGAGGGTCCAATCCAGTTATGAATTCGTTGAAAAAGTGGATTAATTGCCACTTACCGGATATTATAACAACGACTCACTCATTTTTTATGCAGTATTTTAAATCAAATCTTTGAAAATAATCGGATTTTTATAAAAAATTACTTATTTTGTTAGTATAAAATAATTTTCAGAGAGCACCAACATTTTATGATAAAAGAAATTGCATTTATTAAATAAAACGTTGAAAAAAATTATTATTAAAAAATACATTCCTTATTTTTGTTTTCAATTTTTTTGTTCTCTAAGGTACAATATTTTCATTCAGGATATGTATTGAGGATCAACAATAATATTTCATAAATTGGGAATTTATTAAATTCTCTACGAATCCACAACCAGAGTGGACCCTATTACACGCCCTTTAACTAGAAAGAATAGTAAGGCTTACCAGAATAACTGGTTATATTCACCAGAATATCTAGTTATGTTAACCAGAATATCTTATTATATTAACCAGAACACCTAGTTATATTAAACAGAATGTTCTATTCCTAAATGACCAGAAAAATGTCTATTTAAAAATTCTGGTTAATCTTGCCAGAGATTCTGGTTAAATTAACCAGAAAAATTGATTAGAACAACTAGAAAATGGCCAACCAGAAAGTTCTAATGCTTTTAACGAGAATTTCTAGTAAGGGCATATTTAACACTCTTTTCTGGTGAGAATAACCAGAATTCTGGTTAGGTTAACCAGAATTTTTTTTGAGTATATAGCAGTACTGCAGAGCGTTACAAACCAGTACTCGAACCAGCGGCTGAATAGCGGCTGCCTAGATCGTCTAGCCACAAAATTTGCAAAAGTGTTACATGTCTGGTCAGCCCCAGACTCGATCGTCTGATCTGCGCCAGATTAGAGTCTAGACGGTCTAGTATGGGAATGGCCAAAGCCAGAAGATTTTTATACGAGGGACGAAATTAACAAGAAGTGGGTAAATTTTATGATAAAAAGAAGTATATAACATTTGCCATTGTGGAATTTCTTAAATCTATATGCGTTATTCTCGAATTTCAAATTTCAAAAATGACCAGTGCCTTTCTCCTAGGCTCTTTTATTTGGGAATACGCGTATCAGGAAAACTTTTTATTTTAATGCAACAATACTGTAAGTGAAACAGTGATGGTCTCTCTGATTTTTTGAAAATAAGCTTGACGGTAAGACAGAGAAGTATGTTTGAGATACTTTGGAAGTATTGATTTGTTTTAGGTTGTTATAGGAAAACCTTTCTCCTTGAGGAATAAAATTTATGCAATGCCTATATATAAGATAAAATAAATATATCCATTGTAAATACACCTGTAGTCCATGTAGGGGTACATCCTTTTTATCTTTTGCAGTTAAAAATGTTTCATGAAGACTAATATTGATAATGTCAAGTTACTTTTCAATTTTTTATAGAATTAAAAAATAAATCAGGCTTTTAGAGATTTTAAACCGCAAATTTTGTAATAGATTCTAGATTTAAGGATAGATAAGATTTGATGCATTTTGCTCACCCTTAATACTGAAGTTAAGTCCAAGTGTTTTAGTAGCCCCCTCTACTGCTTTGTTCAGAAACGCTCCTTTGCCCACTTCTTCGCGATTCCTGACCATTTTAAGAAGAGGGTCTCTTCCATTTGCGACATTCAGGACTGAATATTCCGCGACACGTTGACGGCGTGCGATGTACAGTCGCGGAACAGAAGACTTAAGATTCATGCTTTTGTTCATGTGCATAACCTATCTTGTCCGGATATCAAGGGATCTGAACTCGTTCTTCGTCCACGGAACTACTCGAAATGAATAGAGTACTACCGGGAGAGCAAGCATGTTCGTTGCAGATATTTTATTCGTCGCCGACAGTTCTGAAAACCAAATTTGCCGGATGAGACGTTTGTATCTGCTTCGGAGAGTATACTTTATAGATGTAACATCCTGAATGCGACTCTGCTGCACACCCATGTATGTATAAGTATCTCCAGCGCAAAGGTCTCGTATAGTGCTTCTATCAACGAGCTCAAGATCTTCAGGGATGCCACTAAGTTTTCCTCGCTTCCAACAAACCTTGGCGCATTTGTCTAACGCAAATTCCATTCCAATTTCGTTAGTATATCGTTCGACAATCCCTAGAGCTAGATGTAGTTGCTCTAATTCGAAGCCACTCATCCCAATTATGGTGACCCTCGAAATCGCGTGAATATTTTATCAAGGTATGATGACTACGCTCAAGTGATTCTTAGCTCTGATGATGGTAAGCTTCTGATTGCATTTTCCTCATTTCAAATATTTTGCAAAAATTCTGAATTACCTTGCTAGTCAAGTTTTTTCCTTGAACGGACTGAATTATTCGAGGACAGCCGTACTTTGAGATAAGATTTTCAGCTATTTCTTGATGAATGGTTACACAAACAGTAATTTTCAAAGGAATCGCGTAGGAATATTCTGAAAAAATGCACTGAATTTTTAGAGTATATTGATTCCCTCGGCGCGTTATTGGAAGTGGACCAATGAGATCAATTTGAATCTTCTCAAATGGTTCTTTAGGTGTGTGGGTGATTGTCATTGGCATTAGTTTACCTTTCCTAATGACCTTATTTCGCATGCTGATTTTACAACTCCTTAGTATTCTTTCTACGTCAAATTTTAGATTTTCACAATTATATTTCTCTCCAATGCGCCAATAAGTCTTATTCACTCCTATATGACCACCTACTACTGATTCATTAAATTCTTTAAATATTTCATTCCGTTGATGAATAGAAGGAACAATAATTTTCCTCGAAGAAAATTACTATGTGAAAACCCGAATCTTTGAAACGTTGCAAGAGAATTTGCTTAACTGAGAGCCAAGTGATCGAAGCTATGTTATGTCCTTTATTTGAAATTTCCACCATTTTAACGCCTAAATGTTCCATGGCATTCTTTAGTGCCAAAATAGCGCTAGAAACATGATTTAAGAAAACCCTGTCGTCCTTTTGGTACTTCATAACAATACTAAAAGTATACTTCTTTTTCTTTGAATAGACCACGACATCGCCTAATTTTGTCTGTTCACTTTTTTATTTAATTGCATCAAATAACTGATTTTTTAGTAGTTCTTTATTGTTTTCAGATTCCAACAAGTTGTCAGAAGAAAAAAAATGAGCAATTGGACCCTTGCCCATTATCAATTTATCTTTCGAATAAGATATGCAACTAGGTCCTTTCATTACCGGAGCGGATTCATCATGGGCCACTTCACTTAATTTATTCAACTTGTTTCTTGAGTCAGAGATCACCCCTGCGCCGTCATTATTTATTTCTAGACGAATCCTTGGCATTCCGCCCTATACATACTCGGAGATAAGACTCTTCGGCCTAAGACGATCTCAAGGTACCGCAGCCAGCTTGATCCCTCGGCGACCCTTTTCTACTGTACAGCGCAGAATTCGGTCTCGAAGCTGGACGGCTCTCAACCTGCGGCTTCTGTATTATGTTACAGGGGACATTTAAATGGAATATAGTGTATGAACTCTGTTACGCCCTACTATTGACGTCGAGTCAAGTTTTTGAATTTGTTTATCTAATTTGTTTCTGAAAATTTGAATTGTTATATTTGATCAAATATTATTGAATATTTATTATTTTAAGGAATAACTGTAGCCATTCTGGTGATTAAAGAAAATTATAATTTGCAAAAATATTAAATTTCATATATTTTGCCACAAGAATTGCTTATAATAATAGTGCTGCGGGAAATTCCTTACTACTAGACAAATTATTAAAAATCTACAAACTGTAAAGAAAAGTATGCTCTGCAGTTGTCCAAACACTTTAACACGGCAACGCGCCTTTAACTCGACCTCTATAGTAGGGCGCAACAGGGTTCATACACTATATACAATTTAAATTCCCCTGTAACATAATGCAGAAGCCGCCGGTTGAGAGCCGTCCAACTTCGAGACCGAGTCCAGCGCCGAACAATAGAAAAGGGTCGCCGAGGGATCAAGTAGGCTGCGGTACGCCCAGATCATCTAAAGTCGACTCTTCGATAGTGTTTTGGGCACATGCTTGTCTTAGGAATAGGAAAATACTCAACAGCTTCCATTTTCTTGGAATCAGGTTTAACTCCAGCCGGTGTTATTATGTGACCTAAATAAACTATATCGCGTTTCAAGAAGTGCCATTTCTCGGGTTGAAGAGTTAACCCTGCTTGTTGTAAGCATATCAATAAGACTCGAATTTTCTTATTATGATCTTCTAAGTCTGTAGCATAGATGACAATGCCATCCATGTACACAAAGAGTTCTATTCCCCACAACCCAGTGAGAACTTGGTCTATGACTCGTTGAAAGGTTGCCGGTGCATTTTTCAGTCCAAATGGCATTCAAGTAAATTCAAAATGAGCATAAGGGGTAGAGAAGGCAGTCTTTTTCTGAGAATCTGGGTCCATCGGGATCTCATGGAATCCAAATGCGAGATCCATCACTGAAAAGTACTTACTACTTCCAAGGTGATCCAGGATATCAATAATATTAGGCAGGGAGAGGCATCGGCGATCGTTCTTTCATTTAAAGAACGATAG
The DNA here is from genome assembly GCF_010883055.1 of Belonocnema kinseyi. NCBI lineage: Eukaryota > Metazoa > Arthropoda > Insecta > Hymenoptera > Cynipidae > Belonocnema > Belonocnema kinseyi. The sequence goes on from NC_046658.1 coordinate 120,257,149, forward strand.
TCGATGACCATCCTCCATTTTTCATTACCCATTGAATCAGCCTTTTCAGGGACAATCCATAATAGAGAATTGTAGGGAGAAACAGATGGTTGAATAATTCCTGAAGAAAGTAATTCTTATGCCTGTTTATGAATTTCATTTTTTTGAATGTGAGGGTACCGTTATTGCTTTACGTACACTGGTTTATCGTCAGTTGTCAAGATTTGTTGTTTTCAGACATTAATATCCCCCTAAATATCCACAGATAATTCAAGTTGATAAAAAAACATTTTAAATAGAGACAAAAACTCTCTGATTCTACATGCCAAAGTTGGGATCACTGGATGTAACAGACGCTACAACGCAATAATCCAATACGCCTAACGGCCGTGATGTAGTACTGTTTCGCTTGGCGCTAATTTTGAAATTCTGTAATCCGTGTTGTGAAAAAATAAGACTATATTATGCACATGTAATTTTTAAAATATAACAAGATATTTACAGGTATACTATTAATGGTTGTTAATGATCTTTCCTTAATAATAAAATAATTAACACTTATAAATGTGGGTATTTGCAATATCAACATTTAAAATTATATTTATTTCAAAGAATTAGAATTCATAAACAGTGAAACAAAATGAGGTATTTTATATTGTTTGTTTTCTTGTAAGAGTACATTTGATGCCTTTTCAGAGCGGCCACTCGGAAATACATTTTTAGTCGATATTAACAAGTAGAAGTCATTCTCATTCTGCATAGGTTGTTTAAATGGTATGAAATTTATTACACTATATGGTTATAAAGCAGCGAACTTATAAATGAGCCTGTGGTGACAATGATAATTGTAGAGGTTGCAGTTCAATGCCGAACTAAAGTCAAATCAACGTTGAAGTAACGTTAAAGTAACGTGAAATAAACGTTTAATCAACGTTGAAGTAGCGTTAAAATTGAAAAATCAACAACTGCTTAAATTCATATTGACGAGGTTGCAGCTGAGTCAATGCTTCTGAACTACTTTCGCTACATTTCCGTTTATAACAATAACACCATCATCACGAGAAGTGCAGCGAACCCTAGAGATAGGACCCCGATGTATAGTCTTTCCGAGAATATGCATCAAGCCGCAAGTAGGGGTGAGCAACGGTCGCTCATGTGTGCGAAAAAGCGTTTTCTATAAAAAAAAACCACACTCTATCAATGGTTATCATGTACAAATTTAAATTTCCCGCCAATTTTCAAATTCCATCGAATTTAACTGACTTTATGGTAGCGCCATCTGTTACCGTAAACACTTATCAACTGTTATATCTTAGCACAGATATGAATAATTATCTTAGCACAGATATGAACCTTTATCTTAGCAAAGATATGGACCATAAGTATAAGATGAGTTATACACGCCTATTGCACATTTACAAGTCTAATGTTGGTGCAGTAGAAATGCACAGCTCTGTGTACTGTAATTGGCTCTAAGTTACAGATGAGAGATTTGAATTTTCCTGCGCTTTCCACGTTGTTATAAGTACATATCTGGCAAACTTTAACGATGTAATTTTATAACAGCGATGAGTCGTAAGAATTTCCTTTTAAAACAATGGAGCTCAAAGACAGTGATGGGTTGATTTTATTATTTTGATATTAAAATTTTTTTTAGATTCAAGTTATATATAAGAGATTTCAATTTTCGCGCGCTTTCTGCATTGTTCTACCTCTGATAAACTTCAACGATGGAATTTTATGACAGCGATGTGTTTAAAATTTCCTTTCAAACGATGAACCAGAAAGAGAATGATAAGTTGATTTTCAAATTTCGCGCTCTTTCCACATTGCTTTAACCTTTAAGTACATCTCTGGAGAACTTCAAAGATGGTATTTTATAACATCGATGGATTGTAAAAATTTCCTCAGCGATTGAGAGATAACGATGGAATTGGTTCCAGAAAGCAACGATGCTGATGATAAAATTGGTTATATTGTATATTGGCGATTTCATATATGAAAAATTCCTACAGAAAGTACACAGGAGTGAAAGAGATAAGGTATGGTTCGTCTCTTTCACTTCTTTAGGTAAACAGACATATGTAATCGTTCTCTAAAATCTAAAATTTATTAGAAAGAGTCCGATTTTTTAAATTTATTTATACACATACAATAATAAAAATTTATTAAAAATCAATTTCTTAAGGAATACTTTTATTTTATTAAAAAATTACAAAAGATGGTTGATTTTGAATGGCTGCCCATTTTTCTTTTCAATATTACTGTTGGAGCATCTGAATATGTCGATACCATCGTCTGCGTGGAAATCTGAAACATAAAAAGAAATACATTTTTTTAAATTTAATTCTGTATTATCTTATATATTATATGTAAATTGAAAATATAATTTGAAAAAGTGCCGCTTTGAAGATTTTAGATTTTTTGCAAAAGCGGCAGCAATTATTTCGCGGCTAAAACAAATTTAGAAAACGTTAACAAGCTCCGCTATTGATTTATGGAACGCATAACGTCTAGGGGGTAGGGAACATCGAGCCTCACCTATGGAATTTAAATGTCTGGAGAAGGGTGAGATTTTAGTGGGGTTAGCTCAGGTTTATTCACATGTATATGCCTCACCGTTCGCCAGACACCGTACATTTGATACCTTTTTGATAGTTGACACAAAAATAAGCACTTCACTATACGCTGACGCTTATTCTTTTTTTGAAACACTGTGACAATCGTATATTTAGATGACTGGGTGGAAAATAAGGCTCGATATTAAAGCTTTGTGCTTCCCGTGAGCAACTGAGCTTCGCTGTAGCGCAATCTGACATTTATGTTCACCATTAAGTTGAAAGAATTTTTTAATAGGTTACAGAAGGAAAAATGGTATATATTACAGAAAATTCGATGTATGTTTCCAGAACTGACATGTATATTTTATATTGATACACATTTTCCAAAAATATTAAATAAAAAGCGATTCTTTCTAATGCGAAATTACTTAATAATAAACTCTTAAATATTTAACTATACTGAAAAACAGCTTGAACTTTATAGAAGCTACGAGAATCACCTAGATATTTCTAGATATTTCGAGAACTTTGGAGAATCTTAGATTCTTAGTACTGAAATCAAGAACTATCAAGGATAATGATACATTTTTAGAAGCTAGTTGGAATTTCATACTAGATGTTGAATTTTTAATTAAAAAAGAGAAATGTTTCATGGAGAAAAGAATAGGTGGATTTTCAGAAGAAAATTAATTTTCAAACAAAGAAAAGAATTATCTGAGAAAACCTATTTAGCCCTAGATGATCACGCTTCAGTAGAATGTTATTCGGGTCACAGTGAGCGAAATTCACCCATGCTGGAAAAAACTAAGATCCTGCAGTAAAATTCAGTTCTAAAACTCTAAAAAACATTTTTAGGTATTCTTGAAGATTTTCAAAGAAAGGTTTGAAAGTTTTTGTCACCAAAATTATCTAATAAAATATTGTAACATACCAGCACAGTTGAAATAATTAACAGACTCTACGAAAAGTTAAAAAAATTTTTTGAATTAATTTCGCCCACGGTGACCATCTACGGTTAAATTTTCAACAAAACACACGAATTTTCGTCCCACTGTGTTGTCTTGGTACAAGCTACTGACCGTAGCTAGTATGTTCTGCTGGAATCGGATACATAAATTTATGGTGTCCAAAATCCTCACCATGTGAAGGTTTTGGAGAACTCAAATAATTTAATATCCTTGTTATTTTATATGAATTAAAACGTTCGTTCTTTTATAGACATGTCCAGGTTTTGCAAACGTACAGCACAGTGGGTGCGGGTAAATTATAGGCTTTACGATTTTAGGGAGTTTAATTATTTTTAAGGGCGAATGACATTTATTACTATTTCTTAAATTTTAAGCTATTATAATCACTTCACTGTCCTTATCATCGCAGCTCTTAGAGGTGCCAAGCTTTTACTGACTAATAGTCCGAAAAGCATCCCTGCGTGTCAACATTACGCTAAAACACTTGCGGGAAAAAGGCAGTAGGCGGTCGTCCTTAGGTCGCTCCGTGTTCTCAGGGTGCACAATACTTTTGCCGAATAGTCGTATTTATTTTATCACAGACTGCAACTACCTATCTCACTGTCAGTTTCAGATTAGCAACCGCTACCGGCGAAATCTTACGATTCTCCGTTTGACTAACTTTTAATTATATATGATGGCCAAGAGTTAGACCTGAGCGAAAAACGTTCTTATATTTTCTGAGTAGAGGACCAACTGATTTATGCATTAATTAGAAATTTAATTCACAAGTAAATCGACGTCCAATTCTTGCATGCGTAATCCTAACTATAATATAATTCATAAAATTGCATTATTTAAAGAAACTCAAAAGGCAACTGGCTTAGGCAAACATGTCCTGGAAACATGTCCATGATCTTTGAGCATATATCATAATTTTAGCAAAACATATTTATTTTTCTAGTTATAAATAATTAATATTATTTGTTACTAAAACATAGGGAATTAATATCGAATAAAAATGTTCATCACTCAACATGATTGGTTACATAAATTTAGGTAATTGAATGGAAAATAAATAGAACAATATAAAATAAGGTTTCAAGTTTTTTCCCTGAAAGGATGCTTCTTTAACCATCAGTTGTACTCTCACCAGTATAAACTTTCAAATCGAAAACTCACATTCTGAACCTAAATTTTCAGTGCTTGATTTAAGTGAATTTAAAGAATCGGGTTTTATTTTGACAATTTTGAGTCACACAAAAACAAGGAGTTTTTCAAGTTAAAAGATTTTTAATTTACAAATATACGTTTTCAGCGTTTCATTCAGACATTTTTTTGCCTACTTTATTTTGCATCATCTGCATCGCATTCTGTACACACTTTAATCGAGTTCAAAGCACCAGACAAGTGATGAGAATCTATTTGTAAAAGACAATTAACCCATTAATGGTCATGACTGGTATTTGCAACCCGAAAACACTCCTTCTTTAAAACTCTGTAGTCAAGGTTCAAAAAAAGCGAACAGACTGCGCCACATAACAGACAACAGGTAAAGAAATTTTAGAAATTTTGGAATTTTTTGAAATAGTTATGTTAATTAGGTAAATGCGAAGAAAAATACAAAAGGTCACTAAATTTTATCGTGGAAACTAGTTTTGGCCAAGAATGTTTTAAGTATTAACCAAAGCAGGTTGATCGTTTGTGTTAGAAGAAAATGCCAAGGTCTCTTAAAATATTCTAATCTTTTATGAATTGAGCAGTTTAAATATTCCCGAGTAAAAATTATTATACTGCGCTACAATTTTAGATTCGCTACTTCAAAATGAAAAATAAATCATTAAGTTAGTACGCTCAAGTCAGAAAATATTTCATGCAAATGAATGTAGATTTATGAGCTGTAAACAGAATGGTTTTGTAAAAGTGAACAGAGAACTGAACGCAAATAAAGTGGAAATCAAACTTATTTTAAATCACAAAATATTCAGTGATACGAAATTTGTGAAGTGCAAAGTAATTCATATATATATATATCATATTTGTGAAATCTAAACAAATGTAATTTCAAATGTAAAATTTTCTTGCATTTAAATTTTTAAAGATCTGTGCACAAACGCGGGTTAAGCGTAATGACCGAGCTCAAAGCGCCAGATACGTCTGACGCGAGCATTTTTTTTCTAATTTATGATTGCTGTGATCAAGTTGTGGTTTACACACGTAATACCCTATAACTCTTTGTGATTAGTTCCCTGGAGGTTACTGGACATTCCGATATTTCTTTGGTGTTCAATAATACAACTGCACCACTATTAATGTTTATTTTCACTCTTTCTGCGAATCCGAGACGAGTTGTAAATATTGGACGAAGAAACGTGTGTCTATGTGATTTTTCCAATACTGCACAGACGTCACCATTGGGCGTTGATAAGACAATTCGTTCTGCGGTTGGCATGGGATTGAGGACATTATTTATTGTTTTCAATCCAATTGGTTTATCTGAAGGAAAAAAGTATCTTCGTAGTTCGTATATCCGATTCGGGTTGTTGTGGGGAATAAGTCGAATAAATGCAAGTTCTTCAAATCTATATCCAATTACGTTTGGAAAAGTTTCCTTGAGAGTAGGAGAACTGGATCTATCACGAAGAGGTGTATCGGCGGGTGGTGGAGCCCTAGCAGAAAAACGATTTGTATCAGAATAACGAGGTGTATCAGAATAACGAGGCATGGCAAGAGAAAGAGTCGTGTTTGGACAATTTCTGTCTGGCGAAGAGGAAGAAGGTCCGCAGCGATGGAAACTAGGATCAGGGTCATTATCAGACATACCCTTGGTCTGTAAATTTAATCCTGAAACAAGAAATACAGGATTAAATTTTTTTTTTAAGTACCTACAAAATCGTATGTTAGTCCCGGCAATGAGCGTAGAATAGAGAAAAATTAATATTTTCAGATTTCAGCGCTTGTTACCAAAGAGCATGGCGATATGTAAGTGAAGTTGTAATTGTGGTGTCCAATTCCATATACGCACATAATTTCAGCTCACTCAACGGCTTTAGAGAAAAATTTTAAACAAATAACTACTTTTGATATTCTTTAGTTATTCAAAAAAGTAGATTTTTTGGGAATGTTTTTCCTAAAAAAATTAGTCTTCGTAAATTTTACACTTTTTAATGGGGAAAAAAAGTTTTTTTTATTGAAACTGACTAATATCATTTTAATTCTGAGGATCTTAGAAAATTTGGTTTTTTTACGGGCCTCATTTTCTTTCATTCATGCACGATTATAAAAAGATTTTAAAAGTATTCCATTTTTCTTTTATACATTAGTTGATGCCCTCGAGATTCAAAAATTAATTTAAAGTTCAGCAAAACCTAGGTGATTCTGAAATTTTACAGATATATTATGGTAGGTTTCACACATTTTTTAACTGGCACCCAATATTTAAAAATAATTTACAATTGAAACTTTCTCTTTCATCAACAATGTTTTTAATCATTTCAAAATAAATTTTATTCTGAATCTAAATTACTTACAGTACCCTCCCACATATCGCGAAAGTCTGGGACTGGGATTCGCATTAGTTGAGTTGCCCTACTGCATTAAAAATCTTTAATTATCAATTTAAAAGTTGAGAAAAGAGTAGCAGAGAAAATTAAAATATTGCTCTGCTAATTTTCTATAAAAATCTAAACAAACTTCTTGGTTTCTAACAATTTGTATAAAGAAAATAATAAAAAAAATAAGGAACACCGGATAGGCATCTTAGTGAAATTTAAAGATAAAAAAAAATTTGTATTTGAAAGATTTTAGAATTACGCGTTGTACAATAATGGTTTCATTATTTAAAAATCTAACAAGCGTGCATAACATTAATACGTATAAACCACACTTATTTTAAGTAGAATAATATGGCATGGCTTGTGACTAAAGCGCGAATCAAAACAAAAATTATTATGGATGTAAAAATTTCGGTATACACACGTAATACTTCATAATTCTCTCTAATTTTTTTCCGGGAAGATACTGGACATTCCGCGATTTCTTCTGCGGTCAATTTTTTAAACGCGCCGCTATTCATGTTTATTTTCACCCGTTCCAAGGTGCCAAATATAGTTGTACATATTGGACGAAGAGTTGTGTGTCCGCTTGATTTTCCCAACATTGCATACACGTCGCCATTGGACGTTGATAATACAATTTGTTCTCCGGTTGGCATGGGATACAGGGCATGATATTTGGTCCTCAATCCAATTCCTTTATCTGAAGGAAAAACGTATCTTCGTAGTTCGTATATCCGATTCGGGTTGTTGTGGGGAATAAGTCGAATAAATGCAAGTTCTTCATATCTATATCCAATAACGTTTGGGAAAGTTTCCTTGAGAGTAGGAGACCTTGACTCTTCACTAAGAGTTGTCTCGGAAGGTGATGGAGACTTGGAAGAATAACAAGGTTTGGCGAAATGATCAGGTGTGGTAGAATTACAAGGCGTGACAAGAGAATGAGACGCTTCTAGACGATATCTGTGTGGAGAAGAAAAAGAAGGTCCATGGCGAGGAACGCCACGATTAGGGTCAACATCTTGAGGTGTGGGAGAATCACGAGGTGTGGGAGAATAACGAGGTGTCGCAAGAGAAAGAGTCGTGTTTAGACAATGTCTGGCAGGAGAAGAGGAAGAAGGTCCACAGCGATGACTACCAGGATAAGGACCATCATCAGACAAACGCTTTGATTGTAAACTCAATTCTGAAACAAGAAATGCAGAATTACATTATTGTTTTAAGTATTCACACAATCGTATGTTGGCCTATTACAAATTGTAAATAGGGTTGTAATTGAAGGGCATAATTACATAAACGGCAATAATTTTTTCTCGTTCAAAACCTTTTGCGCATGTACACTTCTAAAAGAAATGGCACTTTTTAAGAGTATATCTTCTTATAGAAAATTAAATTACACATCTTTTTTTTACAAACAAGTTGTATATTCTGCCGCTTTCGCTGTTTTGTTGCAGGGAAATGATACCCCACAATTAGGGTCAGCTTCACCACTTTTTTTGCATTATTCAAATTACCTTCTTTTTGAAACATGTTCATAGGTGAACCCAGTTTTTCATTATAGCCATAGTGTAGTTTAAAATTCGTATTTTACCGCTGTTACACTTGAACTGCGGCCGCAAGCGTTGAAGGGGGCTATACCGCTTCTTTAACAGTTTTCATCCAAAACTTGAGTTTACTCGTGAAATAGAACAGGATAGTAGCATAAGTTATTTGGAAATAGAAGTGATTAAGGGTTTGGATGGTAATATTATTACCAACTGGTATGGAAAAAGTACATATTCAGGTATAATTTTGAATTTCTCTTCCGCTTATCCTTTTCAAACCAAAATTGCAGTACTCAAAAACTTAGTTGACAGAGCTCTAGATTTGGCCCATTTTTCATTTCACACAATAAATTTGAATATTGTTAGGTATTTCTTTTTCTGAATCATCATCCACAAAAGTTAATTGAAAAACATATTGCAATTAGAGTTCAACCAATCAAAAACAAGCAAAGCAATAATTAGCTTACATATAAGCAGAAAATTAAAAATGTTAAATTCATACTGATTTGCGTATACCATTTAAAATGGGTTCAATGATAAATTTTTTCAAAGATCCTCCAGATAATTTTGAATAGGGTGCTGTTGTCTACAAGACCACAAGACCAAGGGAGTTTGCATGAATTTGATTATTTGACGCTAAATAGGATTTTTAATTTGAATTTTGTTCCAATTTAAATTTCTTAAATTTAGATGAAAATTTGCTGTTCAGGTGTTCTATTAGCGCCCGCAAATCATTCTTGATATTCAGGTTCGGCAGAGGAAGCCTTTGTGTTTCTTCTACATATATAAGCTCTAGTAAATCAAGACCAAAATTCCTTTCAAGGTTCTAAACTTTTACTGGTATTCGCTGTTTACACCGTCGTTATTAATGTATGGTTGTGGTTCTAGTGGATCTGCCTCTGGCTATATAAGGCTATTCACCTCTGGAGGATTTCGTGCTGCTGGATCATTAAAAAGTTGACCAAAATAATCATTTTCTGCTGCTTGTTCGTTTAAAATGGCTTCCTTTATCCCATATTCACTACGGTCGTTTTTCCACGCAAAATCAACCTTTTGTTTAATTTACAATGCTCGATCTTCTGAAATATGAAAATTAGTTCTCCCAGCCTTCACCTTAGCTATACAATCTCTTGGTGCAACTTTCTTTATATAAGAATACATTGCAGCAAATTTTGTTCTAGAATCGTATCTTTTTCGGACTTTGATTCTAATTATACACTTTCATAATAAATACACACCGATTCCTCTTTCATTGTCGTAATCCAGTTGAAGCTTTGACGCAGTTTTTCTGGTAAGGTAGTTGACTGCAAATAACTAACGCTAGCCAAAGCATCCTTGGCCAGCTGGGTTGATATTCCACTGCTTATCGTTTGTCATAGAGTTTCTTGCTGGCCATCTGTTTCATTAGTGATATCTGCCTGACCATCTTGCAGCTCACCGTCACCGCAGTCCCACATGGTTTGACTTCCAGCGTCGGCTCTGTGGGTGCCCAACGATCCTAGTAAAGCGACAAACGTTGTAAACTCGTCATGTGAAGTTATACACTCGGCAGCACTAATATTTAAGGTTTTTTAGGAGTCATTGACTATGCTGAAACTCTTCTCATTAACCATGCTGAAACTCTTCTCATTAACAATGCTGAAACTCTTCTCATTAACCATTTGTCGCCATACTTTTCTGTCCTGGCATATTTCTCTAGCTTCCTTTACGTCTATGCACTTTTTGATGGAAGCTTTCTTGTATCTGAGGCTTATTATGTTTCTTTTCATTTGAGTTTTATTCACACATTCTAACAATAATCTTCCGTTCACTCAACATGCCAGAACTATCTTATCTGATTCCTTTACCATGTGTCAACTAGAGTTTCATCATCATCACATTATTTTAAGATTTTCTCGTTGCGCGCCTTATTCATAAGTATTCTCCCCCATATTATTTTAAGAAATTTCATGTCAATCGCGTTAATTTTAGTTTTCGCTTTTATTTGTTAGGTCTAATTCTCGCTACCATATAGCGCAATCGGTAAAAGTAAAGAATTATGTATTGGCATTTTAGCTTTATCTAACATATTTTTACTTATGATAATGGATCTCCCCTATCCTTAATTATTCATTCCGTAAATGCTAGGGGCGAGGAGGATTTCAATGTAGATATATATAATCAATATAAATATCCTTTATGTACATTCCAAATATGGTTCGTTTATCAAAGTCAAGGAGAACTACAATAGACGCGCAAATTAAGGAAATCGTATGCTAGAGTTAAAATGACACCGCCTCGGCATGCTAAAATCAAACCATCCGTGCCGGAATTCCATCGAGGTTATTTAAGAGAACCCAACGTTAATTTATATAATTTCGATTTATCCTCCACAATTATGTGGAACCTAGCGTGCACCCTCTTCTCAAAATTCATCGCACACATATTTTTCTTCTATGCTTTGTTAATCCAAGTATTTAGGAGCTAGCACTGCAGAAAGGCAAGATTTGGTGAAATTTTGTCACCACCGATATTAGGGTCGCGGTCGAGATTTTCAGTTGTCAGCATTCTGGAAGCACTTTGACTGCATGAGATTTAGACTTGCGGAACAAAAGACTTAAAATGCATGCCTTTGTTCATATGTATAACAAATCGTAAGTCGATTTCAAGTGATCTGAGCTCTTCTTGTGTCCATGGAACCACTGCGAATGAATAGAATACTAGCGGTACGGCAAGCGTATCCATTGTAGATACTTTGTTCTGAATGTGTCTCTGCAGAACGCTCGGGAATGTGTTGGTCAGTCTAGCATCAGGGTGTCGTATAGCACTTCTATCGACGAGTGCACGGTGCCCGGGAATGCTATTAGGTTTACCTCGTTTCCAATAAAACTCGGCATATTTTGAGACAATTCCTAGAGCTAGATGTAGTTGCAATTTATTTTTCGCAAAGATCTTATGATTATTAAATAAAATAACATGAGCTGTTCCGAAAAATGACGTTGCTAGACGGTATATGACTTCTTCTAGAGTCAGAAAGCACCCATATTCTTTCCAAAATATTAAGATTGATGGTCTGCAGCTTCTTTGCCTTGTTACGCGTGTGGCACAGTGATCTCAGATCTGAAACGAGACGTGGTCCAATACTATGACACGTCTATGTCCGTGTGAATATGGTAGGAGACGATATAAATGCTTGGGTTACGCGCACAACCCATTTCTCCTCTTCTGATTTTGAAAACTCGAAGGTGCACGATGGCCGGTTGGAACACTTCGGCGGTTCTATTTATATCTCTATCTGCTTTTAAATAAAATGAAGAGATTGGGATTTTAATATTTTCAGATTTCGATGCTGGGCTGGCGATTCTCATGGTCAGAATACTTCGCGCGCCTCTTTAATGCGTGTATTTTGAGGTTACGTGACTTCACGTATAAAACATAAATTATA